>NC_090747.1:70972086-71031552 GCF_036898095.1 Palaemon carinicauda
ATGATACGTTCAGGTCATCTTTCCCTCCATTGGTCAAGACCCCAGCATCAATGAGCTCCTACATGAAGGGATTTGCAAAGGAGCTAGCCCAAAGTCCACACCATGTTGGAGAAGGTCAGGCAAGCAGTAAGACCACTGGACTTTTTGTGCACGCTGGACCTAAAGAACGCATACTTCCAGATCACAATCCATCCATCTTCAAGGAATTACTGTATCTGAGATTCAGTCTAGACGACAAGAAATACTAGTTCGAAGTGTTGTGCTTTGGTCTCTCCTCAAGCACCCTAGGTCCTCACGAGAGTGCTCTCCCTGGTGTCATCCTGGGATCATAGAATCGGCATCCGTCTCCTACGTTTCCTGGACGACTTGCTGATTCTAGCAGACTCGGTGGCAACCCTTTGTCATCTCCAAGACAAATTTCTGAGGCTTTGCCAAGATCTGGGGACCATGGTAAACCTCAAGAAGTCATCCCTGCTTCCCACTCAAAGATTGGTATACAGTACCTAGGATGATAATAGACACCAACCTCCACAAAGCCTTCCCATCTGATGGCTGGGCAGTGAGACTGAGGAGGGTCGCGAGACCCTTTCTCAGACGAGAAGAGCTCCCAGCCCAGAGGTGGCTATGTCTCCTCGGACACCCATCATCTCTGACCCGTCTAGTTCTCTAGTTCCCAACAGCCGCCTCAGGATACAATCCCTTCAATGGCGACTATGACACTACCTACTCAGACAGCCACATGCCAACATTTTCCACAAAAGAGCAGCTTTGCTACATCTTCAAGCCCGGAGACTATCCAGCATCTCCTCAGTCAGAGAGGATGTCTGGATATCTGCAAAGATCTTCAGCATCAGTCTACCAGGTGAAGTGTAAGGTCTTCTGTGGTTGGTGTCATAGAAAGGGTACCTCTCCACTTGATGCCACTATTCCAGCAAGAGCAGCATATGGCTCGTGTATTTGTGTGAGGAAATGTGCCTTTCAGTAAAAGGATATTGCTCAGCTTTGTCTCTCTTTTAAACTGGAAGAAGTGGACATTTTCTCACTGCTGGAACTTTCCCTCCACATTCGGAGTTACGAACTTACCTGTCAGTCTGAAGTGAGACCTGGGAACATGGTTCGGGTTCCTCGTTCCCTAAAGAGGCCTCCCTACGAACCATTATGCCAGGCAACAGATCACCACCTTACATGGAAGACAGTATTCCTACTCGCCTTGGCTTCAGTTAAACAAGTCAACGAGCTGTGTGGTCTCTCGTATGACATCTCCCATTCCAGGGGAGGGGGAGAAGTAAGTTTCAGCTTTGTCACTGAGTTTGTTGCCAAGACTCAAAATCCGAGGATTTCGGATCATAGATTTGATTTCTTCCGGATAACTAGGCTTCGCTCTGTAACCGACGACCCAGATCATCTGTTAATATGCCCAGTAAGAAATTTGAGGCCCTACCCCGAGTGCTCCCAGTCTTCGTCAGCATGGGTAGAAATAAGAGAAGGATCACAAAAAACACCATTTCTGCTTGGATTTGCCGGGTCATTGACCATGCTCTGAATCCGGATCTTCCTCCAACATGTCAACCCAGAGCGCACAATGTTAGGGGCATAGCTACGTCCGTGGCCTTAAAAAGAAACTACTTTGTGGCGCAGGTTCTGCAAGTAGGCATGTGGAAACGTCAAACAACTTAGCGCTCATTACCTGTAAGACGTGACCCACAGGAGGCTTGATACGTTCTCTATTGGTCCTGTAGTGGCTGCACAACAGCTGGTTTCGTACCTCAAGCTCCTTATTGGACAAGTAGCAGAGGGTTGAGGGCATTGGTTACCCAGTGTTATTCTGAGTGAATGAAAAGTAATATCTAGCGCTTTTCCTTTCTTCATCCTCCCCTCTCTTGGGGAAATCAGCATCCTCGGTCCTCTGCACAAACTGATCTCAACTGCTGCAGGTAAACTATTGCTTCCTTGTGTAACCTAGTATTTTTCAACTACTGTTGCGTCCCCATACCCTGGCGATTTGATATTGGGAATGACTTGGTCAACTCGGTTATTTCCTACAGACTCGGAATAACTTATACCTTGACAGTCACATTGCTAGTAACTCAACACACAGCTTGGGTAGGCCGTAGACCATGGTTAGAAAGGTTTCGCGAAGTGTTAGGGTTTCCTTATTTGTGCACTAACATACACAATATGGAAACCCCGGGTAAGGTCAAAAGCCAGATTGGCAGGGATATCCACCCTCCTAATGGGCGAGTCAACCCCTATAAATAGCGTTCGTTTGTATTCCAGTTGGGGAACAAATGACAAATTTGAAAGGATTTTTTATTATTCTTAACAATACAAACCTGTAGCTATTCATACATACTGTATTTACCCGGCAACCCAGTTCCCCGTCAAAGTACTATCTCCAAGCAAAGTAAAGCACAGTCACAGGTGTGTGAGTGAGAGGGGTAGCTAGCTATCACCTTAGTGGAATGGGTAGTTACCCCTCTAAATTCTAATGGCTCGTCCTTTCAGCTTTGCCGAAAGTAATACCCTTATAATAGCTACAGGTTTGTATCGTTAGGAAAAATACAAATTACTTCCAAATTTGTCATATTAAAACCGGTGCATGGTACTAATGGCACAGGCAAAAAAATGCTCTGGAAAAAATGGCACGGTAAAAATGCCATAAGTTAAAAAATGGGAAAAATGGCTCAAGGCAAACAAAAAAAATTAACAAAGTGTTTATTGAAATCTAGTCTACATTTTCCAATTAAACATTATGTGGAATAATTTACACTATTATTTTGAATAAAATTTTTCAAAAATATATTTAAAACATAAAATAGAATTTTTCTAAAATATATTTGACATAAAAATTTCTTCAATTAAAATCCAATGTTATGTCCAAATTCCCATAACACTGTACAAGTTTTTCCTTCCTTCGATATAGCCCCTGCACAAATTTTTCAATTTTTGTTGCATGTCAGAATACATTTTTTTTTTTTCGGTGGTTCACCAACTGAATCTTGTGCTATCGATGTACTCAAGACAGATTCTTCCTTTTGAATAGTGAATAGTTCTTATCAATTTCCATATAGATGGGTAATGGTAACCAACAAGATGATAAAATTTATTATTCCACCCTTCACATAAGTTGTTTGTTCCGGGACAATTGTTCATTGTAGCCTTATGTACATTCCAAAGTTCTGGAGGTAATTTTGGTGGAATACAATAAACAGCCCGTCTCCCTCTCTGTACCAGATACATAAGTTTGATTGAAGTACTCTAGCAGTGAAGCAGCCTCATCTGGACATCTTAACTTAAGTAACTCTATTCCTGTAAAAACATCTGCGATAGATAGAAATGCCATCGAGTTAATCTCTCCACAGAACTGACGAAATTCTTCACTTTCTTTGTAATGGCTTGTAAGGCCAAAGCTCTATCTTTCTCCAAGTATTCTGAGTGGAGTGGTAAAAACAACCTTGTGTGTGTGTTTCCGGTTCAAAAACAGTCTTTTATAGCTAGGATGACTGCCTGTTCAAAGTTAACTATTATGGTGGTTGTGTCTTGGTAGAATTCAATCTCTTGGCAACGATCCAAGACTGTTGGAAGCAGTGTTTCCTATGTATCTTGTGCTTTACTCTGCAGACATGCAAAAACAGTAGAAACTGCAGTGTTACCAATTGTGTTGCGTATTACATACAGTTGTAGAAAACCTGGTGGAGCCATTGCATAGTTTCCATCCATCAGCCATGTATCAGCTAAAGAGAGCAACCACAGAGATTTTTCAGAACCAAAAACAATGCGGTTGTCTGTGTATGGCCCATTGTTAAAGAACAAAAGTGGTTTGGACTCGGGACCAGCTGTTTTTGTCCATTCTCCGGTTAGTTTCAGATCCTCAAGTTTTTCAGGTACTGGTGGGTAGAGGTTCGATCTTTGGTTACTTAAAGTTCTTCTTATGGTATCTTCGCTTGGGAGTAATGCCTTTACATCAGCTGGTAACTCACCAAGATTGCTACTGTATATCTGGCTAGGTTTGTCTTCCGTCTCTGCTGCTTTTATCTTCATTTTGTTGAGGTTTTTTGCGGTAGTTATAGCTGCATAATCAGAAGCATGGTTGTGGTCATAGTTGGTTCAGGATCAGTCATATCAAGGCTGGGTGTCATACTACCTTTACAAAAAGTTCTCTTTACACATCTCCATCTGATCATAGATGATCTTACAATTTGCTTTGTATACATGTGTCCTTGGAAGCAGATTTTGTTTTTTCCTTATTTCTTATAACTTCCATGATGTGTTGTAGTATAGCTGATGTAAGTTATGTTAGATAGCTAAAAGACACAAATAATAATAAACAAAGGACAAAAGAAGCATGAAGTGAGAGTTATTTTAAGTTATAAGCAAAGGACAAAAGAAGCATGAAGTGAGAACTAGTTTATTTATAAACAAAGGGCGAAATATGCATGAAGTAAGAGTTAATTGTTTTATTTATTTTTCTAAATTAGGAAACTCCAATTTTTTTTAAGTTGTGCCCTTTTTCTTTTTTATTTTGCTTTTTAATATTTCCTGTGCCATTTTTTCCTATTTTAACACTTGTGCCATTATTTCCTGTGCCATTTTTAATATGCTGTTTTTTTTTTTGGTGCCATTTTTACCCAAATTCATTAAAACCACGTCCAAATCCAGAAAGAAAAAAATCAGACATAAATATTTTATGACTGTTGATTATTAACATGTATTTAGACTAAATCTTCATGTTGCAAAAGTACAGTATTCTGTATTTTGTGTGTTGATATTCTTGCAGAGGTAAACAGTCTGATGAATTATTTTATTTTGCCTCTAGGTTCTTGCATATTGTTGAACAGTGGGAGGTATGGCCTTGCCTTGTGAACTCCGATGGCGTTGTGATTTCATTACCACCCATCACAAACTCGGAAAACACCAAGGTAAGATCTGCAGTTTCATCTATAGATATCCTACTTCTCAAAATGTAATTTGGCCGGTTACCTACCTTACCTGGCTTTAAATAGTGTAACAAAGGGTATATTAGAATGTTTAGAATTAAGTCCATATGGCCTTGCGCTTGAGAGGCCATTCAGTAATTAGGATATATTGGGAAAGATGTTATTACCCTATGGTATACTGGGAATGATGTCACTGCCCCATGCCCATACCTTCCTATGACTTTGTTCCAACACATATACAAACCTTTCTTCCTGGAAAATAAGAAATTTCTTCAATGGAGCTGGTGGTGAGCATAGCTGAGTAGCCACGCAGATTTTTCCTTTAAAAAAATTTATTTTTATATTTTTTTGGACGCAATGACTATTGAACTACTGTTGCAACCTATTCAAAGGTTTCAATCTTTGTCTCTTTCTTACAGAGTGAATAATCTATGATTGGTGAATTCGATTACGGATGTGAAGCAAGAACTTCATAACTGGGGGGGAAAGGTTTAATGCTACAACTGGTTTATAGCTAGAAAGTAGTAGAGTCACACTCTCTGTGCTTCTTGTAGAGATTGTGACTGTTTGATCCTCATGGGCCTAGTACAGATCGTGGCCTCCTGTTCAGTGGCATGCTTTTTCTTTGATGAAGGGAAAAAAGGCTAAGACTTCTCTGGTGTCATCCTTGGTAGTGCCGAAGGTGATGCTGAAAAGCCTTTATTGCACGTTTCTTTCCTTATCAAGCAAGCTTGTCAGTTGCTGAAGCTTTTAGGGGTACCCCAACCTTGGGGAATATATTTCGGACACGAAAACCTTGAATGTTCATGGGGAAGTTTTTCAGGGTTTGGTGGAGTTTGGGGTCCCTCATAGCAATCACTACCCAACACCATGTGCTGAAAGCTCTCCTGTTGCTGTGCAGACTACCAAAAATGGGTGGTCTTCAGACAAGGGACAGGACTGCATAGGTCTGCAGCCCTGTTTCTTAGGTGGTTGGCCTGATTAGCCCAGTAGCCAGGCTGATTGAAGATTCACAGCCCTGTGTGGGGCCCCGCACTCTTTCTATTGGCCGGGCATTTGAAGAGGGGTTCCTTCATTCACCTTTCCTAACTGTACAGGTGGAGTGTTGCTTACTACTGTAACTGGGATATCATATCCCAAATTAAGAAGATGGCATCTTGAGGATATCACGCAGTCATAAGCCATAAGTCGGTGGCTGATAGGCCATGGTTTCATACTCTTGGTCACAAAGCCAAATAGGTAGAGGAGGACGCTGACATAGTGTCACCCTTTTTCCTGCTGTTGCGAGTAGAGGGATACCTGTCATGTCATAGAAAACTTGGCAGAGAAGAGGGGCCAAGTCGTAGGTAATGAGTGTCCTTCGGGATGGATATTTAGTACCTTTTCTGGCCTGCCAGCCTACCCCTATTTTGAAGACCAATATTGTTTGCAAACTATCCTCCAATATCACCAAAAGCAATAGCATTTTTGGCAGAGATGGGAGGGATGTTAGGGAAGTTTGCACTTGAAGTCATTCAAGATGGATTTCTGGGCTACTACATTCAACTCTTCTTGATGGAGAAGTCAACGGGTTCTGAGAACCAGTCATCAACCTCTCATCTTTGAATTAGTTTGTACAACAAGCTAGGGTTGGGATGGAAACCCTGCGAATAAAGATAGAAGTATCTGGGTATGATGACAGATACAGCAACATTGAGTTTATTTCCATCAGATGATTGCATCAGCAAGCTCAGACAGGTAAAGCAACCATTTCTGTCCTGGGCAGTATTTCCAGCAGTTGGCAAAATCTACTTGGCCTCTTTTCCTCATTGCAGAAACTTCTTCTACATGGGTGCCATATATACCTTCAGATATGGTTGAAGCATTGATGGTCGGTCTCCAGGAACCCCTGAAATCATCCTGTTTCAGTGATCAATACCAAGAATAGACCAGTCCTTATTCAGCCTACTCATCTCTATGATGGGCAGATAGGAGTTGCTGGAGTCATGTCCCTCACTTCTGTAATGGACCTGAGAGACTGGCATATTCCATAGAAGAAGAAAAAACCTACCAGAAGGAAAAGAAACCAACCAGAAGAAAAAAACCTACCAGTTTGGTTTGGGGCATTCCTACCCAGTGGTAAAAGTTTCTGTTTATTAAAGGATGAAAGGTTTGTAAATGCAAAGGAACAAATAACAAACTTTAAGAGTAATTTGTATTTCAATGCTGTACAAACCTGAGTCGTTAAAGCTAAACCTCCCACCTCATCCACTCAGCTCACTCCTGAGCCGAAGGTCAAAAGGGAAGAATCTTCGATAGGAAAGTGAATGGGGGTAATTCGCCCTCGCTCTCCATTATGTATTATAGAAGCCTCTGGTTTCTATAGTTAGGAAAGATACAAATTACTTTTAAGATTTATTAAATCTAGCCCCACCTCTCTTGACTTCATGGTTCAAAAGATCTTCCATGTCACTTCCCCATATAATTAAAGTTCATATTAGTAGAATTTATTTTTATACAAAATATGTTCGATTATTATTAGTGCTTTTCATACTAATGTATCCCTTTTCTCAATTTTGGAAAATCTGTTTTCTGGTAGCCTGCTAAGCACATTTGACACCCTCTCCGTGGTTCTAGTAGGGGAGTGTATATGATACATAAATTAGATTTTAAGTTAAAGTCACAAAGCTTGCTCCTCGAGGTATTAAGAATGAAACATAGAGGCAAGTATCAAAATAATTAAATTCCTGATTTGTTCACATTTGTAACCTTGATTTTTAAAAATTTCTAAAATTTCTACCATACTGATTGCACATTACTGTAATATTTTAGACCTTTTTTTATGTAGAAAATTTTTAATTTGATTATTAGTTGGCGTTTAGAGGGTTTAAGGCTTCCACAACTCCCACTATTTTTTTTTCTTTCCACAAGCCATTTCCTTTATCAATGCCAATTAAATTCTTAAAAAAATCACCATGTTCTTATTGTTTTTGACATTCATTCCCTGACTACTGATATCTTAATGACCCAACCCTTTTTGGGTCATTTTAAACTAATTTTTTCCTGTTTCTTCATGATAAAATTATCATTATTATTGCAACCCCCATTTGGAAAACCAGAATACTACCAGCTCTGGGTCTCAAGCAAGGAAAGCAACCCAGTACAGAAGTTAAAAAGAAACCAAGATTCATATCACTGTAGAGTCAGGTTATGTACACTTGGAACTGAATTGCATCAAGGGTACATATGCTTAATCCCTTCGCTACGATGATGTCGTTTGACATCAAAACATGCGTGGTGATAAAAACGATGGTGGGACATTATTCACAAATATAAACCATATGGAACTTATAATCACTTGTATATCCTACAAAAGAGTACAGCACATGGTTGTATATCACACAGTTCATACTCAAGAAATTTCACAAAAAATCTCCTCCTCCCCCATATTAGCCTCTCCTCCTTTCTTCAACGCTAATCAATGAAGTATTTTGAATTCTATCCTTTATTTCTAATTGTGTATGCGCTATTTTAGTCTTTCTAGCCAATGCTGACATTCCTGCCCTAAGGCATTACTCAAACACCCCCTAGCTAAGAGATGTAGGGATCCTCACATCTCACTCCACCACCAACTGAAACACTTGATTCTAGTCCTTATTCCTTATTCATGATTATGTAAGATCTATTATAGTATATTTCAATGTTGGCATACGTGTTCAAATCACACAGAAAGCATTCTATCATTGGTTCTCCCTCTTTGCATCCCACCCAAAACACTGGTAATTATTGAAAGTTCTGCTTAGTCGAATTCCGTCGCACTCATGTAAAAAATTACACCAAAATATCTCTATAATATGAATAATTACCCGAAAATATCTCAATCCATATATACCTTCCCCTTATTTTTTATATATTTCCGATTTCCTACATCATTTATTTGCATTTCACAATTTCCTCAATAATATATCACTTATCACATTTGTAACCCTGATAGCTGTAAATACGATGAGACGAGATTTGTTTTCCTTATTTTATTCCCTTTTTTCTCAACTATCATTTCTACAAAATGATATAATTTTCATGTCTTATATATATATTTCATATTAGTATTGTTTATTGTTTTCACGAGGAAAAGTTAGCCTTCTGTTATTATTTTCATTTATTGACATTCTATGCAGTATTTATCACGTTCTTACAAGCACATTCTCTATTTCCAAACCCGTGAAATACCCAAAACTAGAATTGTCCAATTCATATTCCGTCATACGCAAGGTGGAATACAGTAACAGAAGAACGAATAAACCTCTTGTCTAATGAACTAAATTTATATTACATTCTCTCTCTCTCTCTCTCTCTCTCTCTCTCTCTCTCTCTCTCTCTCTCTCTCTCTCTCTGTGTGTGTGTGTGTGTGTGTGTGGTGAATTATGTTGAAGAAATAATAGTGTATAACATGGGAATTTCAGACCACAGTGTCATAGTATTAATAGTCCATTCCAAAGCAAGTGATCGCAGAATTAATCAAAGCACAAAACATAGGGAAGGATATGGAAAATATAATTTTTATAGTAAGAATATAAAATGGTCATAAATAAATTAAGAACTGAACAAAGAATGGAAAAATGTATTCGTAAGCGATAATATACAGGTAAATACGGACATATTGTACAAAATACTGGAGAAAATTGTTGAAAAATATGTACCGAAAAAAAAACAAATAAACAAAAGACATGCATACCAAGAGACAGTAAGATCTTATTTCAGAAAATTCGAAAGTGGAAGAAAAATCTTGCAAAAGAAAAAAAATGTATGGAAATAAAATGTAAGATAGAAAATTCAGAACAAAAGATTATACAATCGAAAGAAAATGAAAAAAGGAACTTAGAAGAAAGGACACTTCAAAATATGAAAAAAAAACCCAAAAGTACTTTACACCTATGCAAAAAAGATGAATAAAGGGAAATTAGAAATAGGCCCTCTAAGAATTGAAGGACGGTTAACGAATGAAAAAAAGGAAATATGCAACATATTAGCAGAAAAATATAAGAGTGAGTTCATGCTAAGAATTGCGAATGAGAATAATGAAACAAAAATGAGAGAAGAAAATGTTGAATATCTAACGGATATAGATATTAATGAAGCAGATATTGTCAAGGCTATAAGCGAAATTAAAAATGGATTGGCAGCCAGACCAGATGGAGTTCCAGCGATTTTGTTAAAAAAAAACTGCACACACTATCGTGAAGCCGCTTGCAATACTGCTAAGACTAAGTGTAGATATGAGCGAGATATATGTTAAACATAAATTAGCTTATATAACCCCGATTTTCAGAAGTGGATCAAGTGGATCAAGACTAGAGGCAAGCAATTATAGACCTGTTAGTCTAACATCACATATTATGAAAGTGTATGAGAGGGTAATGAAAAAGAAAATAATGAATCATTTGTTTAAAAATAATTTGTTCAATATAGGTCAACACAGTTTTGTGCCCGGAAAAAGTACACAAACCCAACTGATAGCACAGTATGAAAACATATACAAAAGTATGATAAATGAAAAAGTCACATATGTGATCTATTTAGATTTTGCAAAAGCCTTTGACAAGGTAGACCATAATAAATTAGAGAAAAAAATGAGAAAGCATAATATTGTGGGAAAGATAGGAAAATGGGTAAAAGAATTCCTGCAAAACAGAAAACAGAGTGGTTGCAAATGACGAGAAATCAGATGAAGCTCAGGTAATATCTGGCATGCCACAAGGTACGGTACTAGCTGCACTGCTGTTTGTTATTATGATCTCAGACATAGACTGTGATGTTGAAAACTCTGTAGTGAGAAGTTTTGCCGATGACACAAGAATAAGTAGAGAAATTACTTGTGATGAAGATAAGAACTCACTACAAAGAGATCTAAACAAAATATATGAATGGGCAGAGATAAATAGGATGGTATTTAACTCCGATAAATTTGAATCAATAAATTATGGAAACAGAGAAGGAATGGTATATACATACAAGGGACCTAATAACGAGACAATCACAAACAAGGAAGAAATTAAAGACCTTGGTGTAATGTTAAATAGAAATATGTTATGCAACGACCAAATAGCAACACTGTTGGCTAAATGTAAAGCAAAAATGGGAATGTTATTCAGACACTTTGAAACAACAAAAGCTGAACACATGATTATGCTTTACAAAACTTATGTACGTAGTACACTCGAGTACTGCAATGTGATATGGTACCCACACTACCAAAAGGATATTGCACAAATAGAGAGTGTACAAAGGACCTATACTGCTAGAATAGAAGAAGTTAAGGACATTGACTACTGGGAAAGACTGCAATTTTTAAAACTATACAGTCTAGAAAGAAGAGAACGCTACATGATAATACAAGCATGGAAGCAAATAGAAGGAATTACTGAAAACATCATGGAGCTAAAAATATCAGAAAGAGCAAGCCGAGGTAGATTAATAGTGCCAAAAAATATACCAGGAAAACTAAGGAAGGCGCACAGGACATTAATCCACTACGCACCAGCATCGATAATTCAGTGACTATTTAATGTGCTGCCAGCTCATCTAAGAAACATATCAGGAGTGAGCGTAGATGTGTTTAAGAATAAGATCGATAAATACCTAAGATGCATCCCAGACCATCCAAGACTGGAAGATGCAAAATACACCGAAAGATGCAAAATACACCGAAAGATGCATTAGCAACTCTCGGTGGATATACGAGGTGCCTCACACTGAGAGACCTGGGGGAACCCAAACATAGAATAAGGCAATAAGGCTCTCTCTCTCTCTCTCTCTCTCTCTCTCTCTCTCAGCCCGTGAAATACCCAAAACTGGAACTGTACAATTCATAGTTTGTCATACGCAATGTTGAATACAGTAACAGAAGAACAAATAAACCTCTTGTCTAATGTTTGGAGAAATGTGTTTTTATTTAATTTTTGAGTGGGAACTTGTTGTTCTGGGAAAGTCTCCTTACACCTATTGGCAAAGATCAGCAGGGGATGAAAAGAAGTACAGTACTATCACTCAAGGCACAAATACCCTGTTAATAACTTTGATGACTTAGTTCACATACCTTCACTCAAAATGCAAAAAAAAACTGTACTCTGTCCAGAAGCCTGAAAACTCTGCATGTGAAATAAAAGTAATTTGATGGCCTACTGTAGCTTTGTCAGGTCTAAGGTCATCTACACTCTTAGGCTCTGTTTCAGTTCTGTCCCAAGGACCCCAGTGAGATGCTGGACAGGTATTTTATGTTAAGTGATTATTGAGACAATGGCAATGGATGGGAGCAGTGATGTATTTAAGTAAAGTTAAATTGGATCTTCACCTTCAAAGCACTAATTTAAAGAAGCGTACACTCGCTTATACCATCTTACCTACACCTACAGTGGGTTACTCTCAACATCTCGGGTACATCTAACCCGTACTATATTATAGATTGGTAGAATCTTCAAATAATGGGGTTAAAGATACCAATGAATGTAATCAATTCTAATTTCTTTATTAGTGTAGAGAAGAGAATCAGAGTAACACAATAATGATTTATTCAAATGGGAAAGTTGATAAATGAAATATTATCCACAATTTACAACACAAACATTGAAATTGATAAACTGTATGAACACGTGGGATTAACCCTCAAACGGAATAAGTAAAATAAATATGATAAATAACTTATGCGGTAGGCTACTGTGGCGTCCCAACATGTGGTCAGTGACCTCAAGCAATTACCGACAAAAATAAAAGTACATTAATTTCCGCATGAGTGGTCCTTCGATCCGGATCCTTTACCTTTGACTTGTGAAGCATTAACGTAAATCAGCTTGATTAAGCGTACAGTACCTCGCTATATCACTTAAATCCACATGCACCAGCTAGTTTGTCGAATGTATAAAGCCCAGACTTTAATTGGGGAGAGAGATTTGTAGTCATTATGATCTTTTTGTATCGACACGTAGTTTGAGGAAAGAACCATCGTATGCCGGCGTAAGGCTTTTGTTTTGCGTTTTTACGCTGTGACGTCACGAACATGGCATACGCTATAGTCAACTTTAGGTAATTTAAAACCGTTCTCCCAACATATTCGGTAAAGAAAACGTAAAGCAAGTGTGGGAGCGAAAGTTTAAGGGGTAACTACAATATTAGAAGTGAGACCACAATACAAAAGGAAAAAAGAGTGAAGAAAGGTTCTTCACACCCTAGGGATAAAGGGAGAAAGAAAGGAGAAAAGGGTTAGTTCCGGCTAATGTGATTTAACTACTTGTTAGTATGCGCTAGATAAACCTACTAGGTGAACAAGTGAGTGAAGTCGTTCTTCACATCAGCATCCGTTTAAAGTTAACAAAACGCTGTAAGTGTTAATTAAATTCAATCAAGTACAAGTTATGTATGAATGTGGAGAAAAATTGACCCGCAGGCAATGCTACACGGAAGTGTTAAGATAAGTAAATGAGCAGTGTTATCTTTAAACGTACAATGCAAGGGTAGTCAAATGATTAGAAAGTAAAGTACAAAATTCTTCCCACCCAAGGGGTAAGAATAGAGCATGCAAAACGTGAGCCAATAACAGTCGAGTTCAGCAACAATTCCGGCCAATGACAAATTCAAAATTTTTGGGGCGAATCCCAGTCCCGGTCTGACATCCAACGTTTTACATAATATGTTTTCACACATAAAGTGACTGGCGTGATATAGCAAGGTACTTAATGCTTAATCAAGCTAGTTTACGTTAAAAATTAGTGATCCAAAAGTCAAAGGTGAGAGATGTTTCGAAGGACCACTCGTGTGGAGAAATGTGTTTTTGTTATTTAACTGTTGAGTAGGAACTTGTTGTTCTGGGAAAGTCTCTTTACGTCAGTAGGCAAAGATCAGTAGGGAGAGGAAAAGGAGTACTATCACTCAGGCACAAACACCCTGTTAATAACTTTGATGACGTAGTTCACATAACCATCACTCTAAATGTCCAGAGGCTTAAAAACTCCACACGCGAAATAAAAGTAATTTGATGGCCTACTTTAGCTTTGTCAGATCTGAGGTCATCTACATTCTTAGGCTCTGGTCCAGGGACCCCAGTGAGATGCTGGACAGGAATTTTACGTTAAGTAATTATTGAGACAATGGCAATGGATGGGAGCAGTGATGTAATGCAGTAAAGTTAAAGACATGGATCTTTACCTTCGAAGCATAGAGATTAAATCCAAGTCACTCGCTAACATACTTATTACTCTTAAGTTATTTAGCCTTACTCCTTTCGCTTTATCAGGTATACTGACCCGAGATTAAATATTAATAGACATAATCAAATAAATGAAGGAGTAAAAATACAGAGTTGTAATTAACCTAATGGTACTTTATTACACAAATTTACATCAAAAGAAATGGACATCTTAACATAAAGTAAAGAGGATCAAACAACACAAAATGTAATAAAAGAAATGCAAATCAAAAGGCAATAAAAATATGCATGATCGAGGTCTCTTGCAATGATTAATGATTGAAATGGGGCCGGACACGCGGCCCTGTGACCCAAGGCCTGTACTAGTCCCTAAAGCAAAAGTTATATGCAAAATCTCTACACTCAATCCCACACACTCAGCCAAAATATGTAAAAGCTAGTTAAACCTAATCAAGGAAAAATATAATCTAAGCTAAAATGGGGGAAAAGTAGTGGCCATGTGTTTTACCTGCACTCCTTACAGTAATGATGGAAGAGCCCTTAATTGTCCTCACAAATGGCTGTGGAATGGTTAGTTTGCACCCTTGAATAGCCCACCCCTGGAATCCTCGCTTCTTGGTAGATAGGGTATTGCGGGCACAGCTCCCAGGTTCGTCTTCCCTATCTCCCTTTGTTGGTGGAGTTGAAGGGCGGGGGGGGGGGGGGGGGGGGGGTGAGCCAGAGGTGCACTGATTTGACTGCCCAGGCTGGTCAGCCAGCCACAACTACAGCTCTTGTACGAATGGGCCAACCCTTGGGTCGCGTGGGTTCACCTGTCTTCACCTTTCAAGACAGGTGAGAGTCGTTGTGCATAGAATAACGCAGTTGAGGTGCCATATCGGGACTTTAGAGCAGGGCAATGTATCGTTGTAAGGGAGTGAGGAAGAGACAGGATTTTGTGCAAATACGAAGAGAAATCTTGCAGCTCTAAGGGGAATATACATACATAATATATCCTACCTATTCTGGTTTATTAAAAATTAATAACTTAAATGAGCAATTGGCAATGGGCTGGTGCGATGGGCATACATTTCAAAATTAACAGACTTGAATTGGTATTGAGAGATAAAAGCTGCATTTAAGTCGCCAGTATTAAAATTATATTCAAAACCAGTGTA
The DNA here is from genome assembly GCF_036898095.1 of Palaemon carinicauda. NCBI lineage: Eukaryota > Metazoa > Arthropoda > Malacostraca > Decapoda > Palaemonidae > Palaemon > Palaemon carinicauda. The sequence goes on from NC_090747.1 coordinate 70,987,359, forward strand.
GTAATTTATCTCGACACGTAGTTTGAGGAAAGAACCACCGTACCCCGGCGTTTCTACGCTGTGACGTCAGGAACATGGTGTACGCTATTGTCAACTTTAGTTCATTTAAAACAATTCTCCCAACATTTTTGGTAAAGAAAACGTAACCAAGTGTGGGAGCTAAAGATTAATGGGGGTAACTACAATATTAGAAGCGAGACCACAATACAAAAGTAAAGAACAGTGAAAAAAGATTCTTCACATAATGAACCATATTTATATTACGTCTCTCTCTCTCTCTCTCTCTCTCTCTCTCTCTCTCTCTGGTCTCTCTCTCTCTCTCTCTCTCTCGTGAAATACCCAAAACTGGAATTGTCCAATTCATAGTTTGTCATACGCAAGGTGGAATATAGTAACAGAATAACAAATAAATCTCTTCTCTAATGAACTAAATTTATATTACGTCTCTCTCTCTCTCTCTCTCTCTCTCTCTCTCTCTCTCTCTCTCTCTCTCTCTCTCTCTCTCTCTCTCTCTCTCTCTCTCTCTCTCTCAAGCACATTCCCTATTTCCAAGTCTGTGAAATACTCAAAACTGGAATTGTCCAATTCATAGTTTGTCTCACGCGAGGTGGAATACATTAACAGAAGAACAAATAAACTTCTTCTCTAATGAACTAAATTTATATTACGTCTCTCTCTCTCTCCTCTCTTTCTCTCTCTCTCTCTCTCTTCTCTCTCTCTCTCTCTCTCTCTCTCTCTCTCTCTCTCTCTCTCTCAAGCACATTCCCTATTTCCAAGTCTGTGAAATACCCTAAAGTGGATTGTCCAATTCATAGTTTGTCATACGCAAGGTGGAATACAATAACAGGACAAATAAACCTCTTGTCTAATGATCTAAATTTATATAAATCTCTCTCTCTCTCTCTCTCTCTCTCTCTCTCTCTCTCTCTCTCTCTCTCTCTCTCTCTCATATATATTTGCAGACGATACTAAATTGGCATAAATGCTGCGAACTCAGAAGACAGTACAAGCCTTAAAGAGAGGATCTAATGAAGCTAGGAGAATGGTCCAGAAAATGGTAAATGCCTTTCAACTATATGAAGTGTAAGCTTATGCACATAAGAGTACAGTATATTAAACCCACAATCAGATTACTCATTGCTGGGTAATGAAATAGAAAGTGTGGGACCAGGAGGAAGATCTTGGTATTATTATCAGCAAGGATTTGAAGTTCACAAAACAGAGCATAGATGCTGAAAGAAAGCTAGAAACTAATATGCTACATAAAGAAACAATTCAAATGCAGAAACAAAGACACTGTACTACAGCTGTACACATCACTATTAAGACCCCATCTAGAATACAGAGTTCCATCAGAAGAATATAGAAAGACTTGAAGCAGTTCAGCTGAGGGTCACCAAACTAGTTCCAATACTAAGGCAATTTGGATATAGATGGAGGGTGAAACATTTAACCTTATTTGATCTACAAACTCGACTATTATAGGGACAGTTAATAGAGGCATTCTTAATTCTTAAAGGAATAACAAATGTAGATTACAACAATCTACTGTATTCACGCTTAGCACAAATCAGTCCAGAGGTAACAGATAAAAACTGGAATTGAAGCGATACGTCACTCAATGGGGCAATTTCTTTACATACGAAATAGCAAATACTTGGAATAGACTTCCAGCGGATGTAGTAAACAGTTATACAGTAAACGAGTTCAAGAATACGGTAAACAAGATCATAAGGACTTTCTAAATGCTTAAAGTAAATCACTCTACCAAAGCAAGCAATTGGAGTCTCCGTGGATGGACTAAAAAGTCTTTTGAATCATCCAAAATCCTTTGTAACTCCTTGTAACTTGATCTCACCCCACAAGGATGGAAACTAGGGAATGTTCCTCCAATCTACAAGAAGGGACCAAAAGAAGAACCTGGCAACCACAGACCTGTGTGTGTAACTACAGTGCCTTGCAAAATTTTTGAATTAATTATAGTAGATTCAAATAGTAGAAAATATAGAGAAAAACAATCGCCTGATAAACTGCCAACATGGTTTTAGACAAAAGAGATAATGTGTGACAAGTCTTGGAAATTTTCCACATGTTTAGCATTTATGACAAAAGTAGGGACATCATATACCTAGACTTTCAAAAGACTTTTGACAAAGTTCCTCATTTAGACTAAGGATACTATAAAAAATTTGGTTATATTACCATTGCACAAAAGGATTTTAGATGAAAAAGCAGTGGCCTTTAGTCTTTGTATATAAGCAGCATTTAAAAGTAACAAGGATTTGTGCCTGTTTTATAGTTAATCATGTATGTCAAGCTGCAGTTATTTGGCCAAGCAACCCCATTGCAAACATTTACTCCATTAAGTACAGTATACAGTGGAACCTTAATGGTGTGCTTCATTGTAAATGTGAAACTTGAGTGTAAGAAACATGTTCTTATGCCGTAAAACATAGTAATTTTATACCTTTTAAATATTTCTCCATAATCAGGAATTTCTCTATTTTTTATATTGCAATATGGTACAATAGCAAATTTCTATCCATTCAGATAACACAAGAAACTACAGATGTTTTCGTTAGTAGTAGATAACCAAGTGGTGCTTCATTAAAACCAAGCAAAAGCAGTTTTGGATGCCTTGATTATGAGTTTCCTTGAACATTGGCATTGGATCAGAAAAAACACCTGCTGGAAAACTGAGCATGAAAGTTCAACAGGTTCGTATAGAAGACGAGGAAGGGAGCTTGCGTGTGGTTTACCCTTCACGAACTGATCTGTGTTTGAAAATGAGGCTGTTAGAATAATTAGTGCTGACAAGTAATATCATGGTCTGTCTGTGCCTGGTATTTATGTGATATAATGGGTTAAGCAATGGTTTTGATTACCCAGTGAACTGACTGTAGTTTATTTTCGTATAAAGTCTCAAATTGGATTTTTTTTTTTTGTATTTCAAGTAAAGTAATGTATAAAGTTAGAGATTTTTATAATAATTTTATAGTAATGTTCTGTTTTAATTATTGGTTTCAGATATGATTTCCGTGCTATCATATTTGTCATGTCAAAATGTTGAACTATGTTTACTCAAAAGTTTGTTCTCTTATCAGACTTCATAAGTCTATAATTTTTTAATGACCACAATTTCTCTTTTCCTGAAAGCTGTTTGTCTAGTTATCAGAGCAAGCATAGTGAAAGAAAGAAATTACTGTTGTACTGGTATGTAAGAATATTTTTTTAGTTGAACATTGAGGATATTAATTTTACTTGATGTATTTTATGTCTTAATTCTGAGAAATCCTACAGTGTGTGTTTATTTTCACATAAAGTATAGTTTTTGACTAATTTATTACTGTCAAGGACTAGATTGTATCACAGTTTCACGTCTTTATTTATCTCATAGGCTTAGCAAAATTTATAGTGCCTAAGCCTAAGTCTGTATTGAAATATTGTGTGTTATACATGTTGCTCTCTTATTTTGCAAACCAAATAACTACAGTAGCATATTTACTGTGTACTTGAGTTGTGTAAACAATATTGCAACTCCCTATAATTTTACCATTATTAATAAATATTTTAATTGTTTTCAGTAATTAAATCTAAAATGTAATGTGATTTTATCATAATGAAATAAGTTTTACTATACATTTTTTTTTTATTAGAAAATAGCATTTTAACACTGACTTCTTACTAGTATACAGTATATAAGAAAATACCAGAATGACCAGAAAAATTAAATGTAAATCTGAATTTTAATAGCCACAGCACAGTTTATGAAACATACAGATAATGCAAATCTGTAATATATATATACTGTACAGATATTGGTGTACAAGAAATCTAACTCTTTCTTTTGGTTGGTGGCAGCTGCAAATGATGAACTATCAGACAGGGTTTATAGTTTAAAGCAAGAATGGCTATTTAAGAATGAATACTTGTCCCTCTGGGAAGTTTCTAATCCAATTGTTATTTTGTTGAATATCATTTCTGCAGATCTTGATAGGGTAATTCAATCTCCTAACTTTTGTGTTTTTCATCATTGGCGTGAAAAAGTTTTGTATGGATGACCTCTTCATTTTATGTTGATTTGGTGATTTTGAACATATGGTAATTATACTGTACCAGTAAAAGTTATGTTATAACCATTTAAGATGCATTTGAGAGTTGTTAATTATTAGGTTTCTATTCTGACACTGGAAAAGCTAGCCCAAATTCTTGAAATGCAACATAAATCTCTTGAGTTAAGCAGTATTGATTTTTTAGTTGTGTTATCACATATGAAAGTATTCATTGTACAGAAATTTAACGACAAATTTGGTTGTTCAGTATTGCATATAAGAGAGCAACTAGTTTGAAAAGTATCCAGGATGTATACCTCTCAGAACACTAAATTCTGGATACAATCTGTGCAAAGAAAGCAGCTCAAATTCCAAAGTATATGTGTTGAAATTGACAAATATATTTTGTGATGAAATGGTTGTTTCAGTTATTCAGTAGTTGTATAATTAATTGTGAACTTAAAATGAATTAAACCTGTAGATTTTCATTTACTCCGATTTTGTTTCAGACTTTTTGGAATTAAGGTAGTGTTTATATTTAAGCAAGTCTGTCTTTATGTGAGTTTATACAAAAATGTTGTGGCTTTTTCCATAATTTGAATAGAAAACTTTTGACTGCTGGGACCCTTTAATGTTTGAATACTGTATTGATAGATTCTAGATTCAATCTACTAGTGAATGGTGAAAACAGTAATTCAGCTTTTAACTTTGCAAGATACTGTACTTAGATTGTAAGTTTTCTTATTGTTTCTAGATGGTTTCTTTAGCGTTATTCACTCACAAGGGCTGTAGTGGTCATATGGTAATCTCATGGCTGTTGCAGGTGGTATATTCCAGTCTCCCTGATATAGCTGAAAAACTGTGAAGTAGATACAAAAGGCTGCTGTATTTTACATTTGTTCCTATGGATTTACAAACCCTCATCCTTTAATAGGAGTATGATTTCATTGAAACTAACTTTTCTGTTTAAATCCAAAGTGTTGGTAGTTACTGGTAGGTGGTGGGAAGCCCCACCCCCTTGTCAGCATACTGAGTAGGCCTTTTAATTTCAGCTGCAGAGCAGTACATACCTGTACTTTCTGCACTATACAAACCTTGGTGGTATACTATTAATTTTTCTGCAACTGGAATACAAACCAACGCTATTTATAGGGGTATTACTTTCGGCGAAGCTGGAAGACGAGTTATTAGATTTTTAGCAAGGGTTAACCACCCATATAGTTAGTTAGTGGTGGTGTGAGGTTTAGTAGCTCCCCCTCTCACTCACACACCTGTGACTGTATCTCGCTTTGCTTTTGGCTCGGATGGGGAACAGTTGTTACGGCTATTCTTCCTCCCCAAATTTTGGACAGTTATTATTAATTGCTTTTTTTCTTTCTCTTTTCAGTTTGTGTGTGCCTTCTCTGCTGGTGATGAGTACCTGCCCTAGTCACGAAAGCCACTATTGCGTCCGGCTTGTAGAGGCAATGGTGTGGTGTTAATAATAAATATACCAAATGTTGGGAGTGGTCTGCCTCCCAGTGGGAAAGGTTTGGGGGATGACAAGAGAAGAAATCTAAAAGGGATTCTTCTCCTTCAGAGTCTTCCTCGAAGCAGAAGAAACTCGAAGCTTCATCTTCCGCCCCCCTAACCTTCCTCCGAGGCTTCTTCTCGACCGGTTTCCTCCAGAGAACCGTCAAGCAATAGCACAGGACCTTTAACTCGTCGGTCCTTGAGAGACGGTGTTGCTTCCCCGGGAGTGTCCTTGTCTCTTTCTTCATTTTTGCAAGTGTGGCCATCCCCGGGATTGCCTGGTCTGCCTTCCAAGGAGGTGTTAGTGCAGCTTATTCAGCGGAGTTGCCGCGTTCATCTGCTTCTGAGGTTGAACCTATGGCCCTTCTGAGTATGGATCTTGTGGTCCCCAAAGAGTCGTCTGCGGCCCTGCCTGCCGTCTCTGGTCCTGCCTCATCCTCTGCTTCTCCTGCCGCTGCCAAGGACTGCACTCCCCCCCTCTCTGACCATCCTTCAGGGCACAGCAAATTCCAAGTCATGTCTCTCCTGTGGATGATCACCTCTCTCATTCATGAGAGAGACCATTCACAGAGACTCCTCTTTGGAGGCATGCAGGTGACCAGCTTGCTGGCCAGCCCTCCCCTGCGGAAGCTCCCCCTCGCCGAGCTTGCCCACCCCTTCGCCTCAGACGTGTTTCTTCACCTACGGCGAAGAGAAATTTGTTTGGCTTATCATCTTCCACTGCAGAGCGATCCCCTTCAGAGGATCCTTTGTCATCTAGATCTCCTGGTTCCCGACCTTCTCACATTCCTACGGACTATCCGCAGTCACGCCGTTCGACAAACCATCAATGCTCGCTGTCGAACTCCGGTTCGTAACTCACCAGCTGGTTCCAGCCATCCAGTCGGTCTTCCATCGCCGACTGGTCTACAGGCTGCTGCTCGTTGTTCGCTGACAGTGGTCCGTTTGTGATCCTCTCCAGTGGTTTACCGCTCTCCTAGGGGTCACAGCCCTTCCCTGTGTCACCACTCGTCAGCGCTCCAAATCCCCCGTCGCTGATCTCCGACCCTCCGACCTCCCACCCAAGGGCCCCAACAGGGAAAATAGCCTAGTGAGAAAAGGAAAAGAGGAAAATAAAATATTTTAAGAAGAGTAACATTAAAATAGACATTTCCAATATAAACTATAAAAACTAACCAAACATAAGGAAGAGAAATAAGATAGAATAGTGTGCCCGAGTGTACCCTCAAGCAAGAGAACTCTAATCCAAGACGGTGGAAGACCATGACACAGAGGCTATGGCACTACCCAAGACTAGAGAACAATGGTTTGATTTTGGAGTGTCCGTCTCCTAGTCTCTTCTACCCTTACAAAGAGGAAAGTAGTCATAGGGTTAATGAACCAAATTACGTGAAAGAAATGATAAAAAGCAATGAAGGTGTCTCTCTCTCTCTCTCTCTCTCTCTCTCTCTCTCTCTCTCTCTCTCTCTCTCTCTCTCTCTCTCTCTCTCTCTCTCTCTCTCTCTCTCTCTCTCACACAGATCCTGATCACAAATTTTACTTTTTCCTCTCTGAGGTCTTGACCTGAGCAGTGAGGGCCTAGTGGACATCCTCGTAGGATATGTTCCATTGTTTGTGGTGTTGCCCCACATTGGCATTCAGGGTTGGAGGCTAATCCCCATTTGTGGTAGTTATCTCCAGTTTTGCTCACTTTTACCCCTGCTCTGTTTAGGGTTACCAAGTCCTTCCTGGTGAGGGTTGTTCCACTGGGCAGGCCTTCGTTTGTGCTGGACAGTGCCTCATTGCATGGCCATCAGTCACTTTCCTGCCACTCGTCTAGCCTGTGAGCAGCTGGCGTAATTGGTTCTAGTCCATCCACAGTTGCAACGCTTTTGCAGGATTTCAGTTTTTGCCTTGCCTCCTGGAGTGGATGGGTAGGGTAATTAATTTGTTTACTCTTGACAGTTTTTCTAGCATTTCTTGTTAGATATGGGGTGGTGGGGTACTGGCATTTTTTATATAAAGATGGTAAAGGCGTTGATTTTAGGGTACCAGTAACAATCCAACAGGACATATTAGCCCTTGGTCTACTTTATGCACATGGCTTGATCTTGCCCACACAGGTGCAGAATACTTCGCAGTACAGTAACAGTGCTAGGGCTGTTTATCTGAGGATCTGTTCCCCAACTTGTATTGGCAAGTTTGCTTATGAGATTGTTTCTAGTTGATACTTGTTTGCTTTTATTTGTGTGCTCTTTAAAGGAAAGTATTTTGTCTAGAGCAGGGGTCGGGTAACATTTTTGGGTGTTACCCCTAAATAATTTGTAATAAAATTAATTTACCCCTAACTATGAAGTACTCTGGGAGACGAACCAATTTACTTATAGAATTAATGCCTAATAAACGCACACAATATTTATATTGGAATAATGTTTAATCTTTTATTTCTTCTATCATTGGGAACTAAGTCTGTCTTCTAGCATTACATGGCCCCCAAGCAAAATTGTTGACTATCATGTCTCTCAAAATCATACAAAAACAAAATAGGAAAATTTTATCTAATCCACTATTATGGGGACAATGTATATCCTTTCTGTTATAAAAATGGCACACAAATAAAACGAATGAAAAATTATTCAAAACTTAAATATTTACTATCAGCTCCCTCAGGCTTTGGAAAAATTATACTGTTTCATCTTTGATACAACAATCTTCAGGATCCAACCTGGTCCTGTATTTTGTTTTTAAATTTACAAGGGTAAACAAATCTTGTTTGCAAAGGTAAGTTGTCGTAAAAGGTAGCAGCATTTTAGTAGCTTCCAATTATGCAATTTTATAAGCCTTTATCATTTTTGCCATATGGAAACTTGAGAGGTCATCCTTGGTGTCAAGTTTCATGCTAGTTTCACTGTTGGAATGAAGATCAATTACCTCTTTTGCTAATCCTTCAGACTTTTCAGGCAGATCAACCAGTTCACATTTGACAGTATGGGAATCAAGTTTTGGAAAGTAGTCACAGAATCTAATCTTAAATTTCAGCAGGTGCTTTGTGACCAACTCCATAACACTAATAATGCAGTTTTAACTCTTCCAAAAATTGACAGGTTTGGAAAGCCCGCAGTCTTAATGCCATTTACTTTCTAGTTCCATTATAGAAGTTTTGTTACAAATTTTGATTTTTTTCCTTGCTAAGATGAGAGAGATTTGCTTTCCTTGCAATACCTTATTCAGCACATTTACATGTCCAAAATGTTAGCAATTATACAAGAAGAGCTAGCCAAGTAAGTTTTCTGAATTTGTCTGTAAGTTTGTCTCTGATCAGTCAGATACATTTTAAATTCGGTTTTAAGAACCCACACACATTTTTTTTTAACTACGATACAAAACATACTGTTAGAATACTAGACTTATTATACAAGTTGAATATATTATATATGAATTATAGACAATTATAATATATAGAGGAAGTGCTAATTTCCGATATCAAATAATATTAAAACTGACATTTCTCTACTTCCCTGGTTTTGAAGATCTTGGGTTCCTCAATGCATTATTTCTCCAATTTTCATATATGTTCACCCATTACCCCCCAAAATTTTCTAAATTACCCCATTTGGGGTAATTTACCCCGGTTCCCCGACCACTGGTCTAGAGTGACACCCAAGTTGATTGGGTAGGGGTGATTTTCCAGTTCTTTCTTACCCCAATTGATTTTTAGCTTTCTGTTTGCCTGATGATTGTTCAGGTGGAAGGCACACACCTGTGTATTGCTTGGATTGACTATGACGTGAAACTTTTTGTAGTAGGTAGAGAGGGTACCCTAGTCATAGCGTTTGACAGTTTTTCTTCGATGGTGGTGAAGGAGTCCAAATGTGTGAATTTGCAGGTACATGTACCTGTGGATGTTCTGGTACCGCGGCTAGTCATTTGTAAAGATGTTAGATAGCATTGGTGCCAGTACGGACCCTTGTAGAAGACGGGTGTTCTGTATCATCTATCTGATTTTTCTGCTGTCCATTTCTACGAAGAATTGCCGATTGGTAATCAGTGATTCAATGATGTGGACTATGCTAGTATTATATGTAATTTGAGCCACCTTCAGAAGTTCTCTTTGGTTCACAGTTTCGTATGCCACCGTAAGGTCAACAAAGACTCGGTGATTTGCTTTTCTCAAACCTGTCCTTTATGTATTGCGTCAGATTTAATACCTGACTGCAGCAGGATCAACCTGGTCTAAAGCCAGCTTAGTCTGTTGACAGTTGTTCTTCAACAGTTTGTTGGATTAAGGCTAAGATAATTCATTCGTATAATTTTTAAGGATACAGTAAGGAAATTGGTTGATAGCAACAAGAGCCATGTTTTTATTTTGTCGCTGAAATTTAAGATCATTTCTGTTGTCATGCCATCTAGGCAGGCCACCTTCGCAGATTTAAGGTGTTTCATAGCAGCATTTATTTCTTCTAAGATGAACAGTTGGAAATTGTCGTCACTATCTTACATTATATGGTCCATGTGCTATCTCATTTTCTTTAGGTAATCCCGCTCTTTGTTGTGAGGCTTGCCGTTCAGCAGCAGGTAGTGCACTACCAGGTTTGGAATTACGGCAGCTAATCTAGGTTGGTCTTCTTTTCCTAATTTAGTTTATTGATGGTTGCCCAGGCTTTTTTACTGTTATGGGTCATGTCTTTGGAAGTTATGACTTTGTGCCAATGTTTTATTCTTTCGTTGCTGATTGAGAACAGAAGGGTCTCTTCAAGTTCCATGGTACATTCAGCAAAGGGATCTTTGTTATATGCCTGAATGTACTCTGTGTACTGCTTTTTTTATTGTTCGTTTAGATGTGTTTCTTTGAAACTTTCCAAACCAGTGATTGGAAGTCCTTGTGCTGTGGAACTGGGGTGATATTGGACATCCCAGTCTCTTGGTCTGACTCAAAGCTTTCCCATTTTGCCTTATGCAAGTTGAATCTGGGTCTAGGTTTAGTTTGTTGGGGTCTGATCTCAAGTTTTGTGTCGATTATTATTGGTCGATTTTGGTACGTGGTCACCAATCAATTTTTCAATGTTATGATAATGGCTCGATGAGGCAAATGCTATGTTGGTATTATATCCCCGTCTCTAGCTTGCGGTCTGAAAGGATGCTTTATTCAATGCATCATGCAGGAGAGTTAGGTGATGGGTTGCAGGCCAGGTCTCATTGATCTCGCCATTACTGTTTATATGGCTGTAGCCCCAGGTGTTTGCTGTGGCTACTAAAGTCACCAGTAATAAGGCATGCCTTGTTTTCTAGTTGGTGAGTTTGCAGCCATGTTAAGATTGTTGTTTGTGGTTTATACACACTCATGATAGTACAATAATGTGTTTAGTGTTCACCAGAAGGATTTCCAGCCTACCAACTGAGATGTCTTTGCTGTTCAGGATGATGGATTTAGTCCAGACAACATTGCATGCTTCCATGAACAGGACTTGTGTGGGATATTACTAGCTGCATGCCAGGTATTCTTTACAGAACCAGATCCTTATGTGTCTCCTGTAGACAGTGTATATCGGCTCCTAGGTTGCCAAGAAGCTCCGATTTCATTGCAGATATTGCTTCAGCATTTTGACGCTTATGATTCTAGATTTAGTCATCATCTTGTTCATGGGTCAAGGGTTTATCCTTTTATCACCCCTTTATAGGCTTGGTAATGCATATTATAGCAATTGGTCTCCTTGTGGAATAACGGGGGCATCACATGAAGGTTTGCTACTTATAATAAATAAAGATATGAGTTTCCTAAATGCGCTGCTAGAAGATACAAGTCTCCTGCATCTAGGCATGCTTCCCCCAGACAACTGGTGGTGAGGAAAGTGACTCCTATTGCATCCCCTAGTCCAGCCTCAGTAGCAATTAAGCCAGTTCCTGCCGAGACGGATGCCAGATTTCTTGATCTTCAAATCGTCCCTATCGAGCTGGCCCTTAGAAGATGCAGTAGGAATAGACCGCATGTGACTCAGCCCAGAGGAGACGCCAAAAGATGGACTCACAGAGGCTCTTTATCGCCTAGGGAAATTTCCTTAGTGGATGATTATTGCCTTTCACTCATTGAGATTGTGCCAGTATCTCGGCGATGGAAGAAAGATGATTCGAAAGCTGCAACAGCACATGCTGAAATCCTCCTTTGGAAATCTTTTCCTCTCTGAAGCCCACTACAGACAGAGGTTTCTTTGATCATTGGGTCAATTTTCGAGGGCTATTCTAGTTAGGGATCTAGGCCCTTTCCTCTCCTCAGAGTAGAAGAAACACGAAATCCTCCATAGCCTCCAACCGATGAGAGGCGGAATCTCCCAGATCCCATACCTAAGGCCTCTAGTACTAAAATGAAGGTTATATATCTCTTTTGTTGCTCTCCAAGAGCTCAGACCTTAGAGGGATCAAAGATACTGAAGTACAGTAGTACCAGTCCAAGTTAAGGTTTTGGGGTATCCAAAGGAGAAAGCTTGGTATTTTTTACTAAACTCCTATGGGAAGGATTACCCTAAAGTCAAAATCTATTTCCTGTACAAATTATCCTCCTTTCCGAGTCTAGTGAGGGAGTATGGCTAATCAAATTATCTTAGAAAGGTTCATTGGTATAACAGTTAATTTTCCTTTATTCAGATATTTGTCATGAAGTGTTTGATAAGTAATATATACCATAGCAATAAATTCAGCATGTGTAATTGCATTACAACTTCAGAGTTATGAAACTTATTTTTATTCTTCAAAGGTCAAAAAAATACATAACCAAAGCCTCACTTCTTAAATTTATAAGGTTAATGTAAGGCATTTCATCACTCATTTAAACACCAACTATACACCTGCTAATCCCCTCCTTCACCATATGGTTTTTCAGCTTATAAGAATTGACCATTCTTAAGAAATAAACAATTGGTTTATTGCTTCTTAACTAACAGATGTGGATTCCAATATTTGACCTGAGAATTGAGATTGTAGATGTGGCAACATGTATGACACGTTTCTCAAATATGATATTGAAAAACTGTTTGAAATATTGATAATCAATGAGTGTGTACATAAAGCCATTTATTGTAAATATTTCAGAGTAATTCACTTCAGTTTTGTTATATAATGGCCTATAATCCTTGAAATTTTCTTTAAGATAGTAGTTTGGCAATACTTTGGACTTAGCTTCTGAATCAGGCTGTGAACAAATCGTAAGTAAAGATACGCACATATCTGGTAACTGCTTGGACGTAGTATACACCGACCCCTGGTGTTATAACAAGTATGGATGGTTCTCCAGTTGGGACATCTGATTTTGCCTTACTTTCGTTAGTAGTGAAGACTGGGCAGCCTGTCCTTGATGTGTCATAATCATGTAAGATTTATATTAACCCTGGATAGGTACGGTCCTCGGACACCCCTTTAAGGGTATACTCGGACGCGAACGACCCCGACGCCAAAAAAAATTCTTGAAAAATCAGTTTTTGCAGTAACCTCCTTTTTTCTTTTGCCAAAAAAAACTTCAATGAATGCTTAAAACAACTGTAAAACTAAATACTACTCATCTGCAGAAAAACTATTTATTATAAATATTTTAAAAAATTAAGTAGAAAAAAAAAAAGACCTGACATAAAAATTCATAAAAAAAAAAGTTTATACATATATACACAAATCCTTTTAGGAATTGATTCTTGAATGTTTAGGACACATCTTGATGTATTTTGGATGAAGTCAGACCCATGGAGGTGAAGATCTGAAATGAGAAAAAAAGGGTAACTTTTTTTGGCCAAAAAAAATTGTCCAAATTTCATGAATTTTTTTGGGTACCCAAATGAAATAGGAAGTGGCTAATTTTTTTAGGGAATAAACATATGTTATCCTAAAATAGAAATATGTAAAAAAATCTTCATTATTTTGTAAATTACATTTATATCAGGGGCCATATCTAAAGGTAATTTTTTGAGTACTTGGAAATTTCGTAAAAAAATACATATAATTAATATATAATATGATATTTATGCAGGTAAAAATATACCAAAATATCACAAATTCTATAGGGAACAAGAATATATATAGATAGGGCAGCTTACGCTTCGGATATGTCCACAAAATGGCCGCCAACCACACTGACTCAGACTCCCTAATCTGCCACTTGAAATGTAGGAAGGGTATGTCAATTTCAAGGTGTTATTTACTAATCTAATTATTATTGGATATGCATAAAAATTGTATGGTGGGTTGCTGGATAATTGTCGATTATTTTACGACTATAAAATTAAAATTCTGACCCAAAAAATTTTTTTTGAAGGGAAATAAAATCGAAAAAAAAAAATGTAAAACAATATTTTAGCTAAAAAAATTTGATGATATTCAATCAAAAAAAAAGTAAACAAAATTTTCCGACAAATAAACATCTAGAGGAATCATTACTCTGTGATAGTTCCTTAGTATGTAGTAATTTTGAAAGAATTGGGAAAAAACGAAAAAATGGCAATCACCGGAAAATCGAACACATACCTATATATACGCCATATCTGGCTAAAAAAAGATAGGCATGGGTAGCCAGATCATCTAGAAACACTTTCCAACACTATAAAAATATAAGTTTTGCGACACTACTTGCCAATTCCTTACGGTAACATGACTAAGCAAAAAAATGCAAAACAAATAAAAAGGGGCACTCGTGGAAAAATGGCCATTCTAATATACGGCATTTCAGAAAAAAAAAAATTTCAGCCACGTGCTAGGCAAACCATCAAGGCATATTTTCCGACAAATAAACATATAAATGAAATATTACTCTGTGATAGTTCCTTAGTACGTAGTAATTTTGAAAGAAATGGGAAAAAACGAAAAAATGGCAATCACAGGAAAATCGAACACATACTTATATATATGCCATATCTGGCTAAAAAAAAATAGGCATGGGTAGCCAGATCATCTAGAAACACTTTCCAACACTATAAAAATATAAGTTTTGCGACACTACTTGCCAATTCCTTACGGTAACATGACTAAGCAAAAAAATGCAAAACAAATAAAAAGGGGCACTCGCGGAAAAATGCCCAACATTCTAATATACGGCATCTCAGATAAAAAAAAAAGACATGCACGTGTTAGCCCAACCATCAAGGCACACTTTCTAACACATAAACATGAAAAAAAATGAATAATATACGGCAATTCCTTACTACGTAGTAAATTTTTACAAATATTGAAAAAAAAACAGAAATTGGCAACCGCAGTTAAATACCCAATATACCAATAACTACGTCGTATCTGACAAAAACAAAATCACGCATGGGTAGCCAGATCATCTAGACACACTTTCCAACATTAAAAAAGCAAAAGTTTTACGACACTATTTCGCAATATCTTACGGAAAAATGACTTGGCAAAAAAATTTTAAAAAATTAAAAAGGGACACTCGCGGTAAAATGCCCGACATTCTAATATACGACATCTCAGATAAAAAAAAAGACATGCACGTGTTAGCCCAACCATCAAGGCACACTTTCTAACACATAAACATGAAAAAAAAATGAATAATATACGGCAATTCCTTACTACGTAGTAATTTTTACAAATATTGAAAAAAAAACAGAAATTGGTAACCGCAGTTAAATACCCAATATACCAATAACTACGTCGTATCTGACAAAAACAAAGTCATGCATGGGTAGCCAGATCATCTAGACACACTTTCCAACACTAAACAAGCAAAAGTTTTACGACACTATTTGGCAATATCTTACGGAAAAATGACTTGTCAAAAAAATGAAAAAAAATGAAAAAGGGGCACTCGCGGTAAAATGGTCCTCGTGGTGATGAACGACATTTTAACTAAAAAAAAAAACATGCACATGGTAGCCAAACAATCCACCAAGACTTTCCACAACTGATAACCTATACAAGTTGCACCATTCTACGACAATTTCATAATACGTAATAACTTTGATAATTATGCAAACTACCTCAGAAGGGTAAACTCGGACGCGAACGACCCCGACGCGTCTCAGAAATCGGGGAAGGAGTACAGCTACAGCAATGCACATCTGGACACTACTAAAGCGTGTAGGGGAGACACCTCCTGCAGGTCGATCACCCACAAATTCAGTCACAGGGGTGAGTCACGTGAGAAAAACCTGTTTTTTTTTGACGCTCGGGGTCGCAAACGACCCACCGTACCTATCCAGGGTTAAATATCAAAAAGACTGGAATAGCATTTTGAGTTATATTTTGAACTTGAATTGGTCACAATTGTATAATAGTGTTGAACCTGTTATTCTTTTAAATGAGAATCTGGTCAACATAATTGATAAGTGTATCTCTTCTCATGTGCTAAGGTACAGAGTGAAAGACAAACCCTGGTTCAATGATGATTGTAGATGTGTTTATTTGGAGAAGCAGGAGGCCTATCATCTTTGGAAGGATAACACATCAGATATGACTTTGAATAACCATGCTCGGCTAAGAGTTTTTGCTTAGAGTTTATGCTTTAACTGAAAAGGAATATAATTTAACCATAAAAGATCCATTTATGGTATAACCCAGAAATGTGAGTGGTGGGCTACCCTTAACCTTGCACTCTTTGGTGTAGAAGTAACAGTTCCTTCCTTACTTGAAACATGGCTCTGTCACTCACTGTCCAAAGAAAAAAGCAAGCAATCCCTTTTAGGCTGATGTGTCGTAAGCAGATTAATGAGAAACTTGATCTTCCTCATTCCTGTTTTTCTGAGGCTAAACTAACAAGTTTAACTTTTTGCTATCATGAAATTAAAGCTCTTTTAATGGACCTTGATGCTTATGGAGGTGTAGACTCGAATGGCTATTTTCCCTTTGTTTTTTTATAAAGACTACAGATTTCTTAGCGCAAAAGTTATGTTATTTTCGACAAGTTAGCAAGTTCTTTTAGCACTTGGAGAATTGGTAATGTTACTCCATTATGTAAATGTGTTTGTGGTTGCTCAAGTCAAGCTGATTACCACCCACTTTCTATAACTCCCATATTATGTAAAGTTTTTGAACATCTTGCCAAAAGTCTAAATAGGTTTGCTGTCTGTTCTCTAGTTTGTAATTTGGCTTTTGTAAAGGTGTTGGAGCATGGGATGCCCTTCCTATAATTTTCGATGCCATACAGAAATCTCTTGATTGTAATCAGGAAGTTCGTATGATTGGCCTTGATTTTTGGTGCTGCTTTTGACCCTGCAAAATATTGAGACCCTTGTTTTCATACACAAACAGTTGAGAGTGGGTGGGTCTTTTCTTAGCATCATTATTGAATTTTTAAGTAATAGATTGCAAAGAGTTGTGATATCTGGCATTCCTCAGGGAAGTGTTCCTGGCCCATTACTTTTCATACTATATACACATGACATGTGATTTGACCTAGAAAACAAGCTCGTTGCATATGCAGATGATACTACTCTTTGCATCAATTCCATCTCCTAAATTTATATCTGGGGATGCTGAATCCCTTAATAGAGATCTAGCTAAAATTAGTGTATGGTACAAATTATGAGGCATGAAGTTGAACCCTAACAAAACTCAAAGTATGATTGTAAGTAGGTCGAGGACAGTGGTTCCTCAATATCCGGATCTCAGCATTGGTAATGTTGCTTTAACTCTATATGACACTTTTAAAGTTGTAGGTCTGATTCTTGGTGTAAATTTACTTTCGAAAAATTTTTGTCTTTCAAGAATTTCTGTGATCAATCTATTCTGAAGAAGTGTTTTAATTCTTTCATTCTTGAATTTGCGTTGTTTTGAGAATGGTTTTTCCTTTTTGGTCTTAATTTGTTGGACAGGAACTTACCATCTATTAAATATTATTATTCCCGAATGATGGGAGATGAAAATGAGAGAGGAATTATAAGGGAGGAAGTGAAGAAAGCACTTGATGAAGCGAGAGCAAGAAAAGCACCTGGTATGGATATTGTGAGGACTGAGATGTTAAGGAAAGGGGTTGTGACTGCTGGAATGGTTGGCAAGATTTTTTCAAGTGTTTTATGTTGTCAGTGATGCCAGTGGACTGGGTGTATTCATGTATTGTTCCAGTATAAAAAGGTAAGGGAGATGTGCATTAGTGCTATGATTCTAGGGGTATTAGTTTGTTGAGTGTGGTTGAAAAATTGTATGGTAGAGTATTATTTAATAGGATTGAGGGAAAAATGGAGGATGCAATCTTAGAAGTACAGGGTGGCTTTAGAAGTGGTAGGGGTTGTATGATTCAGGTTTTTAGTTATGCAGATATGCGAACAATATTCAGCAAAAGGTAAGGAAGTATATTTTGCTTTTTTGGGCTCGGCCATGATGTCCTGATGGAAGGTTCCTTTAGGTAGCTTTCTAAGGGATATTTGCTACAGTGATACTCCCAGAAAAGTAACTGAAGGTGTCCAGAATTCTAACTCCTGGCACAATTTATCCATAATAAAGTATTTAAGGATATCGCATAATATCGGGACGTATTTTTAGATACGACACAGTAATCTTCACCACGAATAGATCTAACTCATTGAGGGGGAAGAAGGGCAAAAGAAGGGGGTGCCGATCTAGGTACCCAGTGGACCTCCTATCCGCACTACTACCGGCCGCTATTCATTTACTTGTAGCCGATATGACTAAGTGTTCTCCCAATGTTATCCTGGTGTTATTGCAAGTTATCAGAATATTCTCCGGTATCTTCATTCTTTGGAAAGTTGAGTATTAATTCTTTCCTATGTATAAATTTTGGCTCTCGTCTCATAGTTAAATTCCAATAATTTAAGTGTGTTAGGTTGAGAATTTTTACGACTGCTGTCGCCATTATTATTGCATTTTATTTAGCTAGTAGGGCGACTTTCCTGGTATTTAGCTGTAATATTAGCTAGTTAGGCAAATTATACAAGTGAAGATTGTGCTCACAAATAGATTATTATTCCTCTTCCTAATATGTAACTTTACTTTGTTCCAACACGGAGTACTTACCTCAAACTACTTTCTTAGGAGTATCGGGGAACTCTTCCCAACCGACCAGAATTTTGAGTAGTTTACCCTATTCCCGTTTTCTATGTGGGCTAACCTCAGGCGGAGTGATACGCGCCCTGAGGCAACCCGGGGTCAGAGAGCATGCTTGCTCAGGTCGTGCTCCTCAGTAAGTTTCTGGTTGCGACGTGATTATCATCTCGCCGCGCTCTCTTCACCCAGTGCGACCCTTTGTGTCTACCACGCGGTCCCCACGCGATACCCACGTGTTCATTCCCTAGCCTTTCCTCTGTGTTCCTGTGTCTCTTGGTGTCTTAGTGTTGCGCGATGGAGCATCCCCGCCATTGCCCTGGGCCTATGGCCGGTAAATCTTGTGGTGCTTTTCTTTCTAAACCCGAAGTTGATCCCCACTCCCTGTGTTCGTCGTGTGTTCCCCTACAACCACGTGTCCGGAGTGCGAGTCTTGGACCGAGATTCAGTGGGTCCTCTACGGCACTAAAAAGAAGAAAGCTGCCAAGAAATCGCCCAAAAAGGCCAACGTTTCTTCTTCGTTGGTTTCTCCAGATGCCTCGTCGGAACGGGGCTCCCTACCACCTTCCCCTACCCAGAGTAGGGGACGAGGTAAGTCCGTTGCGGGGAAGCGGCCCATTGCCCTTCCCCAAGAGTCTGAGATGTCTGTGGGGGTTGATATTGCCTCAGTTCAGGCATGTGGGGGGTCTGAGGGAGGGGCGGGAGTGTGTTCAGGAGACGAAGTCCTGGTGCCTACAGGGCTCGTCTCTACGGAAGATCCTATGTGGGGGAAGACAGGTCCAGCCTCTTCCCCAGCATCCTGGGTTTGTGTTTCAGGTGCTTCAGCGACCGGGGGAGACGCCGAGAAGGAGGCAGGTTCATCAACTTCGGACCCCGCCGCATGGGGACCACCAAGGATGCCCTTCAGGTCTCCCATGAGGTTAGAAGAGGAGTTCGATTCATAGTTCGCGCGCAAGAAGGTTCCGCGGTCTCCCCCAGCGCCCTCGTCAACGCTCCCGCCCGTCTTTCTACAGCCCTCTTCGCCAGAGAACCGACACAGAGTTCCCCCTACGAATTTGGACGACTAGAGAGATTCGGCGGACTCACTCTCCTCTTCCTCGTCATCCTCTTCCTCAGATTCGTCCTCATTCGAAGGCGAAGGGCCGAAGTCCTCGAAGAGAAAACGGGAGAAGTCCCGGAAGAAGAAGTCCCGCTCTCGTTCTAGACACAGCAGGAAGAGATCCAAGACCTCCAAGAAAAAGGCTAAGAGGAGTCGCTCCTCGAATGATAAGTGGGTGAAAATGACTGTACCCCGGAGTGAGCTGTTTAAGGCTACCTCAGCCGCAGCCACTTCCGGTTGGCTCCCTAGAGCCTCATCTTCACCCTCTCGACACGCCTCCTCCAGCAGACCCGATCACCGTCAGGGGATGTCGCATCAAGCCCCCCTAGACGGCTCTAAGTCCTCGAAAGCTCCGACACCATCAGCCCAACAGAGGGAGACGCTCCTCCGGACGGAAGGCTTGGCCTCATCCTCGGGTGCTTCGGCGGTCTTCTTCGAGCACCAGGGGTGCCCTTTGTACCTGGAGAAGCCCACAACCACGAGGGCCCCCGCGGGACAAGGTAGACCCATGACGGATACCCTCGTCCCAGCGGATCCGCCCGCCCTGCAGGCAGACCCGTCAGTAGCGAGGCAGGAGAAGAAACTCCTCCCTTCCCACGCACCCCCTCCCGCCATCGACGAGTCTTCTCGGGAGGAGCAGCTGGTAACAGAAGCCCTGGTAGAAGGAGGAGAATGCTCATCAGATGACATCTCCTCTTATCGGAAGGTCTTGGCCCTCATCAGACGGCATCATAGGTTGGATGAGCCCAAGCCCTCGCCAGAGCAAGCCTGGCTCTCCGGGCTCAGCAGAATCGTAGACAACCCGGTACAGCAGAAGCCTTCCTTGGCGCTCCCCCTAGCACGGGACGTGAAACTAGGGATGGAGCACGTTGTCAAATTCCTAGCCGGCCAAGCGGACGCCCTTAGGAGTCAGAGTACCTCGAAGCTACTTCCGGGCCTTAAGACCCAGAAACGTTTCTACGTGCCGGAAGGATGTCGCGTGGGCCCCCGCACAGTCGAGTCGGCAATCACCATGTTGAACCAAGGGGCGGCGGAGGACAGAGCAGCCTCGGCCCCAGTTTGCTTTTCCCCAACGGAAACTTCGATGATGGAAGACATGGCCCTAGATCTGGTCTACGTGTCTTCTTGGTTGGACTGGTGGGCCTGCACTCTTGTGGGTTTCCAGTCCTCGCATTATCTCTCCCTGCCTGAGAACCAGTCCTTGCTAAGGGAACAGATCAGTTCAGGGGGTAAAGCGTTAAAATTCCTCTCATACCAATCTCTCTCCCAGGCCGCCAACTGGGTCCTGCGGAAGAGAGACACAATCCTGAGCAAATTGGTAAGGAAGTTGCCCGATCGAGAAGCAAGTCAGTCGAAGAGACTATGGAGAGAGTCAGAAAACTGAAGGTTGTAGGAGAACCCAGACCCCCTCCTGTAAGACGTCCAGTTCACAGGAGACCGTCGGTGGACGTCCCCCATACCTCTCATGCCTCGCCAGTCCAACCGAGGAGAGAAGCCCCAGCGGCGGCTTGGCTCCAGAATCCACTTTACCCCTCAGTCTGGCTTTAGACCCTCCTATGCCAACTCTAGGAGAGCTCGTCACAGCCGCTCCTCTAGGAGGAGATAGGAAGAGAGGCCCCCTACTCCTATCGGAGCCTCAAGTAGGTGGATGCCTCAGACGCTCTTGGCAAGCTTGGCGGGATTACGGGGCAGATCCCTGGACCGTAACAGTTCTGAAGGAAGGATACAGGCTGCCCTTCCTGGCGGAGCCGCCCCCTCTAATTCCGGCCCAACGGGCGGAGTGGTTGGTGCCCAAAGACCCCTTGAAACGTGCAGCATTACAAGAGCAAGTGTTGGCCATGATTACCAAAGGAGCTTTAGAACCAGTCGAGAATCCTGGGCCGGGGTTCTACAGCAGGCTCTTCCTAGTGGAGAAGTCGACGGTGGGTTAGAGGCCAGTCATAGACCTGTCAGCCCTCAACAAGTTTGTGGCAAAAACCGACTTCAAAATGGACACTGCGAAGACGGTGTTGGCGGCCTTGAGAGAGGGGGACTTCATGATGTCCCTGGACCTCAAGGATGCCTACTTTCAGGTTCCCGTTCACCCCTCCAGCAGGAAGTTCCTGAGAATAAAGTGGAATTCCCAAGCCTTGCAGTTCAAAACCCTCTGCTTCGGGCTGTCGACAGCTCCTCAGGTCTTCACGAGAGTCTTCACAATAGTTTCAGTCTGGGCACACGAACAGGGCATTCGCCTGATCCGGTACCTAGACGACTGGTTGTTGCTTTCAGCCTCAGAGGAAGCACTGAAGGAGCAAGGCGCGAAGCTGCTACGGCTCTGCAAGGACTTGGGTATCACAGTCAACCTCCTAGAGAAGTCGCAGCTGACCCCCACCACCAGGATAACCTTCCTAGGGATGGTCCTGGACACCCAGTTGGTGAGAGCCTTCCCCTCCCTGGAAAGGCTGGACAATCTAGACCAAGTGCTACAGTTTTTCTTAACGAGCCAACCCAGGAGAGGCAAGGATTGGCAGAGGTTATTGGGCCATCTGGTGTCACTAGAAAAGCTAGCCCCACAGGGGAGGCTCAACCTCAGGGGTGTTCAATGGAACCTGAAAGAACTCTGGGCCCCAGGGGAGTCCCCGCACAAGATAGTTCCGGTTTGCCCAGAGACGAAAGAGGTCCTGCAGTGGTGGCACGACAGAGCGAACACCTTGAAGGGAATGCCCTTCGCATCCGATCCTCCGGAGATGTTATTCACAGATGCATCGAAGGAGGGATGGGGTGCACACCACCTCGACGAATCAACGAAAGGGAAGTGATCCCTCGAAGAAGGGACCCTACACCTAAACATTCAGGAGATGATGGCCGTTCAAAGAGCATGTCAGGAATTCGTGCATCTCCTCCGGGGAAACACCGTGGCGTTGATGTGCGACAACGTCACGGTGGTGGCCTACGTAAAGAAACAAGGAGGACTAAAATCAAAGGAGCTATGTACTCTCAACAGAGCTACTGGAATGGGCTGCAAAGGAAAGGATCGAAATTACAGCCAGGTTCATCCCAGGAAAGAAGAACTTTCTAGCAGACGGCCTCAGCAGGGTACGCCAGGCAATAGGCTCGGAGTGGACTCTACACCCAGGAGTAGCTCGGGCAGTCATCCTGAAGTGGGGCTCACCGGTGGTAGACCTCTTCACCACTCGTCTGAATGCACAACTCCCCGTGTTCTGTTCTCCAGCTCCAGATCCGACGGCTGCGTTCGAGGATGCCTTCCAACATCCTTGGGACAACCTTGACGTGTACGCCTTCCCACCTTTCGAAATGCTCAGGCAAGTGCTCAGCAGAGTGAGGAGGGCGATCAACCTAGAGATGACTTTGGTAGCGCCCTGGTGGCCGGAGAGAGAATGGTTCGCAGACTTAAAAGAACTAGCTCTCCTTCCCCCTTGGCCCCTCCCGGACAAGCCAGACCTCCTCCGTCAGCCTCACTTCCAGAGGTTTCACGAAAACTCTCGGTCCCTCCGCCTACACGCGTGGAGGTTATCGAGCGGCTCCTGAACAAGGAAGGGTACTCGTCGAGGACCGCATCGAGGATGTCGGGTTACCTAAGGCGTTCCTCAGTCGCAGTGTACCAAGCAAAGTGGTCTGTCTTTTCGAAATGGTGCGCCTCCCGGAACATCAAACCCTGAGGGCTTCTATTCATGAGATAGCCTACTTCCTGGTATATCTGAGAGATGACGTAGGTACATCTATCCCAGCTATCAAAGGGGTTCGAGCGGCATTAGGGCAGGTCTTCCTCCTAAAAGGCATTGATTTAGGGGCCTCCAGACAGATTTCAATGCTCATCAGGAGTTTTGAAGTCATGTCTCCCCCAGGCAACGAGGGTGACCCAGTGGGATGTGGCTAGTGTGCTCAAAGCCCTGTCAGAGCCGCCCTTCGAGCCCCTCAAAGACACCCTGGACAAAGAACTTACCCTCAAGACGGTCTTCCTATTAGCCCTGGCATCGGCGAAGAGAGTTAGTGAGTTGCACGGGCTGTAATACGATGTCTCGCACTCAAAGGGGTGGCGAGAAGCAACCTTTAGGTTCGTGCCTAGTTTTGTAGCCAAGACTCAGAACCCATCTTATTGGGATCTTAGATTCGAGGGATTCTCAGTACCAGCGATCCCTCGTTCAGACAACCCAAAGGACTTGCTATTGTGCCCAGTCAGAGCAGTGAGGAAGTACCTGGAGAAGACATCCAGGCTCTGTCCAGGGATCAAGAGTTTGTTCGTTTCAACAGGACGAGTGAAGAAACCAGTTTCCAAGAATTCGATCTCCTTCTGGCTACGACAGGTGATCAAGAGGGCCTACGACACTGCAGGAGCCCCTCTCTCAGGCAAACCTAGACCTCATGATATTAGGGGCCTTAGTACCTCGTTAGCCTTCGAAAAGAACATGGCAGTGGGCCAAATCCTGAAGGCGGGCACTTGGTCCAGACAATCCACCTTCACGGAACACTACCTGAAGGATTGTTCGAGAAAATCTTTGGACGGTTTCGCCCTTGTTCCCGTCATTTCTCCTCTCCAGAAGATCTAAGGTCATAGCCCTGGGGAAGCCGTGGGCGGTAAGTCCAAGAGACACAGGTTCCTTCCTTACCTTTCCCCTGTTCCCTGATTACCTTCCCTGAAATGACTCGGAAGATCTTAGCTGCCATGGGACACGTCATAAGCAAGGAATACGTCTCCAAGGCATTTTTACAGAGGTAAACCACTTAGACACTAAGTTAGTTTTTGGGTAGTTTTCCCTAACCCCGGTAGTGTGCTGGCTGGACTACAGTATATAGAATATACAGTAGTTCATTTAATTTCTAACATATTCTACGTTTCCTATCACGGTCTATTGTTGGGACCACGATGTCATGTTGAGGTTGAGTAATCCCTCAACACCCAGATGAATCCTTTAATCATCAGGACCCTAATAAATCACCGCTCAATATTAATATATTACAGGTGGATATAGTTAGTATAAACACTTACTAACCCTAACTCTTAAGTACTAGAGTTTCCTCTACCCTGTATTCTTCCTAATAAGGAACCTAAAATATTATTATTGATGGAGGTCTCGGTAATTGATTGGGGTGGGAAGCGTAGATATGTGTCTTTCCTATTTCCTTTCCAGGTTACTATCCTAAGCTACCATAAACAATAGTAATTGCTTTTGTTGATAAAAATTGTATGCTTTATATCACTGATAAAAACGATATACTTATTGACCCCTTGTCCTTTACAGGAGGAGCCAATGTAGAAGTGCGCAGCCTTAGCTTGCAACCACAAAGACAAAGACACTTGTGGCTACATGAAGTGCATGTCTCATGCCCCCTGCAGCATCGTGTCGGGAGTCCTCAAGTATTGGGACCTGAAGGGTTGCCCCACCTGTTCGACCCTACTGGCCAATGGCTTCAGAGAAGCTCCCTCAGTCAACCTGGAGACTAGAGATACAGCGAGAGAGACCCTTCGCTAATGGGTAAATAGATTCCAAAAGAATTTTCAAGGACTGTACTTACCCAACAACTCCCTAAGGTACCTACTGCTCCTCAAGGCTCTACCTAACGCGGTGGTGCCCCAGGAACAGGTCCAGTCTCCCCTCATACAAATGAAGATCAACGTGGATATAGACAGGGCACTAGAAGGCATGGACATCCTTCAAGAAAGGACGTCAGAAGTGTTCATTGACACTGAGAAGGCCCTACTACAAATAGGCCCTGAAGAAGACGTGGAACATCCACAAGGGGAGGAAGGATCTGTATCAACGGCAACTGAAGCCCCTCAGTTTGCCGGAACAGCATACCAACCTATACAGTCAACCTCTTCAATCCCAACTCCATAACCACCGACATAGGCCGTCATGAACGAACAGATCCTCACTTAGATTCAACGGATAATGGAGTTGTTCCAAAAGGTACAGGAGACGATGAGAGAATCACTCAGACTGCAACAGATACTATTGCAAGAGAGGACGGACTGCCCAGGACCTACCAAGAGCTCTACTAAGAAGCTCCTTAAGGTGCTGAATTTCTCTCACCGCTCCGAAACCAACCCCTGGAGGTATACAGAGCATATGCCCATGATGAATGGAAAACTATTCGTCTCAGAGAAGTTGGAGACCAAACTGATTGAAGATCTTGAATTCTGGACTAACTTTTCAGTTTACCCTGAATGCTACATGAGACAGCGGGATAAACATGCAACCCGTGAGGAAACGGTACGCAAAGAGGTCATTGTCTTCGAACATGACAAGGCGCAAGCCATCATCCTGAAAACCTTGAAAGGAGCCGGGTACACCAACTCCAAAGTCTCAGCACTGAGCAAGAGACATCCCACATTTCTTGCTCCTTCCTCCATCTCTTTCCCCTGTTCGGAGAAAGCACTAGACTTCGCCGTCAAGGCAGTCGACAAGGGCAATCCTTGCCCAACCCTAGAGGAATGCAAACCATTCTCTCTAGCACTACCTGCCTGCAAGGAGAAGTGGAAGGATGTCCGTCTAACCTTCTCTGTGTCTAAGTTGCATCCAGAGATAGCAGGCCAGCAGTTCAATGAGAACCTTCCGAAGTTGCCAGACCATCTTCTGAGGAGGGAACAGGAGACGAAAGAGAGACTAGCGGCCTCCCTTTCTCATCAGAACTACCTGGAAATGAGTGCAGGTCTACAGAATGCCCGAGAAAGGATCATTTTCCTGGCTAAGTCACACAAGGGTACCCTTGTGAAAGACTTCTTTCCTCAGAGCGAGGAGAGCCTGCACAGAGTCTGTTTTCACCTCAGCAACCATAAGACACAAACCAAGGAAACTGATTACCTCGAACATCTGGGGTAAAGACCTTTTCCCACAGGAACTGGTCCAAGAGATCATAGCCAGAGCAACCATAGAGAATGGGAACCTTCTCCAAAAGTGTGGCATGAGCTCAAAGAGGAAATCTTCCTCAGACGGAGGTCCCCAGCTTAAAAATAAAAGGGCAAGGACACCATGCAGATCTGCAAAACTTTCTGCCGTGATTACGACCACGAAGCCTCAGACCACTTTCTAGATGGTCCCTCAACAACTGGTGGCTCAGTCGCCAATCTTTAACCCCAACCTTGTGAGGCAATCGACTTCTTTCACCTTAAGTCAGAAAGGAAATGGCCCTAAGAGAAGTTCATCCGGAGATAACTCCTCCCGGGGCCGAGTAGGACGTAGTCACGAAAACAAATTCACAGGACCCCACACCCAAAGAGGGGTTCCAGGTAGGAGGCAAACCGTATCACTGTCGGGATCGCGGGACCTTCGATCCCTGGGCCCACAGCCTATTAACGAATGGACACTCAGGTGGAAATGGAACAGAATTCCACCCCCTTTTCCCAAATTCTTCTAAAACACCCACCCCGTCGTGAGAAGAATATACCTCAGAACTCTTGAACAAGAAGGTAAGAAGCGAAGTCCATCAAATTCCAGGGAAGGCTGTTTTGTGTTCCCAAGAAAGACTCAGACAAATTCAGAGTCATTCTAGACTTGTCTCCACTCAATAAGTTCATCGAGAGCAACAAGTTCCAGATGCTTACTTGTCAACACATAAGGACCCTACTACCTAAAGGAGCAAAACAGCCTCAATAGACCCAACAGATTCTCACTGGCATGTTCTATTGAGCCGCCCTTTCTCCTACTACCTAGGATTCATGCTACAAAAGAAGTGGTTCTTCAGAGCAATGTCCTTCGGACTGAATACAGCCCCAAGGATGTTCACGAAACCGGCAGACACAATCATCTAGCAGCTAAACTCTGAAGGAGTTCAATTACTAGCATATCTAGACGATCGACCAGTATGGGCAGCATCCAAGACTACTTGTCTGCAGGCAGCCAACAAGGTGAGCCAGTCTCTGGAACACCTGGGCTTCAATATCAATTGCAAGAAGTCTCGCCTTCCTCCAGCTCAGAAGTTCCAATGGCTAGGAATCCAATGGGACTTAAAGTCACACTATCTCTCCATTCTATTCAAGAAGGGAAGAGAGATAAAGGGATCTGTCAAGAGACTAATCCCTTACGAGAGGATTTCAGAACGCCAAGAGGAAAGAATATCGCACTCTCTCCAGTTTGCGGCAGTGACAGACCAGGTGCTAAAGGCACGTCTAAAAGATGCGTCAGGAGTCTGGAGAAGATGCGCATCAAAAGCTCGAAGAGATCAACCAAGGCTGGCCCCGACCCTATTGCGCACGCTGTTAAGGCCGTGGTCAACAGCCGAGAGCCTAGCACGAACAATTCCCTTGCAACCACCACAACCATCAGTGGAGGTACACTCCTCCTTGAAAGGATAAGGTGGCCACTCTCACGAGAGAAAAGTGCAAAAGAATTGGTCGTACCTGTTCAAAACCTTTCATATCAACGTTTAGGAAGCTCTGACAGTTTACCTGACGTTGAAGAGATTATCCCCTCACAGAACAATCCACATCAGATTGGCCCTGAACAATGAAGGAATAGTAAAATGTCTAAATAGACAAGGCTCGAGATCATCTCACATAGGACATGTGATATTAGCCACCTTCCACCTGACAAGGAAGAAGGGATGGCACCTATCAGCAGTTCACCTACAAAGGTTCCGCAACGTGATGGCGGATGCTCTATACAGGCGAAAGCCCATAGAGACAGAAAGGTCCTTATACGCAGACCCATTCTCCTTCACCTTGGAAAAAGTCCCGGAACTGCAGACCGACCTTTTCACAATGAGCGACAACAAGAAACTACCTTAATAGATGGACCCTCAAGCAGAGGCGATGGACATCACTTCCCTCGAACAGAACAAATGGAACCACATTTACCTGTTTCCACCAACCATCCTCCTGCTAAGAGTCCTCGACAAGCTAAGATCCTTCAGAAGGACAGCAGCAGTAGTGGCCCCCTAGTGGCCCAAAAGCAACTGGTTCCCTCTAGTTCTAGAACTAAAACTGAAGCTGTTCCCTCTGCCGGACCCAGCATTATCCAATCTGGTCCAGAAGTCAACTGCTTGCGCTTCATCCTTGAGAACCAACAACCTACATCTCACGATTTTCTCGCCCTAGCGGCGAACAAAAGGTTTAGAATCTCTTAAGGCTAAAGTTGACTTCATCGAAGAGTATAAGTCAAGTTCTACTAGGAGACAATAGGAATCATCATGGAAGAAATGGGTGCCCTTTGTAAAATCAAAGGAACTGATAGAAATATCATGTAAGTCAGCCCTGGCTAAAACCACTTCTATACACCTTTGGAGTGGACCTCTCTAAGGAAGTTAGTACCTCCCGGCCGTCTCCGTATTCGGTCTTTACAGTGGCAACTTTAGACCTATTGGTTTCAGCACAGAGACCCACCAGGCACCCTAGTGCCAGTGGGATTGAGAAACCTGAGTTTGTAGGTGTTGGATGCCAATCTCCTCGAGGGAGTAGATCTTCTCTCTCCTTCCCCTGATTTGTTGCTGTTCACGGACGTATATAGAGAAGGGTGGGGCTCACCTGGTATACCCTATGGTATCTGGGCTCTAGTCCGAATCTGAAAGGCAGTGCCACATAAACCTGAAAATAGGGCATCCTACCTAACCCTGAAGCACTCCCATCGATTCCTTTCAGTGCACTCTGTAGTTCTCATGAGTGACAACACTACAAAACTACAGTAGTGTCCCACAAACAAACAAGGAGGTACTTTTTCACAGCCATCATCTAGCTGTGGAAATCCTCAGATGGACAAGAAAATTTGGTAGCATTAACAACATGATTGATTCATCTTGGGCAAGAATGTGCTGGCAGACAATCTGAGCAGGAGGACGCGGATAGTTGGCTCCGAATGGTCCTTGAAAAGTCTTGACTTAGTGGGCTCGCCAACAATCGATCTGTTCGTGATGTCCCACAACCGAAAACTTCCGGCAGGACTCTTTCTAACACCTGTGGCACAGGATGGATGTCTATGCGTTCCACCCACTTCTGCCTATTAAGGAGGCTATTAAACAAGGTAGGGTCAACCTAAGACTTAGCAATGACCCTCATAACTCCGCTGTGACAACAGGCAGAAAGGTTCCCAGACCTTCTGCATCTGCTCACAGAGGTTCAAGGGAGCTCTCTCTCCATCCAGAGCTACTCAGTCACATGTGAAAATATTCTATCGAGCTGTAACATAGCTACATCTTCACACCTGGAGGTTATCCAGCATCTGCTCACAAAGAGAGGCTTTGCTGAACCAGTAGCAAGACATATCAGGATACCTTCGGGAGTCAATGGCTGCAGTGTGCCAGGCGAAGTGGTCCATCTTTTGTGGTTGATGTCATGGACTGGGTATCGCTCCACTTGTTGTACCTCAAGGAGGAAAAACTATTCGTTGTCGGCAATGAAATGCTATCGCTCGACCTGGAGCCTTGGCTATGAGCTAAATGGAGTTAACACTTCCTCTTCAACGGAATTGTCACTCATATAAAACTTCGAGTCTACCCGCCCCCAGTCGGAAGTCAGGCCACCTCCGTGGAACGTTGTTAGGGCCTTACGTTCACTGAAAGGAGCCTCCTATGACCCTCTTTGTCAAGCCTCAGACAGAGACTTAACTGTAAAAAAGGCTTTCCTTCTAGCTCTGGCCTCTACGAAGATAGTCAACGAGCTACATGGCCTCTCCTACAACATCACCCATTCAAGGGGATGGGGGCAAGTCACACTCGGTTTCATCCCCGAGTTTGTAGCCAAGACTTAAAATCTGTCTGTAGCGGATCACAGGTTTGGGCCATTTCGGATTGAGAGTTTCCAGTCTATAACAGATGATCCTGATCAGTTGTTTTATCCTGATCAACTGTTTTTATGCCCTCCTAGGGCGCTAAGGTTATATCTCAAAAGAACGAGAGGAGCCCGTCCACAGCTCAAAAAGCTCTTGGTTAGCATGGGGAGAACCAAAAGTAAAGTTACACTGAACACTATTCCTAGTTCTGACAATTATAGAGAGAGCACTGGCATCCGACCTCTCTACTACTGATCGACGCCTCCGTGTGCATGATGTCAGGGGTTAAGTACTTCCTTGCCTTTCAAAAAGAATTTTCTGTGATGCAGGTGCTACAAGAGGGCGTGTGGAAACTTTAAACAACGTTCATCGCCCGCTACCTAACCGACATAACCCACAGGAGCCTAGACACATTCTCAATAGGTCTTGCAGTAGCTGCTCAAAGCGTGATCTAATACACCTCAGCTCCCTTGTAAGGCAAGTACCAGATGGTTAAGAGCAGATGTTACCCGCGAGTAAGTTTAGGGTGAATGTGCGAGTGACTGGCCACTTCTTACTTCATACTTCCCTTCTTGTTGTGCAGCATTCGAGGAACTCTGCATAGCTGACCTCATCTATCAGTGGCTGAGTACCACACTCTTTGTGCAACCTGATATATATGTATATATTTGTTATGAACCTGTCCTCCAAGCAAGGTGGAGTCGAGCTAGGTTTAGATTTAACAGAGTGCAGACCAACTGCATGCTTACCTATACAAATCAAAGAAATTTTCCATTTCCTGCACTGATTGCCTAGGCTCTTATGCTAGGAGGATAACGAGGTGTCAGGTTCCTTCTCCAACAGCTCATACGAAGCACAAGAGGCCACCCTGGTCAGTATCCAGCCAGTTGCTTTGCGGACTTCCACCCACCTACAGGTGTCTCCATAGTAAAGAGCGGCAGGTTTGTATGTGGCGCTGGAACAAATAATAAATTTGGAAGTAATTTGCATTTTTTCTAGCTATACAAACCTGGAACTCTTTTCACATACTGGTCCCGCCAATACCTACCCTCGAAAAGTCCTGCCGCAATTGCAATGACGGTTAGTCGCTAGCTTACCCAGCTCCTCCTCGCTAAAAAGCTTAATCGGCTAGTTTCAGCTTTGCTAAAATAATACTCCATAGTAAAGAGCTCTAGGTTTGTACGGTATATCTAGGGAAAATACAAATTACTTCCATATTTGTTTTATTACTTTTAAGATTGTAGACTTGTTAAAGATAAAAGAAGTGCAGCCTGACATTACTGGTATCTTGAAATGAGGCAGATGATGGAAGAATAGATGGATTAATGCATACAAAATGTATTTGTGAAGTCTAAATAGAAAGTGTATGAACTTGAAAAGTTAATTAGTTCAGTAATCGTCCTAATGAAACTTGGATTCCTAATAGTTTTGTAAGCAAGCCTTAAAAAAAATTTGGTATTTACCATTCAAGTTCAGTATACCAGAGAGTAACTACAACAAATTGACACTTTTCTGCACTTAAAAGTATGTAATATCCAAACAGTAACCCTCTACTTACCAGCATGAAAACCCTATGGGAAAGGACATTTGAGACTACATTTTTTACAGTACTTTTTTATATTTTTAAGTCATATACAACAGTACATAAAAAAGCCACTTAGCCACTGTAAACTATACAGGACATAAAAAAACATTTGAGTATTTTTAAAATGTAGGTTGCTATGATAGAGCTACCCTTGTGGACTGAAATATATCACTGAATTACCAAATGGTATTTGAGCACATTTCAAAGTCTAAATTATTAACTGTGTTGCACTTATTCCAATTCAACATTCAAAGAATTTTTAGAAACTGCTTTGTTAGCCTTACCAAACTTTCCAAATGACTTAACAGATATATGTCCATCTTCTTGAGGCTCAAGCCCATTTTTTATCGAGATCTTTTCTAAAAAGGCCATCACAGCTGATATACTGGTTCGCGGAATAACTGACGGGGAATCACTAAGGAAGGACACTTTACGTTTGGTTGGAGGAGAACACCTCCTGAAAACACACACAACTTTATCTATATAGTTTTCTTTTTTCCAATGGCTATCCTTGCTGTCCACTAGTTCATCTAGGAAACTGGAAATTAACAGTCTTGTGTTTGGGAAATCCACAGTAATAGGAAAAGATTGCCAAACACACCCAACACGTCTCTGTTGTTTCTTTGGTAACCACCAGCATGTGCTCAATAACTTCCTGAAATAGAGGCATGTCCATAGCACCATCTGTTCCTCATCAGTCAATGCTGAGAGGACATGTTTAGCAGTAAAATTTGATAAATAAACCCATTTGCTTTCTTCAGTGTTTGCTAGATGTTCATGTCCTGGGAACTGTAGTTGGTTATGGTATCTTTTCCGAATCACGTTGTCTGAAAAGCACGGCACTTTGAGGACTGGTGTTACCACTATTTGCACAAAGTTCATTCTAGGTTTATTAGTTAATAAGCCATAAATATAAATGCCTGTTACACTGTGACTAAAAAAAGGCGGTATTAATGCTATTGTCTTAAATTTAAACTTTTGCAGTGCTTGTTTGGCAGCTTTATAAAACGCAACTTTAAAATTTGAACCCTTGAAAAATTCCTGGTCCTTCGTCGATTTCAAAATATCCACTGTATCACCATCTTTTCCATTTTTCAAATTTTTACCAAGTGAAATACAGCCTTCATTCAGAGCATGATAGTTCTCTAGTTCACAAAAAAATTCAAAGGTCTCTGGTAAAAAAAATTCACACTTTTCAAACACTGGGTTACGAGATACAATGGTACCTTTGAACCGGCTGTCAATACGCATTATCTCCCGCACAAAATCACAAACGTCACGTTCTACAGAAATGATAAAGTCATCAGATATTATGTCTTTAATGGACCTTTGCTCCTTAATCAATAATTCCCTTAAACATTTCTCATTAGATACACCCATTTTTTCACACCTATTAGCTAAAATTATTTGAGTCTTAGTAAAATCATCTTTGGCACTTGATATGGCATCCAGGTCTGCAGTTGAAAGAACATGTAAGTGATAGCTTTTCACATTTTCTTCAAAACTGTCGAGTACTTGTTGTGGTAACACTGAATTCCACTTTTCGTGGTGCTTTGTATAATCAATGATATACTCCATACACTTCTTGTAACCCCTAGCTGCAGCCAAGTGGGGAGCAGTAAGTCCATCGACTGTTTTGCACGTGTGATCTGCCCCCACCGAAAGAAGGTATTCTACCATGTTGATTTTCCCGTAGGCAGCTGCAATATGAAGCATTGTTGATCCTGTTACATCATTTACAATAGTATCAAGGAGAGTGTCATCTGAAGACTTCCTTGTTCGATGTAACAAAGTCACGAGGCTCAATTCAGCAAGTAAATACAAGAACATCCTTGAAGGATTTTTAATGCTTCCCTTTTCACTGATGCCATTTGCATCATTCATTAAGTTACCCACTGTGACTTCATCTAAAGCTGCTTTATGTAGTTTCTTTTCAAATATCAGCAACTCGCTCTGAAGTAGATCATTTTTCAATTGCTGGGAAATATCATCTTCTGTGACACCAATACTGTAGGGATTCATTTTCAAGTCTCGGCACAAGGCGTACACTGTACTGTGTTGGTTGTTTTTGATTGCAAGTAATAGGGGTTGCTGCTCACCAGGTAGGGGGTTGAGTCTTACCCCTGCCACTCCCATAAGTTGACAAGTTAAAGTAAGACCCAAGGAGGCTGCTGTTGTCAACATATCATTGAAATTATGCAAAGTATAAGCAGGACGCTCATCCATCCATTTGCTGAGTTCTGATGATAATTTTTGACCAGATTTTTCAATGATAGTTTTTATATCATTTGTTCCTTTCTTCAAAAGATCTGGAACTTCACTGGATTCCTTAATTATATTTATCTCTACCTCCAGCTGTCCACAGAGTGCCTGTGAAAGAAATTTTTAATTATTGCACTCTCAAAATGTTTACCTTATTACTGTACTTCATTGTTCAATGATTTTTTTAAATGTTAAAGCATTGCTTTGAAAATATAAAGCATCATTATTTTAATGTCTTACATTACACTTATCTAAATGTTTATTGCATAGTTTACCTTTCTTATAAGAGCTGGGAACAATGCTGGGAGACCAGGAGTTCTATGAGCTGCCTCATATGGTGTGTCCCCAACCAACCCATGGGCACAAAGAGGTGCTCCTGCACTCAGTAGTAAGAATACTGCATCTCTGTGTCCTCCCTTGATAGCTTCTTGTAGTGGATCACTCCTAGATCCTATTGGCAGTACACTAACTCCCTCCTTTAGAAGCTCTTGCATATCATTCACTCTTCCCATTTTAGATGCTTCAAGGAAGTCTTTAAATCTATGTAAATGTTTTGAGAAATTGGCTGTCCCCAGCTTGACACGTTCCTGAAAATATGACATTGTCAAGTAAATCTAATATATTACAGTATAGTACTTTCTACCATTCACTCTAATTGAAACCTTCCTTCCTCTTCTTAATTAATGAGATGATTTTCCAAATTTTTAATAGTAGTAGACACTGACTTACAAAAAATATATCTACTAGAGTAAAAGGAATTAAGATATAAAAGGCTGTGGATAAAATAAAATATATGTAACCAGTAGTAATCGCAAAGCTACTAAATACTATAAAGTTCAAGTTAAAAGAGACTACTATATATTAAAATGAAGGATTTCCAGACCTCTTTTCATTACTCATCGTTTTCATTGGACTGGGGTTGCAACTGATAGGGGCACAAATTTTGGTGTACTTGAAAAGGAAAATTATGAATTGTATATGGATATTTAAGACATCACTCGTCAAACTTCATTTCTTTTATTTTTCATCCATTCCCTTTGGTCTCTACTTGCCTAGCCTCCTGAAATCTATAACAATTTAAATTTTAATTTTTTATTTATGAACTAATCCTATAGGCAAGCTCTACAAGAGTCTGAAGACTATGACGGCAGTGTTAGTCCATTTCTTTTAGCGAGTCATATTTGCACCGACTCGCAACGGTGCCCTTTTAGCTCGGAAAAGTTTCCTGGTCGCTGATTGGTTAGAATTATCTTGCCCAACCAATCAGCGATCAGGAAAGTTTTCCGAGCTAAAAGGGCACCGTTGCGAGTCGGTGCAAATATGACTCGCTAAAAGAAATGGACTATAGTAACCACTGTACTTACAGTGCAGGTATTTTTAATTAGAAGAACAACAGTAACTTATAATTTGTTTTAAAGTGAAAATCCTCGTTCTTTTGCTTGATGTTTATAAGTAACTAAACTCTGTGGTTTAAGAGTCTATCTTTTTTATGCTGTGTTACTTGTCAATGTGGTTCACACAGTTCCTAATCCAAAAAAAATGACTTTTGAGAAAGGAAAAAACCTGTTAATACTATAAACCTCCCCTGGTATTTATATTTGTTCTTTCTCAAGTGGTTAAATATAAGTCTACCTTAACATAGACAAATTTCTCTATTTCTTTTGCTGTAATAACATAGCCCTCTAGTGTAACATTAGGACTATATAACAGAGTATGGCAATATGAGCTATTGGGCTACCCCTGTTAAATGTAATGACAGTGGATATGGAGGTTTTACTGAATTATTTAAAAAATTGGGGGAGAGGCACTATATGGTGTCCAGAACATTCCCACCTCCCAAGGTTCATGAAAGGGAAGTGGGATTTAGCTGAGATCTAGTCATTGGGAAAAGATGGACTTTGGAGAAGAACGAAGATGCAGGTAGCATTTTTTTCTTCCTGACTATTAATAGAATTTCTCAAAAGAATCCCTGTCATCTGTTAGTGGACAAATTTAGCATAAATGTACACAGAGTTTAATCTTACATGCTGATAAACTGATTTACCTTGATATATTTTAATTCCCTGTTTTAAACTAAATGGGAAAGCCCTTGGGGACCATACAGTTCCTAACCCCAAAATTACTTAATAAAAATGGTTCTCTTTCCTTCTTCACTTCATGAACTAAAAAAGAATGCCTTGCTACGAGCTGAATAATAATGTCTCTTACCTTCTCCAGTTCATCTGCTAAAGGAGTGTTTCCATTTATCACGGCAACTGCACTAGGAGATCGACTTGCGTTATCTTGGACTCTGGGATCACACCCAAGTTTCATGATCAAGGTGGCAAGATTGACCCATGCCTGGCTAACATATACTGCTTTTCCATCCCAACAGGTGATTTGATCACTCATACTTGCTTTCTCTGCAAGCGCATGAAGGGCTGTTTGACCTGCATACAGAAATACATTGAGATTGCATGTACAGCATTATCAGTGTGTGATCAGTAGAATTTAATGTATTTCATCAATCAATGTGAGGTTAAATGAATCCAATATCACTGTCAAGTTGAAAATTCATAAAATGCATAAAACAATACTTATATAGTGCATGACAAAATAGATCTGGAGCATACCAAAATCATTACTGATCTGTATTTATTTTAAAAATCTCAAATTGATGATGAATATTATACATTTAGTGACATTAACATATAATTTAGAAGATTTTATTTTGTTTCCTTCCATAAAGAGAACACAATTCTTAAAAGAAATGTGTATTTTTCCTAACCATACAAACCTAAGTCCTTTAATAGGAGTGTCAATACAGCGAAGCTGGAACTTGGCTGTTACAATTATTAATGAGGTGTTGGAAGTTACTGAGTAGCCACTTTGACCTTCACCTATTGTGCGGTAGATGAGGCAGAACTCGTAACTTAAAGCACTCGGGGTTTATACAGTTGGGAAGATAACAAATTACTGTTAAAGTTTGTGATTTGTACCTATGCTAATACAAATCCTGGTCCTTTAATAAGAGACTATACCCAAGCTAACTAATTTAATATGCTGGGATAGCAGGACGCTTAAACCTGAAGAAGTTCAAGAATATTGACTCCAATTCACGCCCAACCAACCATAGATGCTAGGTTTCTGTTTGGACATGTCTGAAGCCTTTGTTCTGTAGTGGACTAGTAATGGATGATGATGATGAGAGGAAAGTCGTAAAGTATGAGGTTTCCAAGTGTGAATATCTATCACAGGGAAGCCTAGCTTGTAACGGAGCTACTCAAGGATACTTGATAATGCATGGATTTACTATCAGCAGGAAATCTGTGTATGCACAGGGATTTCTTGAATTAGTACCTTGTGTGGGGAGACAAGGTCATGGGGATTTAACATGAGAAAGGTTACCTTTTCTAGCCTTGCTTGCAGGTGATCATATGCTCATAGCAGTAGAAGACTTGGTACCACTAGGGCTTGCAGCAGCTTCTCTGTTGACAGAATACTCTCCAGTTCTAAGCAAGGCCATGTGGTCCTTTAAAGAATTGTCTTGGGAAATTACCAGGGCATGATCACAATGAGGCAAAGGGCATGAAATACCTCATTAGCTGGGGGAAGATTAATCCCCCGTATCTGCAGCTTACCCAGAAAAAAAGTTGGATTCGTAGTCCTTCTTTGGGTTCCCACCTGAAGAAGACAGAGGAGCATAAGCCTGACTACCGGAGGGCAAGAAGAGAGAGCATTGAAGAATCTGGCTTAGACTTCTTCTTCCTCCTGCTGTACTCTGATCATTACTAATGTGGGCCCTTGTTATACTCGTCACTAGGGGAAGACTGCATACAGTCATTCCCCCCCTCTCCCCAAAAAAAAGGGAAAAAAAAAATAAATGAGGATCTACATGTCCGTGCACTTGCAGCAAGGTATACCTGGGTAAGGCAACAAGCCTACAAATGGATTGTACATAATCAGTCAACCACAATCACTCATATGTATATATATATATATATATATATATATATATATATATATATATATATATATATATATATATACATAGATACTCTGTACATGCTCAGCGACTGAAGTCTAAGTGGCTATGTAGTGTACAGGCAGAATGGGCTTCCCCACCACCCACCAGTAACTATAGATACCTCATTACAAATTCTAATAGCCAAGTTCAAGCTGGAAGCTGCAATCATATTCCTATTAAAGGATGAGGGTTTGTATTCATGTAGAAAAAAATATAAATTCACGAAGAAAAATAACTAGAACCTCCACAAAATGTGAAATCAAAGGCACTTACCTTTATAATCAACAGCATTTACGAACACATTATGATTCTCAACCAAACTCTTGATGTCAGGAGCCAACCAGAGAGGCCCTCCATCAGCCAACTTTACAGAAGCTGCATAATGAAGGAGGGACTGGCCCTGTTGGTCACGTACGGTACCTGGTAAGCTGAAGGACCGAAGAAGGACATCAACTCCACCTCCATGTCGGTATTGGCCACCTCTCGCTGCATCAAACACAGCTTCCACATCCCTGGCATGGGTCTGTATGATAACAAAATATTACCAAATTATAATTACCTAACTATTTTTATTACACAATTAGTTCCGGGAGTGAGCTCACAACCTAAAATACTTTTATCCTAAAACAATTTTTTCAATAAGAAATAAATAAAATTAACTCAATACATTCCACACATCCATAAATACAAATATACATAAATACACATCTATACTCATTTCTAAAGGTTTACAATGCTAATTAATGTTAAAGTTATAATCCCTAACATCAGAAATAAATAAAAATTAATAATCATAATAAAAATAGAAATATTGACAAATTAAATCATATTTAACCTTTCAGGAGCTGGCGTGAGGGAGACAAGATAGGAGGGGGAGGGTTACTGCTTGGAAAGAGAATCTCCCTCCATGAGAACTTCAGGTAAAATATTGGGAGTTCTCTCTCTGTCTTGAATGACATTCACTATCACTAACTGAATCACTTAATTTGCTCTGAGGAAGGAGTTGCGAGCTAATGAGAATCTAAATGGGGTATAAATTATTACTATTATTATTATTAATTGCTAAGCTACAACCCTAATTGGAAAAGCCAGATATTTTAAGCCAAATGACTCCAACTGAGAAAAATAGCCTAGTGAGGAAAGGAAATAAGGAAATCTATTTCTATCTATTTACCAAGGCACTTCCCCCAATTTTAGGGGGTAGCTGACATCAAACAAATGAACAAAAGGGGACCTTCCCCCTCTCTGCTCCTCCCAGCCTGACAAGGGATTCAGCCGAGTTTCGCTGTTGCTGCTAGGGTGCCACCGCCCACCCTCTCCCGTTATCCACCACAGATGAAGGTTTATACACTGAATCCCCTACTGCTGCTACCTCTGCGGTCACCAATGCGCCGGAGGAACCAGTAGGGCCTACCAGAACTGAGTCACAATCGCTCGCCCTTCATTCTTATTTCTAGCACACACTCTTTCCTCTCTCACATCTATCCTCCTATCGCCCAGAGCTTTCTTCACTCCATCCATCCACCCAAACCTTGGCCTTCCTCTTGTACTTCTCCCATCAACTCTTGCATTCATCACCTTCTTTAGCAAACAGCCCCTTTCCCTTCTCTTAACATGGCCAAACCACCTCAACACATTCATATCCACTCTAGCTGCTAAATCATTTCTTACACCCGTTTTCACCCTCACTACTTCGTTCCTAACCCTATCTAATCGAGATACACCAGCTATAATCCTCAGACACTTCATCTTAAACACATCCAATTTCTGTCTCTCCGTCACTTTCATTCTCTACAACTCCGATCCACACGTCACAGTTGGTGCAATCACTTTCTCATGCAGAACTCTCTTTACATTCATGTCTAACCCTCGATTCTTTACCACTCCTTTCACTGTCCCCAACACTTTGCATTCTTCATTCACTCTCTGATGTACATCTGCTTCCACTCCAACATTTCCTGCGACAACAGACTCCAAGTACTGTACTTACTCTGATCTACTTCCTCAAGTAACTTTCCATTCAACAAGACATTCAACCTCTCACCACCCTTCATTCTCATGCATCTCATAACCTTACTCTTACCCACATCAACTCTCAACTTCCTTCTCTCACATATTCTTCCAAACTCTGTCACTAATCGACCAAGCTTCTCTTTCGAGTCTGCAACCAGTACAGTATCATCCGCAAACAACAACTGATTTACCTACCATTCATGATCACTCTTGTCTATCAGTTTCAATCCTCAACCAAGCACTCGAGCATTCACCTCTTTCACCACTCTATCAACAAACAAGTTGAACAACCATGGCAACATCACACATCCCTGTCTCAGGCCCACTCACTGGAAACCACTTGCTCACTTCATTTCCTATTCTGACACACGCTTTACTACCTTTATAGAAAGTTTTCACTGCTTGCAACAACCTTCCACCAATTCCATACAACCTCTATCACATCCACATCCCTTCCTTATCAACTCTATCATACGCTTTCTCCAGATCCATCAACACAACATACATCTCCTTGCCTTTTGCTAAGTATTTCTTGCATATCTGCCTAACTGTAAAAATCTGATTCATACATCCCCTACCTCTGTACTTCTAAGATTGCATTCTCTGTTTTTTCCTTAATCCTATTAATCAGTACTCTACCATACACTTTTCCAACTACATTCAACAAACTAATACCCCTTGAATTACAACTCTCATGCACATATAGTGGTACAATACACACACACACCCAGTCTACTGGTACCATTGACAACATAAAACACATATTAAGCAATCTCACCAACCATTCAAGTACAGCCACACCCCCTTCCTTTAACATCTCGGCTCTCACACCATCCATACCAGGTGCTTTTCTTACTCTCGTTTCATCTGGTGCTCTCCTCACTTCCTCTCTTGTAATCTCTCTCTCATTCTCATCTCCCATCACTGGCACCTCAACACCTGCAATAGCAATTATATCTGCCTCCCTATTATCCTCAACATTCAGTAAACTTTCAAAATATTCCACCCACCTTTTCCTTGCCTCCTCTCCTTTTAACAACTTTCCATTTCCATCTCTCAAAGTCTCTTCAATTCTCAAACCACCCTTCTTTACTCTCCTCACTTCTTTCCAAAAATTCTTATTCTCTTCATATGAATGACCCAATCCCTGACCCCACCTCCAGTAAGCTGCCCTCTTTGCCTCGGCTACCTTACGTTTTACTTGCACATTTTTTTCTCTATATCTTTCGTACTTCTCTACACTATTACTCTGCAGCCATTCTTCAAATGCCCTCATTTTCTCTTCCACTTTTATCTTCACTCCTTCATTCCACCATTCACTACCCTTCCTCGTGCTGCCTACAACAATCCTCTTGCAATACATATCTCTTGCAATACCAACAATATTTTCTTTTACTAACTTCCACTCCTCTAAATTAACAGTTTCTCTTGGTTTCACTCTATCATATGCCATTTCCAATCTTTCTTGATATTCACTTTTTACCTCAAGTTTTATTAACTCTTCAACCTACACTACCTCCCTTTTACATCCCCCACTCTTTTGCTACAACTAATTTGCCTTCCACCAAAAAATTATCAGACATACTGTTAGCCATACCCCTAAAAATGTGCTAGTCTTTCAATCTTCCAAACCTTCTTCTAGCTATCAACACATAATCCATTAATGCCCTTTCTACCACTCTTTCATTTGCCACTCGTACCCATGTATA
The DNA here is from genome assembly GCF_036898095.1 of Palaemon carinicauda. NCBI lineage: Eukaryota > Metazoa > Arthropoda > Malacostraca > Decapoda > Palaemonidae > Palaemon > Palaemon carinicauda. The sequence continues at coordinate 71,029,254 of NC_090747.1, forward strand.
TTTGTTATCTTTTTTTTTTTAAACTAGAACTTATAACCATCTCTTGCTCAACAAACATATCTACCAGTCTCTCACCACTCTCATTTTCACCTGGTATGCCATACTTCCCAATGACACCTTCTACCTCTCCAGTGCCCATTCTGGTATGTAAGTCACCCATGACAACTACATAACATAATTACTTCTTCCAAGTCCTTCTACACACCTAGTTAATTCATTCCAGAATTCATTCTGCTCTTCTTCACTTTTCTCACAACCTGGCACATATGCACTAACAAAAGCCCAGCATTCCCTACCCAACGTAACCCTTACCCACATTAACCTAGATGATATCTCATTCCATTCCACTACTTTACCTGTCATCCATTTACTCAACAATGAAGCCACACCCTCTTGCTCTTTCCCTTTCAATCCCAGATACTCTACCAGTCACTTCATCAATAACCACTTCACCCTAACCTTTTACCTTTGTCTTACACAAAGCCAATATATCCATCCTTCTATTCCTAAACATACCTACAATCTCACATCTTTTACTCTCTATCGTAGTACATCTACACATATTGACACCCCAAAACTAGAGTGTGGGGAGCAGTCACACTCCCCCCAGCTCCACCTCTTTGATGTCTCACAGGAATATAAAATACAGGAGAGGGGGTTCCCAGCCCCCTCGTCCCGTCCCTTTTAGTCGCCTCTTACAACATGCAGGGATGCGTTGACACTCTTCTAATTGTTGTTATGCCCCCGCAGCCACAGGGGGAATAAATAAGGAAATAAGTAAACTAAATGAGAAGTAATGAACAATTAAAATAAAATATTTTAAGAACAGTAACAACATTAAAACAGATCTTTCATATATAAACTATAAAAAGAGAATTATGTGAGCCTGTTCAACATAAAAACATTTGCTGCAAGTTTTAACTTTTGAAGTTCTACCGATTCAACTACCCAGTTAGGATGATTATTCCACAACTTGGTTACAGCTGGAATAAAACTTCTAGAATACTGTAATATTGAACATCATGATGAAAAAAGCCTATTAGAATTAACTGCATACCTCTTATTACGAACAGGATGGAACTGTCCAGGAATATCAAAATATAAAGGATGGTAAGAATTAGGAAAAATCGTACGCAACATGCATAATGAACTACTGTAATTGAACGACAGTGCCAGAGATTAATATCTAAATATGGAATAAGAAATCTAATAAACTGTACATTCTTGTGAGACAAATTAAGATGAGAATCAGCAGCTGAAGACCAGGACAGGGAGAACAATACTCGAAACAAGGTATAATGAAAAAATTAAAAAACTTCATTAGAATAAATTGATCATCAAAAATCTTACAAGACTTTCTCAATAAGTCAGTTTTTTAATGCAATTGAAGAAGACACAGATCTAATGTGTTTCTCAAAAGTAAATCTGCTGTCACGAATCGCCCCTAAAATTTTAAGAGGCATACAGAGTTTAAAGAAACATTATCAATGCTAAGATCTGGATGTTGAGGAGCAACTGTCCTTGACCTACTTACAATTCATACCCGAGTTTTGTTAGGATTCAACTTCATGCCCCATAACTTGCACCACACACTAATTTTAGCTACGTCTCTATTGGGGGATTCAGCAACCATAGATCTACATTTAGGAGATGGAAATGATGCAAAGAGGGTAGCATCATCTGCATATACAACGAGCTTGTTTTTTTTTAGGCCAAACCATGTCATGTGTTTATAGTATGAAAAGTAATGGGCCAAGAACATTACCCAGAAAAACACCAGATATTACATTCCTATACTAACTTTGGTGCCCATCAACAACAACTCTTTGCAATCTATTACTTAAAAATTCATTAATGATGCTAAGAAAAGACCCACCCACTTCCAGATGTTGGAGTTTGAAAACAATGGCCTCATGATTAACACGGTCCCAAAACAGCACTAAAATCAAGGCCAGTCATACAAACTTCCTGACCACAATCAAGGTATTTCTGTACATCATTGGAGATTGTAGGAAGGGCATCACATGCTCCTAGGCCTTTACAAAAGCCAAATTGCAAACTAGAGAGCAGATGATTACCTTCAGCAAACCTATTAAGATGTTTTACTAAAAGACGTTCAAAAACTTTAGATGATATGGGAGTTATGGAAATTGGGTGGTAATCAGTTGGACTCGAGTTACAACAAACACATTTACATATTGAAGTAACATTACCAATTCTCCAAGATGTGCTAAAAGAAACTTTTCTTGCTAACTAGCACAGGGATATCAGATAACTTTGGAGCCAAGAAATCTGAAAT
>NC_090747.1:71032052-71049552 GCF_036898095.1 Palaemon carinicauda
GCCAAGAAATCTGAAATCATTATAAAAAACAAAGGAAAAATACTAATTGGGTCTACACCTCCTTAAGCATCAAGGTCCATCAACAGAGCTTTAATTCCACAAGATTGAAAAGCTAAAATAGTTTAGCCTCATGAAAACAAGAATGAGGAAGATCAAATTTCTCATTACTCTGCATACTGTCAAACATCACCCAAAAGGATTGCCTTTTCCTTTGGACAGTGAGTTACAGAGCCATCTGGTTTAAGTAAAGGAAGAACTGTTGCATCTACACCAGAGAGTGCAGATTTAAGGTTAGCCTACCACTCATGTTGCTGGGTTGTACCATAAATGGTTAAATTATATTCCTTATCATTTGAAGCATAAACTCTGAGAAAAGCTCTAAGCTGAGCATAGTTATTCCAAGTAAACCTGATCTGTTATCCTTCCAAAGATGATAGGCCTCCTGCTTCTCCAAATAAGCACCTCTACAATCATCATTGAACCATGGTTTGTCTTTCACTCAATACCTTAGCACACAAGAAGGGATACACCTATCAATTATGCTGACTAGCTTCTCATTCTAAGGAACAATGGGATCAAGACCTATTATGCAATTGTGACCAATTCAAGCCCAAAAGATCACTCAAATTGCTGTTCCAGCCTGCTTGAGATTTAATAAAGATCTTACATTGGAGACAGGCTGCTCATTCTTTACTACTAATGAAATCAAGGCTTGATCAGATGTTCCAACTGGATAACCAACCTTATTTGCTATAATACCAAGGGAGTCGGTGTATAAGCGGTCTAAGCAGTTACCAGACCTGTGAGTAGATTCACTTATGATTTGCTCACAGCCTGATTCAGAGGCAAAGTCCAAAGCTCTTAAGCCATGGTGATCAGTAGGAAAAACAGAATTTCACCACTCCCTATGGTGAGCATTGAAGTCACCAACAAAAATAGGACCTTTTTATCATCTTCTTGTATGTTAGCCATAATGGTAAGGAGACAGTCAAAGATAGAATCATCGATATCTGGATTTCCGGTAGATCGAACACAAATAGAATTTGTTATGCCTGCCACAAACTTTTATTACGTGAATCTCATGACATCCACATTCATAGCAGGACTTATGAGAAGCAGGGTACTCAGTCCTAATATACACCGCCATTCCCTTGGCCCTAAGAATGGCATATTGCTTCAAAATTATTGGCTTCTTAAAACCAGTTATAAGGAGCTCAGATGAGTGCCTCACATTAGAAACCAAAGTTTCTGAGCAAAAAAAGAATACCATACAGTCTGGATGCAACTGTGAGGTCTTAGTCCAAGATTTTGCTTAATATCTCCAGACAGCATAAGAATTGATAGGAATAAAAGGGATTTTGACGAAGGAAAAATCTATTTCTGGGGAGAGACCTGTGACGCCCGGCGAAAAAGTCCTTCTTTGTACTTTTTCTGATATAAATCTTCCAAATATACCAGAGAAAATTAAAAGCATGGAATGCAGAGGTTACAACCCTCGCGCGAGCACCTTGTTGATGTCGTATATCTAACAAGGGCGTTTATAAAACACTATTCACAGGCTGTCTTCCATTTAGATAATCCCTTCATCAAAAGGGGAGGGCCGTGACAGGCCCTAGAGAATACAGTTAGGTTACCCTACCGACACCTACCACTCGCGCTCACCAGGTCATCCTTCTGTTTTGGACTTGCCCGCAAAGTTGATAAGTGTTTTGCCTTGTGTTTTTCGAAGTGATTGTCGTTAATTCAACATGACTGACGTTGCTACTTCACCCTTACCAATGTTAAGTACCATAGTTTGTTTTGGCAGCTTTTGACAGTACCGGGCATTTGTTCTGTTTCCAATATGGCGGTTTTTAGTTTTGGAAGCGATTGTCCTGCCGAGGTATCGGCAGCCATTTTAGGTTATGTTCGCTTCGGTAAATATTCTAGTTATTTTTGCCCATCTGGTACTCTGTCATCTAGGTTATATCACTTACGTTTTATGGCCTTTTAGTGTTATCATTAATTTTTACTATGGTATTTATTTGCTTGCAAGTCCAATTTGGACCTACGAAGAATAGCGATTTAAAGAATAGCGAATTAAGTTTAGCGATTTAGTCTGTTAGTTTGTACTCGCCTCAGAGGCTTCGATTTAGACTATATCCTTGTTTATTTGTTACGTTGTCGTTATTCTTCGTTCTTGGTTATTACAATTACTAAGAAAAGCAATCAATTTTATTAATGTTCTTGTTTTATTGTGTGATGTTAGTTTTTTATTATGTAACCTTGAGAGCGAAAACAGAGACTGCTCGTTCCCTGTTCTACAGATATGAGTTATAAAATGAAACTGATAAATTAAAGACAAACTCTTGATAAACCACCAGGCATCTATGGCCCTTTTATCAAGCCTGCCCAATGCACCATTTCAAAAAATCAAGAGGAAGAAAAAAATAAAATGGAATAGTGTGCCCGAGTGTACCCTCAAGCAAGTGTCCTTCCACATGAAGAGGAAAGTAGCTACCATACTGAACAATTAGTGCAGTAGTTAACCCTTTGAGCAAAGAAGAATTGTTTGGTAATCTCAGTGTTGTCAGGTGCAAGGTGTATGAGGACAGAGGAGAATGTAGAAAGAATAGGCCAGACTATTTGGTGTATGTGTAGGCAAAGACAAATTGAGCTATAACCAGAGAAAGGTATCCAAGGTACAGTAGCACTGTACTGTCTGGCCAGTCAATGGACCCAATAACTCTCTAGTGGTAGTATCTCAATGGGTTGCTGGTGCCCTGGCCAACCTACTACCTACAAAATCACATGAACACTAAGTGGGTGGCAATAGGCACCATGTGACTGATTTTTGGGTATCACATGCTGATCTTCTTAGTACTTTTCAACTAAAAATGTCCAATTGGCACATAATTTTGCTCGCAGACTGCTGTAGCACTTCTAACCCATTTCAAATTTGCATGCTCATATTTAAAGCTACTCATAACCAAAGGTACTACAGTACAGCACAGCAAATGATGTAATGATGACGAATAACTTCACAAGTTTCCTGGTTAATCATAGTTCTCATCATCATCAACTTTTTTTCTTACATTTTTCAACATATCCTTTTATGGAGTTAAGAGGTTTTTATTTACTCTTGTAAACTTTCACCCTGAATTTCCATCTAGTCTGGGTCTTCAACTATAAAATTTTCCCTATTGTTCTGGCTATTTATCATACTGATCTTCATCTACACCTTTTCTGACAAACGACTCTTTATTCCTCCTGATTCACATGTTATAGAAGTCTAAATTTCTGAGGTCTTATTGAAATTTTTCAAGCCACTGGACACCACCCTTTTATGCAACTTCCTCACTCATGCATTCTTAGTTCCATTTTCAAATTACCCATTTTTGCTAGTGCTTATATCTCTGCTGCATAGAGTAATAAGGGTCTTAGTGCACATTATATGTTTTGCTCATAATTTTTATAATATATTTCTTTACCCGAATGTCAGCAACCGCTTTCCATTTATTCCGTGCTAATAATGCTCTTTTTTCTCTTATTAGTTTATTAATACCATTTCACAGTCTGTTTATGGCTTATGAATTTCAGCCATATGGCCCAGCACCCGGGTTTGGAAGGCCTATTCTTAATAGCCTTAGCCTCAGAAGTAAAAGTCAGAGAACTTGCAAAATTCCATTGGGAATGAAGTTTCTAATCCTCACTTTTAGCTATCTCCTGATTCTGACTCCATGTCTCCTTTTTTTGTCGAAAATTAAAAGCCTCTTCAAAGGAGGAAAACATTTTATATCTTGGCTTTAAACTTTATTGTAACCTCTGTCCTGTCTCCACCCTGTAATCATATCTGCAGAGATCCATGACTTCAGAAGGTAGACCAACAAGTCCTTTTCTACAAGGGCTACCCATATTCTAACTTCTCACCATCCCTAAAACTCACGATGTGAGAATTGCTTCATTATTGGCATTTTTTAGTCTCAAAATTAATCAATTAAATTACAGTAATAAATGAAAATAAAGAAATTTAGTTTGGTAGAAAAAATACAATGAACACATTATGTTTAGTTTGTTGGGAAGAAGAAAATGTGTAGTGCGAATTAGGCAACACAAACAATCACGCATCTGTTCAGAAAACAAAATTGGGAAACATGAGGAGAGTAGCCTAGATTGCCAGATGATTTCATACAAGGCACACTATTAGCAGGTAGAGTAGACACAACCAATCAGAGTATGCTGATCAGTATCCTGGCCGTTGATTATTATTATTTACACAAGATAAGCTATAACCCAAGTTGGAAAAGCAAGATGCTATAAGCCCAAGTGCTCTAACAATGAAAACATAGCCTGGTGAAGAGAGGAAACAAGGAAATAAATTACAAATAAAAGTTATAAATGATAAAAATAAAATATTTCAATCACAGTAACAACATTAAATTAGATCTTTAGTATATAAACTATAAAAACTTGAAAAAAAACAATAGGAAGAGAAATAAGATACAAAAGCATTCCCGAGTGTACCCTCAAGCAAGAGAACTCTAATTCAAGAGAGTGAAAGACCATGGAACAGACACTTTGGCACTATACAAGACTAGAGAACAATGGCTGGGTTTTAGAGTGTCCTTCTCCTAGTGAGCTGCTTACCATAGTTAGTCTCTTCTACCCTTACCAAGAGAAAAGTAACCACTGAACAATTACGTTGCAGTAGTTAACCCCTTGAACAAAGAAGCATTGTTTGGCAATCTCAGTGTTGTCAGGTGTATGAGAACAGAGGAGAATGTGGAAAGAATAGACCAAAATATTCAGTGTATGTGTAGGCAAACACAAAATGAGCTGTACCCAGAAAGAGGGATCCAATGTAGTACTATCTGGCCAGTCAAAGGACCCAATAACTCTCTAGTGGTAGTATCTTAATGAGTGGCTGGTGCCCTGGCCAACCTTCCAGATCAAAGGATCACTCTCAAGTATCCCAAGCGGCACAGTTTGATTCTATGTTTTCAAATGCAACATTGCTCTGCATCTTTATCTCTGCTGTATGGTGTTTTTTGCATTTTTGCTTAAAATTGTGAACTGCTTTCAAGCCAAATGATGCCAGGTAAACATTCTGCACCTTCTAAGGTTTCTGGCAATCAGTCCATGCATCAGAGATAGATGCTTACTATAGCAGAGAAGATGAAACTCCTTGACATCGTTGAGGATTTGAGAAACTGCAGACATAGCCAACCATTATGGCATTAGCAACTCTACAGTTCAGAAAATGAAAAGGGTGGTAACTTCAGCATCGAAGGCTGAAGTTTATATAATTTCAATGGTAAATGTTAAGATTTTTATTTTTTTCATTTACGTACATGTAAGGATGTGTCTACAGTAAAAGTAAGCTTTAGCTTAAAAACTGTTTAAGAATATGTAACAAGTTTATAAAAGTGTTGGGAGGGTCTACAAATGCCTTAATTTATAAAGATAATAGAAAGAAAAAATATAAAAATGTATAAGAATAAAAAAATATACAATAGATTTCTGTATCTGCTTCAGGGTTTTTTAGCTATCGAGGGGGCAGGTTGCTTGGAAAGTAACACCTGTAATAGCCAAGGGATTTCCAAATGCAATTTAAGGACATCCAGAGCCTTCTGGGTTAGTCTTAGCATAGGATAATTAATAAATATTACCTGAAATAGATTTAAGCTGTACAAGAATGTGTGATGCTAGGCTCATTCATGGCACCCATGAGCGACATCAAATAAAAGAGAGGGATCCTCATCCAGATCCTTTAACAGACACACAATGATGTTCATCTACCTCCTATCCCAAGGATCTACTCTCATGAGGCAAGTGGTAGAGATGTTAGGCCTTTCCTTTCACTTTAGCATGCATGTATTTGGTATTTGTTTGGTTATTGGGACTTTACACTTGTGGTACAAGTGTAAAGATTAGTTTTGCTCTGGTAATAGTCCTTTGAGACCACATAGCATCTTAACCCTAAAAATAGGGTTTTGACATACGATAAACCTATTTTTGGGCAGTGCTGTGTTGGCCTACAGCCCCGCACACCTCCCTGGACTAATGAAGGGAAGTGGGACATAAATGAGTCTTATTCTAAACGTGAGAGATTGTGGCTGGATGGGAAACAAACTCCTGGGTATAATAGTCTCTAGTAATAGCATTGGTCTTCAGTAATTTCATGGCATCAGTTAGCAGATGAATTCAGCACTGGAGGTGCAGTGATAGGTTCAAGAAAGCATGAGCTCATGGGTTGCCCATTTACAAATTGATTTTTTGCTTTGCTTGATATTCTAGCCCTAAAAAAGGGAAGATCATTTTTCTTGTGTATTTTATGTCTTATTTGGTTCCCTATTCTAGCTATTTACAAGAAATTCCTTATGGTCCACAGAGTGCCTCCGCAAAAATAATTTTTCCGTTGTTAAACCGATTTATTATTAGCCAAGCTACAACCAGAATGCTACAAGCCAAAGGGCTCACAAGAGGAAAGCAGCCAAGTGTAGAAAGAGAATAGAGAAATAAGATATATATGAGAATGAATAAAATATACTAATATCAGTGACATTAAAATAGATCAGTCACATATAAACTATGAAACAAGAGTTAAGTCAACCTGTTCAACATAAAATCATTTGCAACAAGTTTGAACTTCTGGAACTCCACCAATTCAATCATCAGATTGGGAAGATCCTTTCACAATCTGATCAGAGCCGAAACATTATTATATTTAACTGCGTACCTGGTACTACGTACATGATGGTAGTCTGGTTACATCTGAATGCAAAGGATGGTCATAATTATGAAAAATATAAAATATGCACGAACCAACTAAACAGCAGTGCCAGAGATTAATATCCCAATCAGAGATAAGGAATTTAATAGATAGCAAGTTCCTGTCAAACAAATTAAGATAAGAGTAGGCAGCTGAAGATTTAACAGTAGAACAATACTCCACTTAAACCTTGGTAGAATAGGAGAATTAAAAAAAATTGTGGAATCTTGACTCATTATGGCTTTTTTCTGCAATTAATGAAGAAAGACTAAATGTATTTCTAAAATTAAATTTTCTATGAAAAATCACACCAAGAATATTAGCTAAGTTGTCTAAAATCAAAGAGGTATTGTCAATGCAAAGATCTGGATCTTAGGAGTTACTTTCCATGACCTATTACAATACTACTTTGAGTTTCTTAAAAGTTCAACTTTGTTCCTCATGATTTGCACCATGTCTCTGACAACTTCGTAGATAATTTGTATATTTCCTAACGATACAAACCTTTAGCTATTTATTAGGGCTATTTCTTTTGGAGAAGCTGATAGGACAAGCCATTAAAATTTAGAGAGGGTTAACTACCCATTCCACTAGCTAGCGGGGGTAGGGGGATAGCTTGCTACTGCTCCCACTCGCACACCTGTAATTTAGCTCAATTTGCTTGGAGGTAGGACTTCAAGGGGAATAGGGCTGGCGGGTAAGTTTGTATAAATAGCTAAAGGTTTGTATCATTAGGAAAAATATAAATTATCTACGAATTTGTCATTTGTTCCGTCACTGGAATACAAACATACGCTATTTATTAGGGGTGACTCGCCCATTAGGAGAGTGGACGTCCCTGCCAATCTGGCTTTTAGGCTACCCAGGGGCTCCTTATTTTGAATAGATTTGTACCTAAAATAAGGAGTCCCTGCAACTCACTAAACCTTGTTACAGGTTCACGGCCTAAGCAAGCTGTGTGTTGAGATATTTAGTAACGTGACTGTCCAGGTAAAAGTTATTCCAAATCTTTGTAGGAAAAACACTTGTAACCAGGACTTTCCCAATACCACCTCGCCAGGGTATGGGGACGCAACAGTATTAGCTTAATACCAGGTACACAAGGAAGCATAGTTTACCTGCAGTGGTTTGAGGTCAGCTTGTGCAGAGAACCCAGGATGCTGCTTTCCCCAAGAGAGGGGAGGATGAAGAAAAGAATAAGAGCCAGTCAAACCTTTTCATTCACGCGGACTAAACCCGGGTAACAGTGCACTCAACCTTTTGCTACTTGTCCAATAAGGAGCTTGAGGTATTATACCAGCTGTTGTGCAGCCACCACAGGGCTGATAGAGAACGTATCGAGCCTCCTGTGGGTCACGTCTTGCAGGTAGTGGGCTGTGAACGTATTCCGACGTTTCTATACCCCAGCCTGTAGAACCTGCTTCACTGAGAAATTTCTCTTGAAAGCCAGGGACGTAGCTACACCCGACATCGTGAGCTCTGGGGCGACGTGAAGGAGGAGGATCCAGTTTCAGGGTATGGTCTATGACCTTGCGAATCCAAGCAGAGATGGTGTTCTTGGTGACCCTCCTCTTATTCCTCCTTGCGCTGATAAAAGTGCAGGCACACGGGGGATGGGCTGCGACTGTTCTCTTGAGATACAGCCTCAAACTCCTCACTGGGCAGAGTAAGAGATGATCAGGGTAATATTACGGAGCGGAGACTCGAAATTTGGAAGAAGTCAAATCGAGGATCCACCACTCCCGGATTCTGAGTCTTGGCAACAAACTCAGGGAGGAAGCTTGAATGGGCGATGTCGTATGAGAGACCATGAAGTTCACCGACTCGCATGGCCGAAGCCAAAGCTAGTAGGAAAACCGTCTTCCAAGTCAGGTGGCGATCTGTTGCCTGGCGTAATGGTTCATAGGGAGATCTTTTCAGAGACCTGAGAACTCGAACCATGTTTCACAAGGGAGGTCTCACTTCAGACAGAGGACAGGTAAGTTCGTAACTTCGTATAAGTAAAGAAAGTTCCAGTGATTAGGAAATGACCATTCTGTTCAGTCTGAGGGCGAAGCTTAGGGCTGAGCAATAGGCTTTTACCGCTGAGACTGAAAAGCGCATTTCTTCATGCAAATACACAAGGAACTCCGCTATTGCTGGAATAGTGGCATCGAGAGGAGATATACCCCTTCCATGATACCAACCACTGAAGACATTCCACTTTGCCTGGTAGACTGCTGCTGATGATTTCCGCAGGTATCCAGACATCCTGCTCGCAACTTGTTGCAAAAATTCTCTCTGAGTGAAGAGATGCTGGATATTCTCCAGGTGTAAAGTTGTAGCTAAGCTACGTGTTTGTGGAAGATGTTGGCATGCGATTGTCTTGAGTAGATCGTGTCATGGAGGGAGTTCTGTTGGAGAGACTGTCTGAAGTTGCAGAAGGTCTGGAAACCATTCTGCATGATGCCATAACAGAACTATGAGAGTCTTTGAAAGGTTGACTGATGTTCTAGCCTTGTTGAGTACCCTCCTCATCAGACAGAATGGGGGAAAGGCGTAGACGTCAATGTTGTCCCACAATTGTTGGAATGCATCTTGCCAGAGAGCCTTTGGGTCTGGGACTGGGGAGCAGTACAACGGGAGTCTGAAGTTCAGGGCCGTTGCAAAAAGATCCTCAGTTGGAGAACCCCACAAAGTCAGGACTTTGTTGAGTACTAGATGAGCCAAAGACCACTCGGTATTCACTATTTAAGATGCTTTGCTTAAGTTGTCAGCAAGAACATTCCTTTTGCCTGGAATGAAGCGTGTCGATAGTGGTATCAAGTGAATCTCGGCTCATTTCAGTATCTCTACTGGTAGATGAGATAGGGGCTGTGAAAAAGTACCTCCTTGTTTGTTGATGTACGCCATTACTGTGGTGTTGTCGCTCATCACCACCACTGAGAGGCCCGCCAGGAACTGGTGGAACTGTTAAAGGGCCAGGAAGACGGCCTTCATCTCTAGGAGATTTATGTGGAGGTATTCTCCTAACTCTGACCAGAGACCTGAGGTCATGTGGTGCATACGTGGGCCCCCACCTTTTTTTTTTTTGAACCGTCTGAGAACAGAATCAAATCTGGGGGGAGGAGAAGATCCACTCCCTTTCGTAGATTTTTGTCTGACACCCACCATTTGAGGTCCGTCTGTTCCGCGGATCCCATGGGAATACAGAAGTCCGGGGAGTCGAAGGCCTGATTGTACCTGGACTTGAGTCGCCACTGAAGAGATCGAATCCTGAGGTGACCATTGGGAACTAGACGGGCCAGAGATGAAAGGTGCCCGAAGAGACAAAGCCACGTCTGGGCTGGAAGTTCTCGTCTGAGAAAGGGTCTTGCGACCTTTCTCAGCCTCATTATCCTGTCGTCTGATGGGAAGGCTTTGTGGAGATTGGTGTCTAACATCATGCCTAGGTATACCAGTCTCTGCATAGGAAGCAGGGAGGACTTCTTGAGGTTTACCATGATTCCCAGATCTTGACAAAACCTCAGTGTTGAAGAAGGGTTGACACCGAGTCCGCTAGGATTAGCCAGTCGCCCAGATAACGGAGGAGATGGATGCCAATCCTGCGAGCCGAAGATGACACTAGGGCGAACACTCTGGTGAAGACTTGAGGTGCTGTGGAAAGACCGAAGCCAGCACCTTGAACTGGTATTTCCTATTGTCTAGGCTGAATCTTAAGTACTTCCTTGAAGACGGATGGATTGGGAACTGGAAGTATGCGTCCTTTAGGTCCAGTGTGCACATTAAGTCCTGTGGCCTTACCACTTGTCTGACTGTGTCTGCCGTCTCCATGCTGAACGGAGTTTGCTTGACAAATTCGTTCAGAGCTGAGAGGTTGAAGACTGGTCTCCAGACGCCTTTTTTGACAAGAAAAAGTCAACTGAAGAAGCTTGGAGACGTGTTGAGGACCTCCTGGAGAGCACCCTTCTTCAACAGGGTCTGGACTTCTGCCTGGAGGGCTGGTCCCTTTGCTGATTGCATTGCAAAGGAGTCTATGGACACTGAATTCCTGATCAGAGGAGAGAGAGATGTTGTGAACGGGACACGATACCCTGAACGAATCACAGAGATTGTCCAGGGTTCGGCCCCGAGTTGCTTCCACCTGTCCCAGCAACTTTCTAGGCATCCCCCCACTGGTGGACAAGCGGAAGGAGTGTCTATCTTAGCGTTTGTGGCTTCGGCTGCTCCCTCTACAAAGTTTTCTTCGCCTGGGGGACTTTGTGCCTTACCTTTCTTTGGTCGGAAAAGGCTTCTTAGACACCGCTGGCTTCGCTGCTGTCTTGTTCATCGAGGTCGTGGCTGGACGGGACTGCTGAGGAGCTGGTGGTTTATAGGGCTTGGATGTCAAAGCCTTATGGAGGAGGGAGTCCTGGTGAGATTTCCTCCATCTTTCAGCAGCGTGTTCCATGTCTTTTGGCTCAAAAAGAGAGGATCCCTCTAGAGAGGCGTTCCTGAGCCTAGTGATCTCGGCATTCGGGACCTGCTGATGGAATCTCTCAGACACAGCATCCCAATGTTTCAGGATGGTGTTCACCCACAAGTTCGAGACTTGATGGGTGAGAAACTAGATGGTATGAGTGCCTGAGAGAAGAGCGTAGACGCACAGGAGAGCACTGTTGAGCTGGGGAGCACTGGCAAGCTGGCAAACGCTGGTATTTTAAAAGGCGGGGATGCGCTGGAGAGCACTGGCAATCAGGAGATCGCTGGGGCATTGGAGAGCGCTCACGCGCAAGGAGAAGTGCTGACGAGTTGTTGGCGAGCACTGGTGCACTGATGAGCGCGGGCGCATTGGAGAACACTGGTGCACAGCCGAAGGTCTAGAACGCTGCGTAGGGCGGCGGGTTCATGAGGGCAAGTGATGTTTGGACACATCACGAGCAGGCAGGCTTGGAATAGGAACCAGGAATGGAGAAGGCAGGTCAGAAGGTCAGCGAGATGCAGAAGATCGACGCGTTGGATGTCAGGAACATGGATGTGCCCTTTGGAAGGGAAAACATCCTCTAGAGGGAATCGCGGATGATCCCCAGAAGAGTCCAAGGCCGAAGTCCGAGGAATAGCGGCAGCGTCATCAGGAGAAGGTTCAGGCGAAGGTCAAGGGCCGGAAGACGACGGAAAAGAAGGCTCCTCTGCGGGGGAAGGCTACGAAGACAAGGCTGAAGAGCCGAAGAGGAGCCTTTTCACCGATGGTGAAGGGACACCTCTAGGTGAAGTGGAGGGCCAGCTCTGCGAGATCATTGACGCCCTCTAGGGGTTGGTAGATCAGCAAGCTGACCTTTGGAGGTAATAATCCTCCGCATAGGAGTCTCTATGAGTGAACTCATCCTCCGAGGAGAAACACTCGCAGGAGAGAGAGAAATAAGACATTGCTTCCCCCTAGAAGGATGATCAAGAATGGGAGAAGTGCAGTTGGCAGCAACAGCTGAAGAATCTCAAGGGAAAGGGGCGTCGGCGGCGGCAGCAGCAGCAGAAGACGCCCCAGACACCACTACATCGACACATGACAGAGGATCCACCTCCGAAGTCGGCGAAGGCTGCACACTTGCACCACAGATGATGATCTGCAGCAAGGAGTCCTTGGAGGGCGGACCCAGAAGCTCCAAGGATGACCACACCTATATAAAGGGAGATAGAGACAAGGCCTCACCCAGGGGGAGAGGCGAGGCCTCTTTGCTAAGGGAAGCAACACCATTTCTCGAGGACTGGGGTTGACCATCAATTAAAGGGCCTACGCTAATACTCAACGGTCTCTCGGAAGAGGCCGAACGAGCAGGAGCTTCGGAGGAAGGTCAGGAAGTGGAAAAAGAAGCCTTGGGTTTTTCCCCTTTCGAAAAAACCTTCAAAGGAGAAATATCCCGCTTTGACTTCTTCTGCCGGTACCCAAACCTTTCCCACTGGGAGGCAAACCACTCCTGACACTCACTACACTTATTTTCACTATCACACCGTTGACCTCTGCAGGCGGGACAAAGAGTATGACAATCGGTGTCCACAGCCGACATGAAGGTACCGCATGGCCGGCCTTCAAGTCCAAGGCAGGCACGCATGGTTGGCAGAGGTCAACACATACGCACGCTATTAAAGAGAAAGCACAAACAAAAAGCATTAATGGCAGTCCAAAATATAACTTAGCGAGGATGAAAAACGGCATTGACTGTTCACCATCCGAGCCAAAAGCAAAGTGAGGTGATGACAGGTGTGAGAGTGGAAGTGGTAGCAAGCTGGCCAGCCCCCCCCCTCTTATTCCCGCTAACTAACGGAATGGGTAGTTAACCCTCGCTAAATTTTAATTACTCGTCCTTTCAGCTTCGCCGAAAGTAATACCCCTAATAAAAAGAGTACAGTAAGTTTGTATTCCAGTTACGGAACAAACTAATTTTACCTTGATCTCTATTAACAAATTAAGCAACTGCGGGTCTACATTCAGGAGATAGAATTGATACAAAGAGAATAGCACCATCTGCATATGCAGTAAGTTTACATTTTAAGACTGAAATACATATAGTATACAGAAAAAAGTTAAGGACCTAGAACACTACCCTGAACACTACCCTGATGAACACCATATACTCCTTTCAATAATGATGCTACGAAAAGACCCAATTACTCCCGTTAGCACAGAGTGATTGTGGGTCTGTTTACCTGAAAGCAGCTTAGTGACTGTGCATTTAACCATAACTATATGGTCCTATATAGAGAAGAAGTGAGCACAAATAATAATATTAACCAGAGAGGAAATTGACAATGTAACACAAGTGTGTCTTGGCCATATGTAAAAAAAAAAAAAAATAAACCGACTTTATTTACATGGGATACTGCCAAGACAAACTACCAGGCTTAGGGAGAGTAAATTTTAGTAGTACAGTATTTAGGTTGAATTTTTCCTTCAATTAAGGAATAGTAATGAATCTTGGCTAAGAATTAAAATAATATCAAATGTATAGTACTCAGTATTTCTACATATGTATTGAAAATGGAGAACATGGAGAGACTATGTCAGGGCATTGTATTTAATGTATGTGTGGTTTTAGAGAATGTTACCACACTGTACTTTCAAAATAGGGACTAACATTAAACTGTCTAGCCAATCCTGAAATAGAGTAACCCTATTTTCTCAAAAGGTGGTTGGTTCATTGGTCCACCTACAACAGTACTCAACAGTACCTAGGTTACTAATTATAGTTCCTTAAAGTTATCCTCAAACTAAGCCCAGCTGTTAGCCTAAAGGCCATCTCTTACTAAATCATCTGATAAAACCACTAACAAATTTTCATTTTTATATAAACTTTATTTCTGTTCAATTTCTACTCCTATATTTTTACCTGCATGACAGTGATAATCATATCATTGTCTGGTACTTGTGGTTGTCTACTCATAAAGCCATCGAGGACCTTTAGAATGTGGTGATGCCCTCGTCTGTGAGCTTCCTCATATGGTGAGGTGTCCCATCCTTGCAACACAATTTCGGGGTCAGGAGTCATCGTTGCCAGAACCTGTTCAACCTCTTCAATCTCTCCTGAGGCCACTGCATTCCATAGCCTTAATGGAGCCTGTAAGTAATCCACATTTTTCATTAATTTTTATATAAATGAATGCTGCCAGGTCCATTTCACTATTAACTCTCTTATTAACAAATTACTGTATAACCATAGGGGATGTCAAACAGTGCAAAAAAAAAAAATCAATATTTTACATGATCAGCAACTAATTCATGTCAGTCTGTACCAAATTCAGATGTAGCTTTGACGAGTACACAGTATACTGTAGTAAAATTCATAAGATATAAAGTAGTGCTGTAATAAAGCACTTCAGTGTAAATATAATACAGTAATAGAAATAATATATTTTTAAAACCATAATAGAGTACTTTTTTCAACTGGTTCATTCCAATCAGTATTAAAAAACATTTAATAAATGTAACCAACAGAAAAGATAATGTAATACACTTAATGGTTAATTGTTAGCCTAAACTAGTGTTATCTCAATCATTATCCTAAACTTGGCAATATATACAGATTAATTTATATGGACATCAATAAAATCCACAAAAAAAAAAAAAAAAAAAAAAAAAAAAAAAAAAAAAAAAAAACGATGCATTGCACATCACTAAAACACCTTGAACTCAGTTACTCAGTGCTGAATGACCTTCCTAGCCCTGGCTTTGGGCAATAGGGTCATTATTATTATTATTATTATTATTATTATTATTATTTACTAAGCTACAACCCTAGGAAGTTGAGAGTTAATGTGGGTAAGAGTAAGGTTATGAGATGCACGAGAAGGGAATGTGGTGCAAGGTTGAATGTCATGTTGAATGGAGAGTTACTTGAGGAGGTGGATCAGTTTAAGTACTTGGGGTCTGTTGTTGCAGCAAATGGTGGAGTGGAAGCAGATGTACGTCAGAGAGTGAATGAAGGTTGCAAAGTGTTGGGGGCAGTTAAGGGAGTAGTAAAAAATAGAGGGTTGGGCATGAATGTAAAGAGAGTTCTATATGAAAAAGTGATTGTACCAACTGTGATGTATGGATCGGAGTTGTGGGGAATGAAAGTGATGAAGAGACAGAAATTGAATGTGTTTGAGATGAAGTGTCTAAGGAGTATGGCTGGTGTATCTCGAGTAGATAGGGTTAGGAACGAAGTGGTGAGAGTGAGAACGGGTGTAAGAAATGAGTTAGCAGCTAGAGTGGATATGAATGTGTTGAGGTGGTTTGGCCATGTTGAGAGAATGGAAAATGGCTGTCTGCTAAAGAAGGTGATGAATGCAAGAGTTGATGGGAGAAGTACAAGAGGAAGGCCAAGGTTTGGGTGGATGGATGGAGTGAAGGAAGCTCTGGGTGATAGGAGGATAGATGTGAGAGAGGCAAGAGAGCGTGCTAGAAATAGGAATGAATGGCGAGCGATTGTGACGCAGTTCCGGTAGGCCATGCTGCTTCCTCCGATGCCTTAGATGACCGCGGAGGTAGCATCAGTAGGGGATTCAGCCTTATGAAGCTTCATCTGTGGTGGAAACGGGGGAGGGTGGGCTGTGGCACCCTAGCAGTACCAGCTGAACTCGGTTGAGTCCCTTGTCAGGCTGGGAGGAACGTAGAGAGTAGAGGTCCCCTTTTTTGTTTTTGTTTTTGTTTCATTTGTTGATGTCGGCTACCCCCCAAAATTGGGGGAAGTGCCTTGGTATATGTATGTATGTACAACCCTAGTTGGAAAAGCAGGATGCTCTAAGCTCAAGGGCTCCAACAGGGAAAATAACCCAGTGAGGAAAGGAATAAAAAGGACAAACTAGAGGAGAAGTTTAAGAACAATAATAACCTTAAAATAAATCTTTCATATATAAACTATAAAAACTTCTAAATAACAAGAGGAAGAGAAACAAGATAGAAAAGTGTGCCTGAGTGTTCCCTCAAGCAAGAGATCTCTTACCCAAGACAGTGGAAGAACATGGTATAGATGCTATGGCACTACCCAAGACTAGAGAATAATGGTTTTATTTTAGTGTCCTTCTCCTATAGGAACTGCTTACCATAGCTAATGTCTCTCTTCTACCTTTACCAAGAGAAAAGTATCAATCAAATAAAATACAGTACTGTTAAATACTATATATAATATCCTTTATAACATATCTTCAACATAAGTACATTCGATTTATGAAATGTAAGAGATAAGAGCCTGTGTGCAAAATATAAAAAAAACTTCTTCTTTTAAAGGTAATACAGAATAATACATAGATAAAAGTTGTAGAAATTCTTGATACATAAGGATTGCTTACTAGTGTTAGAAAAACACCTGACTGAAAATAATGAAGATTATGGGCTTGAGGATGCAATCCGAATGCCTTTGTTAATCATGTTGGACTTAAGAACTTCTCAATCTAAGAATCCACTCTTGAAATTTACCTCTTTCAAATGAAAGGGAACTAACTGCAATTTAATGTAATGCCATATAGCAACGAACAGAACTGTAACAATCAAAATTCTCATGTAGGGACGATTACCAATGTTAAATTTACAAGTGATTATCCCCAACATATAATGTACAGTAGAAACAATCTGTAGGATGAACCATAAATTAAACAAGAGCAAAAATTACAAGCCCAATGACTTCAAATAAACCATTGCTTTGTGTAATTTCACCAACCATGGGAGGAATAAGATTGAGTGCATATTATTTCTCCAAGATTTGGGGAATTAGATGGATTGTACAGCAGGTAGGCCCTATTATTTCCCAACCACTGAGGTACAGTATAAGGCTTGTAATTGGATAATAAAATTGGTGTGCATATTTGACCAACTTTTAGGGGTATTAAAGGTTAAAGGTTAAAGGTGTCTGGTTTCAGTTCCAGTTCCATCAGAATAGATGCTCACCAGAACGTCAGCCGGGCAAGCCCAACCCCCCACTGTGGTGCCCTACCACAGCAGTAGCCTCCCCAGTAAACAGCTTAAACTCACAGCCCTGGGCGGGGATCGATCTCTTGCCACGCGAATGCGAGGTAAACACGTTACCAAACAACAGGTAGAGCCTGTGAGGGGCAAGGGGATATCTTACCAGTGCACCTGAAGCAATAAGGTATCACTTCAGGAGCGTGACTTAGCCCCATTAAAACGTTATTTTTGGGGTTAATTCTAACTACTTTTTTGTTTCCCAACCTGTTTTTTTCATTTAAAAACCATTTGAAAGATAATTGTATACACAAGTATTTGTACATTGGAATACTGTAAGTATTAATCTATCAATATAT
>NC_090747.1:71054552-71097052 GCF_036898095.1 Palaemon carinicauda
CTGACACAGATTATGATTCCTACTCTCCCTACGGGAGCCCTATACTCTCACGGACGTTAATGAATAAGATCATAAGATCATAATAATCGGAGTTCTTTATCATATGTATTTTAAGGTGTAACTTTAAGTTTACTCTAAGTTTACTTTAAGTTTACTTTGGGTATTTCTTATCCCGGTCCCCGGGACTGTTATTTAATTCTATTCATCCCTTATTTATACATCCTTTTCTGGAATAGTCTAAGGTTCCCTGCATGTTTAATATAAGACTATGCATTTTGCCTTAATTTCAAGGTCCGGATCCTCCGGGGTCCCTTCAAGAGATCTTAATTAGGTGTTCATAGACTATTCCTTTTACAGGTGGAACGCTGTCGGATGACAGCCTGCGCGGCCGTCCTTCAACAGCCCTGCGGACATGAGGTCTGTAGATCTCACGCCGACTGCGGGATCCAAATGGATGACCTTATAGTTTGGCACCCCAACAACTGCCTTGTCTGTTACGACCTTGTCACCACCCTCTCTTTGGAATCAGTGAGTCCTCTATAGGTCGTCTTTTTCTACTTGCATTCCTCTTGCTTTATATAATGAACCTTTGGTTATCATTTCTCGAGCTCCGTCTCCCGGGTTTGCTAACCATATCCCTGTTCTTTCAGAGTTCTCAAGCAGCTAAGACCACAGCAAGAGCCACCTTGAAAGTTTGGGTAGGCGGCTTCGCCCGTAACGTCAAGGCCAAGAAGCCTTACGTTCTTTCTGAAGAATACTGCAACCTGATATATCCCAACGCGAAATCTTCTGCAGCAGTGCCTAAAGAAGTGGCAGCCCCTATTATTGCCGACATTACAGCAACCCTTGGTCTTGCTCTAGATCAGGATACTGACCTCGGTGATGACCCCGACCCCATTGAGGACAATGCTGCAGCTCTGAATTTGGACTTGGAACCCATGGTTATGGACGAACCGGAGACAGGTAAGGAGGTAGGTGAGGCAGGTGGGTCCGGCGCTAAGATCCCTCTTCTTAGCACTTCTTTTTCTTCGGCATCTAATACTTCTTCCTTTCTAGGTTTTGATGCGAACCGTGAATCTACCCCAAGATCACACACCGGTTCCTCCCAAGGTTAAGTCTCAGAAGAGACCCTTAGTTAGGACTCGCAAGAATCCTACACTACCCAAAACAACCAAGTCAAAGAAGGCTTCCCTCCCCGGAGCCCCAAGTGGCTCAGCTAGCACCTCCTCTACTTCTCAGGACCCGGGAGTGCAGCCAACTTCCTCAGTTGCCCCGGCCAACTTTGACCCGGTGGCTCTCACTAATATGATGTCTAGGATTGTCTCAGAGCAGATTAGCTCGATGCTATCTGCCGTTACCAACAGACTGGACACCTTAGAAGGAGGACTGCCTCAACAACAGCAGTTCCTCATCCTGGACGCCTCAAACCTCCCGCCTTTCACCAAAAATAACCCGTGGAAAATGGCGCTCCACTCCCCTTTCACTGACGGGATGTTGACTATTGAAGGTTTCGGAACCCGGCCCATTGAAGAATTTGAATTCTTCCCTCCCGGCCTTCGATTCCCCTTCCCGATTTCGCCCGGCTGACAGAAGAAGCTCTTGTCCGGATAGATAAGGTCCCTAAGGAGACCGTTATCTTCCCAAAAGAACAGGCTCGGTCTGTTTGGGTTAGAACCCTGAACGAGTGAGGTTGCACGAACACCATGCTAACTCCCCACGAGCACATACACTATGTTTCTTGTGGACGAGCAAACCCCTACTCCTTGCGTCACCAAAATGGTGGACTTAGCTCTTCAGGCGGTGGCCGAAGACAAACCTTTGCCCCAGCTTCGGGAGACAGACCCTATATCTCTTCTGCTCCCATCAGATAACGAATGTTGGCTTAACATCCAGTCAACATTTACCTCTGGCAAATTATCCGCTGATTGTGCGTCGACGCAATTGAGCGAACGTCTTCCAAGACTTCCCGAAACCTTAATTCGACTCGAGTTCGAGTCCCGGTCTAGGTTTGGCAGGAGCCTAAACGTCTCGACGATGTCAGAGATGCTTTCCCTCAACTTTGATGGGGAACACGTCTTTAAGGTCTTGACAAAGGCCACCTTACAATCCTTGTTATCGGATTGCTATGACTTCTTGGTAGCCAAAAGACGTTGCCGTAGGCATGTCTTGTCAGAGGCTACTATTCGCCATGAGCCGAATAAGCTCATTAAAGCCTCCGCTTGGGGTCCGGACCTGTTCCCGGAGGACATGGTCAACTCGGTGTTGAGCGAAGCTGCCAGGGTTAACCAGAGCCTCAAGGTCCGTTGGGGTCTCACTCCCAAACGGAAATTCGAACAGTCGAACGTTCAATCCCGGGGCAGGAAAAGGCTACGTCCTTATAGTTCTGCCCAGTTCCGCCAACCTCTCCAGGTAGTCCAGCCGATCCCGGTTGCTCAGACTATCCAACCCTCCACCTCCAAGCCTCAGCCCCAAGAGGAATATGTTCTCATCCCTAAAAGCCAGATGGCTTCAAGTTCGTTCACCTCACCGGCTTACAACCCTACCTATGAGTCCTGGAGTTCCTCTCAAGGATACCAGCGAGGCAGGGGCCTTGGATCAAGAGGTTCCTTTCAGAACAGAGGCAAGGGGAGATATTTCTCCCGTGGAAAGGGATCACGTGGAGGCCGTGGTGGAAAATCCTCCAACTACTGAGAATCTTCAGGTAGGAGGGAGACTTTATGCGTTCAGGAGTCGATGGAGGTTCAGTCCTTGGGCCTTCAGCATAATTTCCAAGGGCCTGGGGTGGAGTTGGATAGAAGGGCCTCCTCCACCAACCAAATTCCATCAACTCCCGACACCGGATCTGACTCTGTTTACCCAGGATCTATTGCAGAAGAACGCAATCAAAGAAACAAAGAATCTGAAGTTTCAAGGTCGCTTATTCAGCGTCCCGAAGAAAGACTCAGACAACCGAAGAGTCATCCTAGATCTTTCCCGGCTAAACTTGTTCATTCAATGCGACAAGTTTCACATGCTTACCGTCTCGCAGGTACGGACCTTACTTCCCCGTGGGGCCGCCACCACCTCCATCGATCTTACCGATGCTTACTATCACGTTCCAATAGCGAAACATTTCCGCCCATTCCTAGGATTCAGACTAGGCAACAAGGCTTACACGTTCAAAGTGATGCCTTTCGGGCTCAACATCGCGCCCAGAATTTTCACGAAACTGGCGGAATCAGTCATTCAGGAACTTCGAACCCAAGGGGTCCAAGTCGTCGCATATCTGGACGACTGGCTAATCTGGTCAGACAACGTTAAGGATTGTCTCAGAGCGACAAACAAAGTGTTTCAGTATCTACAGTCTCTGGGATTCAAAATAAATTTCAAAAAGTCCCGCCTAACACCGGAGACCAAGTTTCAGTGGCTGGGATTACAGTGGGACCTACGCTCTCACACCCTATGTCTTCCCAGATCCAAGAGAATAGAGATTGCGAAGAATACCAAACGCTTTCTCAGGGAAAAGATAACATCCAGAAGGAATCAAGAAAAGATCCTAGGATCCCTACAATCGCTTCAGTGACAGACCTTCTACTGAAAGCGAAACTGAAGGACATAAACCGGGTTTGGCGTTCCAGAGCGAACAACAAATTTCGAGATAAGAAGACCCGTCTTCCTCCCATTCTTCGGAAGAGGCTTCTCCCATGGACAACCACCAAGAGCCTGTCGAAATCGGTTCCGTTACAGTACCCTCCTCCAAAGATAGTCATCCACACGGATGCCTCCCTATCAGGTTGGGGAGGTTATTCCCAACACAGGAAGGTTCAGGGCCTTTGGTCCACAATGTTCCAACAGTTCCATATAAATGTCCTAGAAGCCATGGCGGTCTTACTAACATTAAAACGTCTTTCCCCGGCCAAGAAGCAACACCTGAGACTAGTTCTCGACAACGAAGTTATAGTCCGTTGCCTAAACAGAGGGGGCTCCAAGTCAAGCACCATCAACCATGTGATGGTAGCGATCTTTTCCCTAGCAGCCTCAAACCAATGGCACCTATCAGATGTCCATCTGGCTGGAGTTCGGAACGTTGTGGCAGACGCACTCTCAAGGACGACCCCGTTGGAGTCAGAATGGTCACTAGATCGAAAATCGTTTCAGTGGATCCTCTCCCAGGTCCCGGACCTCCATGTAAATCTCTTCGCGATGGAGTCCAACCACAAACTAAAATGTTATGTGGCCCCCAACCTGGACCCTCGGGCTTACGCCACAGATGCCATGTCTCAGAACTGGAACACCTGGGAAAGGATTTATCTTTTCCCACCGGTGAACCTATTGATGAAGGTGCTGGACAAACTTCGAACCTTCAAAGGTCAAGTAGCCCTGGTGGCCCCCAATTGGCCCAAGAGCAATTGGTTTACTCTTTTACTGGAGCCGAGTCTCCGCCCTCGCCAGATTCCCAACCAGACTTTGACTCAAATAGTACAAACGCACACTGTGTTCGATTCCTCAAACATTCAGGACGACATAACTTTATGGACTTCATGAAGTTTGCGGCCCAAAAAGGGGCTAACATAGATCCCCAGAATACTTTATTCTTAGAATCAGATAAGAGAGACTCCACTCTTCGTCAATATGACTCAGCGGTCAAAAAACTAGCAAAGTTTTTGAAGGATTCTAATGTTGTCTTTATGACATTAAACCTAACGGTTACCTTTTTCAGAACCTTGTTTGAGTCAGGTTTGGCAGATAACACTATTACTACCATCAAGTCTGCCTTGAAGAAAATTTTCCTGGTCGGGTTTAATATAGATCTAACAGACTCATTGCTAGCTTCAATTCCAAGAGCCTGTGCCAGACTGAAACCATCCATTCGTCCTAGCTCGGTTTCCTGGTTTCTCAATGATGTTCTTAAACTGGCGTCAGAAACCATCAACGACTCATGTGAGTATATACCTCTACTCAGAAAAACTCTATTTCTTATGAGTTTAGCATCCGGCGCTAGAATTTCGGAGTTAGCTGCCTTGTCAAGAGATCCAGGCCACATTGAGTTCCTTCCGTCAGGAGAAGATCTCCTCTCCCCAGACAAAGTCTTCTTGGCCAAAAATGAAGACCCTCAGAACAGATGGTCCTCCTGGAAAATTATCCCGCTCCCTCAGGATCCTTCCCTGTCCTGTTACCACTCTAAAGTCCTTTCTATCGAGGACTGCCTATAAGACCTCAGGGCCCTTGTTTGTTAGAGAGCAGGGAGGAACTATAACTTTAAAAGGGATCAGGCAACGGATTTTGTATTTTATCAAACAGGCTAATCCTGAGTCTTTCCCTCACGTCCATGACATACGGGCGGTAGCAACCTCAATAAATT
The DNA here is from genome assembly GCF_036898095.1 of Palaemon carinicauda. NCBI lineage: Eukaryota > Metazoa > Arthropoda > Malacostraca > Decapoda > Palaemonidae > Palaemon > Palaemon carinicauda. The sequence continues at coordinate 71,059,894 of NC_090747.1, forward strand.
TTTTCCATCACATGAACTTTGCAGATCTTACTAAATATACCAGATGGAAATCCCCGTCAGTATTCAGGCGGCACTATCTTAAACATCTAGAGGCCCTTAAACTCGCTACCGTGGCCGCAGGGAGCGTGGTATCCCCCGAACAAATTAATTCCTAATTAATTCCTAAATTTACTATGTCTTGCCATCTCCTTCCTCTTACCTGCCTCACTTACAGTTCCTACCTGAGTTCAGTTTGTTATGTCACACCCAAGGGTGTCCCCATGTCTTAGGATATTGTTTATCTCTATTACTATTATCATATTTACATTTTGTCCTGCGAACTGTATTCCTTTTATATCCAGTTTTATATGGTATTATCTAAGATGTTCTGACCTCGGATCATAATTTTGATTATCAAGTTTATTTTTACATTTTGCCATCCCTTCCTGGGATATTATACCTTGTCAGTTTTTGATGTTATAAAAGACTATCGTCTACTACTACAACTCTTGATTAAACTACTGTTATGTTATTTTGATTTTAACTTGTTCCCTCATATATACTGAAGTTTGGGTTCGTTTCTCTGGTACTATTTCACTGGCCGGCACAGGTTGAGCCCAGAAAAGGGATTTAGACGGAGGAAAAATCTATTTCTGGGTAAGAGACCTGTGCCGCCCAGTGAACCCACCCTAGTTGTCCCTCCCTGATCAGACCCCAAACTTGGGGTGCTATGGGGAGTGTTGGGCAAATGTGGGTAGAGTTAGTAGTACTAGTCTGTGCGGCAGGAGATGTTGAACGGCACCTCACTATTGAGGGATTCTGAAGAGGAAATGTCTAAATGGTGCGAGACCTCTGATTATATTACGCCCCAGTTTATATCGACACCAATAGGTGAGCGAGCTAGTTCAACCTAGCATTCCTATGCATTTTTTCTCTGGTAATATTATAGCAGTTATTTTCCTTAGAAATGGTGCTTTAGGAGCATTTCACTGGGCGGCACAGGTCTCTCGCCCAGAAATAGATTTTTCCTCCGTCAAAATCCCTTTACTGTACAACATATGGTATACTAAAACGGTATCTTTCCCTTGACATTTTTTAAGAAAAAGTAAATATATAGGTATCAAGGATGGAAAAAGGGTTGCCCGAGGTATTGGGTGTGCTTGCGTAAATACTGTACATAGAAAAGCCTTTTAGCAATGACCAGATTTTTTTATTTAAAAATCTAATCTAAACATGAAAAATAGATTTTCTCTTTGCAAGAAGTGCAATATCTGAATTTACAAAATTCCAAATCACAGATTGTCAGTTATGTTCTTTACTGTCTTCCTTTTTAGCACCCACATTTTAGTCTTACACACTAACTCTGTTCCTACTTTCCTCTTCTAGCATGGTCTGGATTTGCGAGTGTGTGTGAATGGGATGATTTATCCCTCTCTGAGCACGGAGACCGACCAAGGTTCGGCCCCTTGGAGCATCCACCTCTGCCATCTGCTCTTCAGCCATCAACTTATCAGTGAACTGGTCGAGGGAATGCCCTCCCTATCAGGAAAATCCATGTTTCTCTCTTGCCTCCCTTGCCCCTCTTCGAGTCTACAGGTCAAAAGGGTTGTTTGCGACCTTGGGGTTGTGCTGCCTGCTTCTTTGGTTGCAAGTTTTTTCAGACCCCTGGTGCTTTGTCCGAGACGATCTCTGCCGTGGCAAAACTGAGGAGTAAGGGCAGAAATCATAGCCCTTTAGAGGAGGGAGTCCTGGCTTGCCTTCCTCCACCTGTCTGCCACTGCCTCAATATCCTCCATGTTCAAGAGGGAGGGACCGTCCTATGAGGAGTTACGTAACTATCCCTTCTCTCTTCAGCACCTGCCACTGGAATTTTGAGACCACAGAGTCACGTCGCCCTACAAACAGGTTGACCACTGGTTCACAATGTTCTGCTTTAGGAATTCTAGTGTCCTAGCTCCTGAGAGGAGGAAGGCCTCCAGAGCGTAGGGTCGTCCCAGAGTCAGATGGGCGCCACTCATACTCGACCGACCTAGCAGAGTCTACTGTAGTTGGAGATCTCGAGACGATGGAGTCCGATGGCGAGGTTTCTTTCCTTAAGGGGATGACCTCGAAAGGGAAGAGTCCCTCTTAGCCTTCTTTTTCTGCCACCTGTTAAAACTCATCCACTAAAAGGGCAACCATACACAACAATTGTTGCATGGAGACTCCTGCGTGCAAGAGCGACCCCGACACATAGGGAAGAGACCGTGAGGATCAATTTCTACCCCCGACATGAAAGTGCCACAACGGTGCCCTTAAATGCCGGGACAAACCCACATGGTTATTGATCCCCATGGGCACACCTGGGAGAGAAAAAGATAAAGGAAAATGTTCAGCTTTTAGACCAGTATTGAGAAATTTTACTTGGTTTTAACGGGGGAGTAAGACAATATCTGTACTCCACCGAGCCGAAATAAAAATGGACAGTTTATTACTAGTGCAGGTGTGAGGGGGTAATTAGTAGTGACACCTCGCAAAAGCTTTAATGGCTAGTTTTAGCTATTGCTGAAATATATCTCCACTGCAAAGAGCATAAGAGTTTGTAAATAGTGCCAGAACAATGGTGCTTTATTTGGACCTATTAAAATAATTGCAAAGGAAAAGCAACCATAATTTGCATTTTGTCAAAATAGATGCCTAATGCTGATGAACAGAAAAAATTTGTTTAAGAAAATAATTTTGCTTTGTAACTTGCAAACAACTATAGTACATTGATTATCCTCCTCCCTCCCTTCAAATTAGTTACAGATCTAAGTACACTCAGCAGACTAGATGAAGGCAATTGAAGTTGAGTGGTTTAACACATCTTGAGGAGTGGTTCCTTCTTGGGTTTGAATATACTGTAAGTGCTTTCATATCTTATATTCTACTGTAAGCTCTGAAATGCCAAAGTAATAGGCTATAGTATGGTAATGGTTTTCAATCAAAAGAACAAGAATTTACTAATGTGAACCATCTTAAAAATATTGGCATTCTACTTACAATCGTTTTTGGGTCTTCAACATTAACAACTACAGAGCAAGACCTCGCCAAGAGTGGCCTTCGCTCAGGTACAGGCGAGCTTTCCAGGTGTTCTTGGCTGGCTTCAGAAATTAGATTCATTGTTTCCAGGTACCTCTGTGAAAGAAATTACATAAAAAAATTGCAAAATAACAAAATTTTAATAATAAAATTTATTTCTATACTCTCCTGATGTTCATATTGTTTCGTCCCCACAGTCGACTAAATATCAACATTAAAAAAAAATAAATAAAAGTTTCCCATTTTCTTCCCTTCTACAGGTTATGGCTCTTGCCAACCAAGGTGACATCAAGTGGTTAAAGCCAACCTAATCTAGTCTCGATGTCAAAACTAATATCCTAACCTCTTAACCTCATTGGTCAGTGGAGAGGAGAGTGGGCATGTATATGAACATCAGGCGAGAATAAAATCAACAAATTTTATTATCAAAATTAAATTCATTTCTATGAACCTCCCCTGATGTTCATATTGCTGACTTACACACACTGATGGAGGTGGGTCATGAAAGGAAAGAGATAGGAAATTAAAGTTGTAAAGGAAAATACTCAATTTATACAACAGACTCACCTTGTAATGCGGTGTCTCAGTATCAAGTGTTTTTATGTCCATAAATCACAATGTACTCAGAGGTTTAGATTTAGAACTTTTATAAAATTTTGCCATTAAAGATCTAATGGCTAAAACTGTTTCTTTAATATTATCATAGGCTAAACTCCTCAATGAACTAAAATCTCTTTCTTGTAAGATGTTTAAAAAAATAAGAAAATTTCATCACTTTTGCATCAGAGAATAGATTTCTTTGGCCAGTGAGGGCCGTTAAAGTAATATTTGACCAAAACTGCAAGATATCAAGAGTAAATATTACTAATTTGTTTTGTGGGGTTAGGTTGTCAAATTGCCCTCTATCCAAATGCACTTCTTTTCTGGTTAAAAGATTGGTCACAGAGGCTTAAAGCTCAGAGGAAAGATTTGTAAGTTTGAGGTATAATGTTAAAAGTACAGCTACATCGCTGAAATTTTGTATGAATTTGTCAAGTTTTAGCTGCAGAATGGGGCTTACCAAATTGGTATTCTCTAAAAATTATTTTGAGGAATCCTAGTTTTCTTTGCCAAGGTTACTGGGCTTTAGTTTGATGTGTTTTAATAGAATATGATTTTCTTTTAGTTTTGTTAATAAAGATATTTTTGGGGTATCTAGAATAGCGTATGGGCCAGGTAGTGAGAAAAGTGAAGAAGAGCGGAATGAGTTCTGGAATGATTTAACTAGGTGTGTAGAAGGACTGGGTAGAAGGAATTGTGTAGTTGTTATGGGTGACTTAAATGCTAGAGTGGGCGCTGGAGAGGTAGAAGGTGTCATTGGTAAGTATGGCGTACCAGGTGAAAATGAGAGTGGTGAGAGACTGGTAGACATGTGTGTTGAACAAGAGATGGTAATAAGTGCTAGCTTCTTTAAAAAGAAAGATAAAAATAAGTATACATGGGTAAGAGTGGCAAATGGAAGAGTAGTAGAAAGGGCATTAATGGATTATGTGTTGGTAACTAAAAGAATGTTTGGAAGATTGAAAGACGTGCACGTGTTTAGGGGTATGGCTAACGGTATGTCTGATCATTTTTTGGTGGAAGGAAAATTAGTTGTAGCAAAAGAGTGGGGGAATAGAGTAGGTGGATGTAAAAGGGAGGTAGTGAGGATTGAAGAGCTAATAAAACCGGGGGTAAAAAGTATATATCAGGAAAGGTTGAAAATGGCATATGATGAGGTGAGAGTAAGAGAAACTGGTAATTTAGAGGAGGAGTGGAAGTTAGTAAAAGAAAATTTTGTTGGGTTTGCAAGTGATGTATGTGGCAAGAAGGTTGTTGGAGGCAGCATGAGGAAGGGCAGTGAATGGTGGAATGAAGGAGTGAAGGTGAAAGTGGAAGAGAAAAAGAGGGCTTTTGAAGAATGGCTGCAGAGTAATAGTATAGAGAAGTATGAAAAATATAGAGAGAAAAAGGTGGAAGTAAAGCGCAAGGTACGTGAGACAAAGAGGGCAGCTGACCTGAGGTGGGGTCAGGGATTGGGTCAGTCATATGAAGAGAATAAGAAGAAGTTTTGGAAAGAAGTGAAGAGAGTAAGGAAGGCTGGCGCAAAAATTGAAGAGACAGTGAAAGATGGAAATGGAAGGTTGTTAAAAGGAGAGGAGGCAAGGAAAAGGTGGGCGGAATATTTTGAAAGTTTGCTGAATGTTGAGGATAACAGGGAGGCAGATATAATTGCTGTTCCAGGTGTTGAGGTGCCAGTGATGGGAGATGAGAATGAGAGAGAGATAACAATAGATGAAGTGAGGAGAGCACTAGATGAAACGAGAGTAGGAAAAGCATCTGGTATGGACGGTGTGAAAGCTGAGATGTTGAAGGAAGGGGGTGTGACTGTACTTGAATGGTTGGTGAGATTGTTTAATATGTGTTTTGTGTTGTCAATGGTACCAGTAGATTGGGTTTGTGCATGTATTGTACCACTATATAAGGGTAAGGGAGATGTGCATGAGTGTTGTAATTCAAGAGGTATTAGTTTGTTGAGTGTAGTTGGAAAAGTGTATGGTAGAGTATTGATTAATAGGATTAAGGATAAAACAGAGAATGCAATCTTGGAAGTACAGGGTGGTTTTAGAAGAGGTAGGGGTTGTATGAATCAGATTTTTACAGTTAGGCAGATATGCGAGAAATATTTAGCAAAAGGTAAGGAGGTGTATGTTGCGTTTATGGATCTGGAGAAAGCATATGATAGAGTTGATAGGGAAGCAATGTGGAATGTGATGAGGTTATATGGAGTTGGTGGAAGGTTGTTGCAAGCAGTGAAAAGTTTATACAAAGGTAGTAAAGCATGTGTTAGAATAGGAAATGAAGTGAGTGATTGGTTTCCGGTGAGAGTGGGGCTGAGACAGGGATGTGTGATGTCGCCGTGGTTGTTTAACTTGTATGTTGATGGAGTGGTGAGAGAGGTGAATGCTCGAGTGCTTGGACGAGGATTAAAACTGGTAGGCGAGAATGAGCACGAATGAGAGGTAAATCAGTTGTTGTTTGCGGATGATACTGTACTGGTAGCAGACACAGAAGAGAAGCTTGACCGACTAGTGACAGAATTTGGAAGGGTGTGTGAGAGAAGGAAGTTGAGAGTTAATGTGGGTAAGAGTAAGGTTATGAGATGTACGAGAAGGGAAGGTGGTGCAAGGTTGAATGTCATGTTGAATGGAGAGTTACTTGAGGAGGTGGATCAGTTTAAGTACTTGGGGTCTATTGTTGCAGCAAATGGTGGAGTGGAAGCAGATGTACGTCAGAGAGTGAATGAAGGTTGCAAAGTGTTGGGGGCAGTTAAGGGAGTAGTAAAAAATAGAGGGTTGGGCATGAATGTAAAGAGAGTTCTATATGAGAAAGTGATTGTACCAACTGTGATGTATGGATCGGAGTCGTGGGGAATGAAAGTAATGGAGAGACAGAAATTGAATGTGTTTGAGATGAAGTGTCTAAGGAGTATGGCTGGTGTATCTCGAGTAGATAGGGTTAGGAACGAAGTGGTGAGGGAGAGAACGGGTGTAAGAAATGAGTTAGCGGCTAGAGTGGATATGAATGTGTTGAGGTGGTTTGGCCATGTTGAGAGAATGGAAAATGGTTGTCTGCTAAAGAAGGTGATGAATGCAAGAGTTGATGGGAGAAGTACAAGAGGAAGGCCAAGGTTTGGGTGGATGGATGGTGTGAAGAAAGCTCTGGGTGATAGGAGGATAGATGTGAGAGAGGCAAGAGAGCGTGCTAGAAATAGGAATGAATGGCGAGCGATTGTGACGCAGTTCCAGTAGGCCCTGCTGCTTCCTCCGGTGCCTTAGATGACCGCGGAGGTAGCAGCAGTAGGGGAGTCAGCATTATGAAGCTTCATCTGTGGTGGAAATGTGGGAGGTTGGGCTGTGGCACCCTAGCAGTACCAGCTGAACTCGGTTGAGTCCCTGATTAGGCTGAAGGAACATAGAGAGTAGAGGTCCCCTTTTTGTTTTGTTTCATTGTTGGTGTCGGCTACCCCCCAAAATTGGGGGAAGTGCCTTGGTATATGGATGGATCTAGAATAGCCTTAGTTGTAACTGTTCAATAGCTAATAAAGGACTGCTTCTTTCAGGAAATGAGTTTAGTCAAGTATAGTTAAGCCTCATGAAATGATTTTCCAGTTTAATTAGTACATGTACTGCCAAACCAACTACTGTACTCTTAAAATCACCCTAGCTCTGAATGCCAGCAAAGAAGAGATCTTAAGTGGACTTGTTCTATTCCTAAAAAATGGAATGCAAGATTTTACTATTACCCACCTAGTTCTAGTTACTGACCCATTGCTTACTTATACAAATTAAAATGAATATTCCATTGACCTGAGAAGCTTATTTTTTTACTGCTTTTGAAACCTGACACATAAACTAAAGAGCCAGGAAAAAAAAAAACAATTGACTCTGAGGATACTGTTGACAGTCTCCACACAGTTTGATATAGCATGCAAGAGTTTGGAATGCACTTCTCTCAAAAGAGGATACTTGAGAAACATGATTGCACAGCACCCTCTTTGGTCACTCTAACCACATAAGCCATAAGTCGTTGGCTACCCTTAAATCAGCACTCCATGCTAATTACTGCACAATTTCCATAACTCTCACAATATCTAATGATTTTTAATGTCTTTTGGCAAAATGTCTAAGTGATGCTCATCTTATAGTCTTCAATGCTGTACAAAAATCACTTGATTGTGGTCAGGAAGTTCATTTTGTTGGCCTTGATTTTTGTGTTGCCTTTGACCATGTTAATAATTAGGCCCTTGCTTTCAAACTCAAACATTTCTTAGCACCATTATATGACAAATTCGAAGATAATTTGTATTTTTCCTAACCATACAAACCTTAGCTATTTACAAAGGGTTATTACTTTTAGCGTAGCTGAAATGGCGAGCCATTAGAATTTAACGAGGGTGTATTACCCCCGCCCTAGTTAGCGGGGGGGTAGGGGAGTGGTAGCTAGCTACCCCTCCTCCCCCTCACACACAGGTGAATACTCACTTTCACTTAGAGGTAGGACTTGTCTTGGGGGACAGGGCTGGCGGGCAAATATGTGTAAATAGCTAAGGTTTGTATGGTTAGGAAAAATACAAATTATCTTCGAATTTGTCATTTGTTCCGTAACCGAAATACAAACCACGCTATTTACAAAGGGTGACTTATCCCTTAGGAAGGGTGGAAAGTCCCCAGCCATACTGGCTTTGGCTTTACCCGGGGACTCAGAATCCGAGTGATTCGCACTCGAGAAAAGGAGTCCCTGCACCTCACAAGTTCCTTGCACCGCAAGGAACCATGTGGCCTACGTAAGCTTGTGTGTGAAGGAAGAAGTGTGACCCGTCCTAGGCAGTTGATCTGGAGTTCCAGAAGGAACTCTGGGTTAGGACGTTCCCAATACCACCTCGTCAGGGTATGGGGGACGCGACAGTATTGACTCAATACTCGGAACACAAGGAAGCATGGTTTACCTGCAGAGGTTCGAGGTCAGCTATGCAGAGACCAGGATGCTGCTTCCCCGTAGAGGGGATGATGAAGAAAGAAGTAAGGGCCAGACATACTTCTTTCGTTCATGCAGACTAAAACCTGATAACAATGCCCTCAACCTTCTGCTACCTGTCCAAAAAGGAGCCTGAGGTTAGACCAGCTGTTGTGTAGCCACCACAGAGCGATAGAAAACGTATCGAGACTCCTGTGGGTCACGCCCTGCAGGAAGCGGGCTGCGAAGGTCATCAGACGCTTCCAGACTCCAGCTTGTAGCACCTGCGTCACAGAGTAGTATTACTCGAAGGCGAGGGACGTTGCGATGTATCCAACATCGTGCTGTAGGGCGACGTGACGGGGGAGGGTCTGAAGACAGGTCGAGATGAATGTCCTTGAGTCCGGGCTGAAGAGGTATACTGGTGACTCTCCCCCCATGTCCTCCTTGTGTTCCCAAATCGGCTGCAACTGAGGCCAAACTGCAGCTGTTCCCAGCGCTAACCTCTCGATTCCTGTACTGGCAAGAAAGAGAAGGTCTTGGGACATCAGACACAGAATGGAGACTCAAAATCTTGAATGAATCGGACCGAAGGGTCGGGACCCTCAGATTCTGAGTCTAGCCAACAACTCAGGAGCGAGCCTGAATGTTGCCTTCCCCTCTTCCTTAGAAAGGGAGGGAGTAGTAAGAGACCAAGAAGATTGCTTACACACTGGCCGTGGCCAGAGTGAGCAGAAGACCCAAGGCGGAATACAATCCGAGGCCTGTCGTAAAAGGGTCTTGAGAAGATCTCTTAAAGGACTAAAAGTCCGAGCCATGCTCCAAGTTGGAGGTCTTCCTCCGACTAGGGCAGGGACGATCGTAGCTTCGCATGAGCGAGGATAGATCCAGCGGGCAGGAAAAAGTTATTCCTTTAAGCCTGAAGGTCAGGGAAAGGCTGAGCGACAGGCTTCATTGCCAAGAGCGGAAAGGAGTTTCCTCCCACCGAAAGGCAATAAGACCGTTATTGCTGGAGAAGAGGCCTCACGGGAAGAGGTATATCTCCCACGGCACCAACCACCTTAGACTCTTCACTTTGCCTGGGAGACCCCTGTGGATGACTATCGCAGATGACGCGACCTCCGTACCGCGACTGTAGCGGGTTGTCTCTTCTAGAGGAGGAAGCGTAGTGTCTCCAGGCATGAAGCCGAAGCGACGCCCCGGTTCGGGAGAGATGTCGCAGTGTGGTTGCTTGAGTAGTCTGCGCCGTGGGAGAAGCTCTCCCGGGAGTTCCGTCAGGGGAAGCAGAGGGTCCAGAAACCGTTCTGCGCATAGTCCCAGTGGAGCTCTCCCATTGAAAGGTTGACAGACAACCTGGTTTTGTTGAGACCCATTGTCCGCAGACAAAAAGGAGGGAAGACGCAGGCGTCGAAGTTGTCCCACCATCACCGGAATGCATCTTGCCAGAGTCTCGGGGTCTGAGACTGGGGGGAAAACTAGCGGAAGCTTGAGGTTCCAAGCTGTCGCGATCAGGTCCCCCAGACCAGCACTTGCTGGTTACCCAAGGTCAAAGACCCTTAGGTACACTCTCTCTATGAGGCTCTGCTCGGATAGTCTGAGAGAAACATTCCCCTGCCTGGAATGAGAGAGCCGATGGTGGAATTGAGAGAATCTCAATCATCCCGGTATCTCTACTGCAAGATGTGAAGGTGTGAAAATGCGTCCCCTGCTGGTTAGCATGAAGTCGACACGCAACGGGGCGACTTGGCAGGAGCGGTAGGATCTGAAGAGGGGCCAGACTAAGGCCCTTAAGCCTGCCTGAATGATGGAGAGGTATCCTTCAGGTCTTGACCATAGGCCTGGACCGGAACATGCCCCCCCCCCCTTTCCTTTGACGAGTCCGAGAACCGCATCAAGAATGTGGGAAAAGGACGAGAATATCCACTACCATCAAGAGGCTCCATAGGTCAACACCCATTGCAGGTTTAATAGTTCCGCTGGTCCCATAGGGCCAGGGAGTCCGGTTAAACATTACCTGAAGCCACCGGAACTTGGATCGCCCCACATGGAACTTATCCTGAGGCGACCGTTCGGACTATAAACGGGTCAATGAGGAAAGAAGAACTAGGAAACGTTCCAAGGTAGGGCTGAAAACTCTGCTTGACTGAGAACAGGTACTGCGACTCTCCTCAGTCTTGCCACAGTCAACCGAAAGGAAGGCTCGGAGGATGTGGTAACAGAATCTGGCGTCCCCAGGTGGTCACCCATCCAAGTACCGACGTTGCTTAACCTCGCTGGACGGACGAGAAGCGGGGTTTCCAACGTGGTAAGGCGGTTGACTCAATATCATGGCCAGATACTCCAGATGTTGAGGCAGAGGAAGAGAAGGCTCCAAGCAAAATACAATGAGCCCACACTCATGGTCAGCATTCGGAAGCTTTTCCCGGCGCTGAAGAAGGTCGAAACCCGAGCCTACCGGAGTTGACCAGCCCTCCAAACAGCAGAGGAGGCGGAAGTCTGCACCTGAGCGGCCAAGAGGAAGGCAGGGAGAGTTCTCTGGGGAAACAAACCTGCTATGCCACGGCGGGATAGCCACACTGCATCATAAGCAGGAATACTTGCAGTTTAGGCTGAAATCGACGAGCACCCTGGAAGATGGATGGAATGGAAACTGCAAGTACCCGTCCTTCCGATCCAGGGTTAAAGGAGTCCTGTCGCCTCGTTACCAGTCTGATCGATTCTGCTGGTCTACGCTGGCCGAAGTTTGTTCGACAAACTTGATCAGGGCTGAGAGGTCGACTATGGACATCCCCTCTCAGATCCTTCCTTACAAGAAAGGATCGACTGAGGGGGCCGGGGGTGAAGCCGTCGATGATCCTAAGGAAGACCTTCGCCTAAGGTATGGATCATTCTGCCCAACCGGGCAACTCTGCTGATGCTATGGCATAGAGGTTCAGAGACACTGAATTCGCTGACAGAGACGGCAGGCGCGATATCCTTGGCTACTCACAGAGATTGTGCGGGAATGGGCATCGGGAAGCTGTCATTCGGATGAGTAACCTTAAGCATCCTCCCAGCGAAAAAACCTGCAATCCTAGAGTTCGTGAACTCCTTTTAGGACTATGCCCCCCCGGGGGAGTCTCCCGTGCCATCTGTTCCTGACAGGAGGAAACTGCAATTGGACACCTTGTCCCAGTTGTCGTAGCCGATAACTTAGGCCGACGTGGTTGAAAGAAAAGGGAGCTGGAGCCCTGCAGAGTCTGGAAGAAAGCGCCTTGGAGGAGTGAAACCGGAAGTCGATTTACTCCACACAGCAGATGTTTAAGTCTCTGTCCTTGGGCAAAGACAAAACTCTTCTCAAGGATGGAAGGGTGTCTGAGGTCGTTGACCTCCACAGACGAGACACCCGAAGGAAGCCTTCAGTCAGTGCGTCCAGATGGTACAACATCGAGCTTGTCCGCAAGTAGATACTTAACGACGAAAGGCCAAGGTGCCTGAGCTCGAGAGGAGGAAAGTACCCTTGATCTTCCTGTAGCTTCCTTGAACCAAACCTCGGGCCGTAACCGAGGAGGGAAAGAACCTGGTAAGCTCCCAGAGGAAGAGGTAAGCAGTCACCCCTTGTCCGATGGAGAAATCTTCAACGGAAAGCCCCCCCGCCAAAAATCCTTCCAGGGCGGGAGAAGGAGAGAGTACTCGTGCAGGAGAGGGGACCCTCGAGACCGACCTCTTGGGAACCAACTTCGCTCTGGGGGAAGTCACCACGAAGTCCACTCCTCTCTTTCTCTTCAGCGTAGGAGAGACAGCCGCTGGTTTGTTACCCTGGCCGATGAGTGCTGGTTTCATAACCCTCATTAACGCCCGTGCCAGCGGATCAAACCATGTCTGCTGCTCCAAGGACACAGAGTCCGAAATCCTCGCTAAGGTGAAAGGGATCGGGCGATCCTTTGGAGAGGACACGACGGTTCCTGCCTGAAAAGAAGGTGGGAAGAATGCTGTACTGACCTGTCTTCGTCCTGCACTACCAACCTGTGCTCGGATGGAGGTGATCCCGAGTGCCGCCTAGGAGCACGCGTCCCTGCTGCTACCACCGGCTGTGGAATTCGCCGCGAACTATGGTCGCGCGAGGGCGAACGGTCGCGCAAAGGCGAATGGTCGCGCGGGCGAGCGATCGCGCGGGCGCGCAGGCGAGCGATCGCGCGGGCGCGCAGGCGAGCGATCGCGCGGGCGCGCAGGCGAGCGATCGCGCGGGCGCGCAGGCGAGCGATCGCGCGGGCGCGCAGGCGAGCGATCGCGCGGGCGCGCAGGCGAGCGATCGCGCGGGCGCGCAGGCGAATGGGCGTGACGGCGAGGGATCGTGCTGCCGCGTAGGTGAAGAAGATCGCTGGCGGTAAGCGATGGCGAGCAGCATGTGTAGGTGAATGATCGCGTGATAGGGTGCGATGGTGATCAGCATCCGCAAGAGGGCGAGCGTTCAGGGTTGTGCGATGAGGAGCAGCATGCGTAAGCGGGCAATCGTGCAGGGTTGTGCGATGGCGAGCAGCATGTGCAGGTGAATGATCGCGTGAAAGGGTGCGATGGTGATCAGCATCTGCAGGAGGGCGATCGTTCAGGGTGGTGCGATGAGGAGCAGCATGCGTAAGCGGGCAATCGTTCAGGGTTGTGCGATGGCGAGCAGCATGCGCAGGTGAATGATCGCGTGAAAGGGTGCGATGGTGATCAGCATCCGCAAGAGGGCGATCGTTCAGGGTTGTGCGATGAGGAGCAGCATGCGTAAGCGGGCAATCGTTCAGGGTTGTGCGATGGCGAGCAGCATGCGCAGGTGAATGATCGCGTGAAAGGGTGCGATGGTGATCAGCATCCGCAGGAGGGCGATCGTTCAGGGTGGTGCGATGAGGAGCAGCATGCGTAAGCGGGCAATCGTTCAGGGTTGTGCGATGGCGAGCAGCATGCGCAGGTAAATGATCGCGTGAAAGGGTGCGATGGTGATCAGCATCCGCAGTTGAGGGTCGCGCGATGGCGATCAGCATCCGCAGTTGAGGGTCGCGCGATGGCGGTCAGCATCTGCAGTTGAGGGTCGCGCGATGGCGATCAGCATCCGCAGTTGAGGGTCGCGCGATGGCGATCAGCATCCGCAGTTGAGGGTCGCGCGATGGCGATCAGCATCCGCAGTTGAGGGTCGCGCGATGGCGATCAGCATCCGCAGTTGAGGGTCGCGCGATGGCGATCAGCATCTGCAGTTGAGGGTCGCGCGATGGCGATCAGCATCTGCAGTTGAGGGTCGCGCGATGGCGATCAGCATCCGCAGTTGAGCTAGTAGCTGGCGAACCATGTTCCTTCAGAAGTGTTGGAGAACGTTGGCGTGCCAGCTGTAACACACGTGGGCGATCCGGAGATCGCTGGCGAGCTGATGATCGCTGACGAGCTGACGATCGCTGGCGAGCTGATGATCGCTGACGAGCTGATGATCGCTGACGAGCTGATGATCGCTGACGAGCAGAAGGCTACGCGTGGAACCCTGCGCAAAGAAGAGTCCTTGACCCCGACCTGAACCGAAGTTCTAGATCGCGAGGGCGAACGTGGGCGCACAGGGCACGTAACAGGAACCGCAGGGAAGATCATCTTGAAAGCGCTGACGAACAGGAGAGCGCTGACGAACAGAAGGGCGCGCAGGGAAACCCTGACACGCAAGGGAAGAACCCCCGTGGGGGCAACCCTTTGCCCCGAAGGGATCGTTGTCCGCCGGGAGACTGATGTCCGTCGGAAGACCGCTGTCCGTCGGGAAGACCGTTGTCCGTCGGGAAGACCGTTGCCCGTCGGAAGACGAGATTAGACTGCTGTCCATCTGCACCAAGACGGAAGATCGAGAAAAAGAAGTTGTAGGCTGCAAACGGAGATTCAAAAAGGAGCCTCAAGCACCCTTATAGGGAGATGAGAGGCCCTTACGACGAGGCGGACGGAGGGTCTTACGGCGAGGGAGGCCAACAGCAACAGCAACAGAAGAAACCTCCGAAGAGGAGTCTCTATGAGTGTACTCTCTCGCGAACGAAAGAGAAACACTTCGTGGAAGAGACTGGTCAGCCAGTGACCTAAAAGGGGCAATCCTCCGAAGAGGAGCTCCTGCAGTTGCCCAGCCCCTTGAGCGAAACTGCAGGTGCGACCGCTCAGCACCAAGAGCATAGTCGCACGAAAAAAAGGCAAGAGAAGAACCCCCCAAAAGAGGAAAAGCTCAAGCCTGGACAGGAAAAAACTTCCCTCGGAAGGAAAGTTATCCGCCCAAGGAGGCAAGCCTCCTGACTGTTCTAAAATGAACTGGAGAGCTGTCCGACGACACGGGAGTACTACCAGTAGAAGGAGACACGCCCCTGACGACAATACAAGGGGGGAGGCAGCAACAGCCGAATCCCCAGGACTCAACCAGACAGCTCACACCGTTGCTATATTACAGAAACGAACTAGATCGGTAACTGTAAAAAAATAAAACAAATAATATTAGTACACATTCATTCCCCCGGGAAGGCTCCGAAGAGGAATCCCGAGGAAAAGGAACAAGAATTACACAACAGGCACGTGCCCTCACAACCACTTACACTCGCGGAAGGAGAGCTGTAACCAAAACAGAATTATAACAATTATAATTATGTAACTATGTAATTATGTAATTTAAAAATGAATGAACACTAAAGAAAAAAACGAAAACCCCGAAAGGAATCGTTCTACAAGCTGAAAAATTAACAACTACAATTAGATTCATAAACTAATTGAGACAAAATGTACGGCGTAGCAACCCCACCCACACGGGAAGGAAGCTACAAGGGCGTAGTAAACATAGTAAAAGGGTGAACGACCTCAAGAGAGAGAGAGAGAGAAAGACCGAAGTCAAACTCGATCGCAACCCATAAAATTAGGCCGTGGTGGCCTAACTGCCGAGGCCTCCACGTAGATATCGTACACTACACACACACATCTGAAAAGGAAACTTACTTATTTCTATACTCAAATATATATACAAACATGAAAACATGTTTACATATATATTGAGTAAAAGAAAAGTAAGCGATTAAGTAAAGACAAAACAGACAATGGCTGCCAAGCGAGGACCAAGACAGAGACGTCTGTCACAGTCCGAGCCAAAAGTGAAAGTGAGTATTCACCTGTGTGTGAGGGGGAGGAGGGGTAGCTAGCTACCACTCCCCTACCCCCCCGCTAACTAGCGCGGGGGTAATACACCCTCGTTAAATTCTAATGGCTCGCCATTTCAGCTACGCTAAAAGTAATAACCCTTTGTAAATAGCGTGGTTTGTATTTCGGTTACGGAACAATTAAATTTTAAGTAATAGAAGGCAAAGAGTTGGTGTTGATAGGGACCATAGTGGGTATGGGAATGTGATATCTGGTCTTACTGAGGGTAGTGTTCTTGGTCCATTGCTTTTCACACTACAGTATATACACATATGTGGTTTGGCTTAGAAAACAAGCTTGTTGCATGTGCAGATTATGCTGCTCTCTTTACCTCAATAACACCTCTTGAATGTAGATCTGGGGTTACTGAATCCCTTAATAAAGATTCAGCTAAAATTAGCGCATGGTGCAAAGTAAGGGGCATGAAGTTGAATCCTAACCAAACAACGTATGATTGTAAGTAGGTCATGGACAGTAGGTCCTCAACATTCATATTCCAGCATTGATAATGTTTATTTAACTCTATATGACTTAAAATTTTAGATGTGATTCTTAATAGCAGGTTCACTTTTGAGAAACGTTGTTTCTTCAATTTCACAAAAATTGGCATATTGAGACAGTCTTCTAAGATTTTCTATGATCAATTTATCCTGAAGAAATGTACAGTATTAATTGTTTCATGCTGCCTTATTCCCTTTATTGTTCTCCTGTCTGGTCTTCAGCTGTTGACTCTATCTTAATTTGTTGGACAACACTTGTGGTCTATTAAATTTCTTATTCCTTAAGTAGATATTACTGTAATTTCTGGCATTGCTGTTCAGTTAATTCTTAATGCATGCTGCATAAGATTTTTCATAATTCTAACCATCCTTTGCATTCAGGTCTTCCCAGACTGTACCATCCTGTACATAGTACTAGGTATGCCGTTAATTCTAACAGTCACGCCTTCTCCATCATAAGGTTCAATACTACACAGTATTCTAGAAGTTTTATTCCAACTGTCACCAGATTGTGGAATGATCTTCCCAAAAGGCAGTTGAATCAGTAGAACTTCAGAAGTTCAAACTTGTATGTTGAAGTGGTTGACGAAAATCTCCCTACATAGTTTATACAAGACAGATCTATTTTAACGTTGAACTGATAAAGATATTTTTTTACATTCATTATTCATTACTTCTCACATACTTTATTTATTTTCTTATTTCCTTTCCTCACTGGGCTATTTCTCCCTGTTGGAGTCACTGGACTTATAGCATCTTGCTTTTCAACTAGAGCTGTAGCTAATCTAGTAATAATAATTAATCATAGTTGTATCTAGCATGCAATGAACCGGACTCAGTGTCATTCGAAACAAGATTCAACCGAAATATTACTTAAAATTTATTAAAATAAACTTTTTAGATATTTCTCTTTCTATACTACTGAAATCATAAAAATATTGATGACATTATACTGTATAAACTAACATGTGTTTGATCAAGAATGCCTCAGTGTTAAACCAAGTTGGAAGGGAGACTATTCAGTGAGGAGCTCCTATAAGAAATAATTTCTGCAGGACCGAGAAGGACCGGGTTTAGAACGACAGTGAAACCTCCTTTGCAGCAACCCTAGACTTCTGCTTCATACTCCCTCCCGGTCGTCATCTGTGCTGCTCTCATCTCATCATCATCCTGTCCATCCTTCTGTGTTTCCGTGCCGACACAGCACATGCCAACTCACAGAGCACGTGGCCCACCTATGTGTCAGGTTGATCTAAATCGCATCACATTACACCTAGGTGCCTAAACTACTTCAACTCTAGACAATTATATCTCGAACATCAGGGTTCAAAGCTCTCGGTCGTATACTCAACTGCATCGGAAAATGGAAAATATCGTGGGATACATTGAGAAAGTTAATTCTTACTTTTCTGGATATCCCTAAACTAAATGCAAAACAAAATTAGTAAAGGTATATGTAAAAAGGGAACTACACTATGTATAATGAATGATTCACTATTACCTGAACCAACTCCAATGAGGAAAAGTAACAAGCTTCCTCAAAACAAAACAAACAAACACCTTCACAAGCGAATGACCTACTCTCACCAACATACAGTAAATAGCAATTTCAGAAAAAGACACCTAATTAATAGTTATATCAAATTACCTACCGCAAGGGAAACACTCGAAACGTTCACCGGGAAAACTCCAAATAACACTATCAAACAGTTGACAATGATTGCCTTATAAAAACATATCTGAATTTTCCACTTTTGTTCTCAGCTAATTATCTCGAGAAACTTGACTATGGTAATATGTTGTTACAGGTGCATACTTGTATATAAAAAAAAAAAAAAAAAAAAAAAAAATATGGTATGACCATCTTAGAAGACTCCTATCTACAGTTGCCTGGTGGGGTAAGAAATAAATGGCTGTCAAGTTAATAGTATAATGTGAAGTAAGAGAATGATTAGGATTGCCTTTAACCACGACAGGTTACCTTGGTGGGCAAGACGTGTGACCTCTTGCAGGGAAGAAAACTGGAAATTACTGTATTAGTTTTTTTAGGGTAACGTTGATTTTGAGTCAGCTCTGGGGACAAAGCATTATGAACAACAGGGGAGATTCATAGATAAAATACTGCACACCATTTCAAGTACAGATGCACATTCTAAAATTATCATTTATTAGTAGTTTATGCACATAATAAGATGATATCATTATAGAATCTATATTTTCTTGTTGCTGATGTACCATCAAAAGCAATAAATGTTATGTAACATTTCTGAAGAAAGTTCTTTTTAAAATTCCCCTGCATATTATTACATGAACATTCTATAACATATTTTACCTACTATCCACCTTCATATAAAAAGGCAAAAAAGCCACTATTGTTAGTAATGTAAAGCATTAATACAAAAGCACTTTTTTATAGATTAAAGTAATCATACAAAGATCTATCAAAAGTCATGCTGTGATAAAGCAAGATGGTGTAATGATGAAATATTTCAAAAAAGAATTTATTTCTCCATGAATTTTAGTAACTAAGGATTGCAGTGGTCATAAAAAATGATAAAGTAAATATTTAGTTGAAAAAATATTAGTGCAAGATTCACATCTGACAGAATGGTCTGGTATTATGGTAAGATATGATGGAGAAATAACTTATTTGGACCAGGTGTTGTAAAATCACAAAATTTTCTAAAGTAATTTGTATTTTTCCCAACTATACAAACCCGAGTCCCTTAATAGAAGTATAATTTCAGCAATGCTGGAATTCGGCTGTTAAAATTTTATAACGACGTGTTGGTAGTTACTGGTTGGGGACGACTTCCCTACCGGCTCAATTAGTAACCACTTTGACATTCACCTAGAGCTTGCAGGGTGGATGAGATCGGAAGTATAACTTACAAGACTCAGGTTTGTATAGGTAAAGAAAATAGAAATTACAGTACTTTAAAAATTTGTGATTGTTCCTACAATGATACAAACTCTCGTCCTTTAACAGGAGCCTCATCCTTTCAAGTGAGAGGAAGTCCTTGTAACCAAACTGGCTGGTTTCAAATTCAAGGGTATCATACACTTGGTCCTTAGGAGGAGCAGTTGTGTTAATTACAATCCACCTCCTATGACCTGAAAATCAGGTGATAGGGATAGGTTTCTGTCATAGACAGATAGTCATGGAAGAACCCATATCCCCAAGGGATAAGTTATCTTTAATGTAAGGGTAAAATAAAGTGATGGGTTTACCTTATGATCAATACTACCCCTCGTCAGGAGGATGGGGAAAAGCACTTGCATCTTGATCTGAAATAGAATATTATCTCAGTACAGTAGCTTACTTGTATAAAGGTCCAATCCAGTGACAAGAGTTTAACTGTTGCATTCCAAGGAAAGAGGAAAAAAGGCCAGAAATTCTTGCTTTCATCCTAGACTGATGTGACAACCGCTACCTTAAATGATATGCTTCTTGTCGTCTGAAGGAACTAGGTACACTATACCATCTGCTGAACTGATACCACAGGTCCTAAAGAAAATATGAGTGACTTGTAGTTGCATTTCTGTAAATAGTGGGCAGTGAAGGTTGTCCTGTGTCTCATAACCAGCCTTAAGTACTTGGCATACTGAAAGGTTCTTCTTAATGGATCAAGTGGCACCAACTCTTCTGACCTAGTGAGCACTAGGCTGTGCCGGTTTCTACAGCTCACATTCTGTCTGGGTTTGTGCTCTGATAATCATCTCTCAAAACTAGATGGAGATGGAGATGGTGGTTTTGGAGATCCTTTCAATCTTTCTAGAACTGATGAAGAGGATCTGTAATTGTGGTCTGATAGGTTGCGCCTGGTTCAGGTAGCATCTTAGTACCCTCACAGTGCAAAAAAGTAAATCTCAGGGATTATCGGTTGCTTCCCTAAATGAGGAGATAAAGAAAGATTTGAATCTTGTATCATTTACGGCCAAATTCTGAGTTTTTGCCACAAATTCGGGGATGAAAGAGAGTGACACCCCTCTCCATCCCTTGGAATAACCAAGCAGATATGATAAGCAATACTATACACCTCTCACACACTGTTCATAAAGGCCAGGACCAATAGGAAGACCATCTTGAGAGTTGGATTCATGTCGAACATCTGCCTTGAACGTTTGTAGGGACCCCTTTTCAGGGCCCTCACAATTCTGGTCACATTCCATGCTGGGGTCTGAGTTCTCTCAAAGAGCAGGACCAATGAGTATTGCTAATGTCTAAGATGAAGCTAGGCATACGCCTCTTGGCCTAAGGACTTGGCTAAAGGCTGAGCGATAGCTTTTCACCGCTGAGTAGAGGGCTTCTCTCTACACAAACACAAAGAAGTCTGCAATTAGTTGAATGGAGGCTTCGAGAGAAGTGTCTCTTCTATGGCACCAATCACAGAAGATGGCCCATTTTGTTAGGTAGGCTGCCGTGAAAAACTTTTTAAAGGTATCCCGACATCTCCTGCTCTGTACCTCACAAAAAGTCTTTTGCTCGGAGGAGAAGCTAGATAGTTTCCAGCCATGAATTGAAAGGGGTGTCTGAGCTGTAGAGTCTCTGTGGGTGGGGCTGGTGAAGTAAGTTGTCCCAAATGAGTAACTTTCTCAGAACTTCAGTCAAAAGCATTAGAAGGTCTGGATAACATTCTAGTTGAGGCTACTTGGGGGCTACTAATATAATCTTAAGATTTCAGGTAAACAGTATCCTGTTTACCACCCCTCAAATCAAGCAAAACGAAAGAAAAGCATAGAAGTCTAAGTCGTCTCATGAATGAACAAATGCGTCATCTAATGCCACGGCCTGATTCAGAACTAGTGAGCAGTAAATAGGGAGCTTCTTGTCTAGTCGTGACACAATAAGGTCGATCATTGGTGAACTTCAAAATCAAGAGACTCCTTGCCACTTGAGAACAAAGAGACCACTTGATTTGACCACTTGTTCCTGTCGACTTAAGGTGTCAGCGATCACATTTCTTTTGCTGGGAATGAAATTTGCTGACAGCTCGACTGCATTGTTCAGTACCCACTAATAAACTTGCATTGCCAACTTGCAGAGGTGCTGTGAAACACTACCTCCTTTCTTATTGACATAATGCCACTATGCTAGTATTTTTTATCATCAAAGCTACCAAGTGGTCTATAATGTCCTGCTGGAATGATTGAAACATCAAGAGAGCTGCTTTACATTCCAAAAGGTTGATGTGCACACTTATCTCCTCTCTGTAACCAGAGGCCTGTGACAAATAGGCTCCTCAGATGGGCATCCCAACCTTTTTTTAATGCATCCAAAAAAAGTAGCAACTTTGGGGGAGGACAAACACTCTAGAGGAGTTCCTTTCAAGAGATCCTCATCCCTCAGCCAATAAATTAGATTGGATCTCACTTCCTGTTCAATGGGAACCAGCTGATGGGATAGGTCATTGATTGGTAATCAGTGTATCTTCAGACACCATTAAAGTGTCTGCTGATGTAGACAGCTGTGAAGGGCAAGTTTCTCTAATGATGTCAGATGACCTACTAACTATTGCTAATGATGTGCTGGTAGATTCTGATGGAGTAGAAAAGGGCATGTTACTCTTGTGACCTGATGGTTGGATGGAAAGTGTTTTCCTTTTGTCATGTCCACTAACATCTCTAGATATTCTATCTTCTGCTTGTGCATGAGGCTGGACTTCTCCAGACTTACCACAATCTGCAGATCTTGGCAAAAGGAGAGAATTCTGTCCCAATATTGAAGGCCTTGCCTCTGGCTGGATGAGAGTATCAGCCAATCGTCCAGATACTTTAGTAGCCAACTCCTGTTGGCATGTGATCAAGCTGATGCAAGTGTGAAAACTTGATGAAATACTTGGGGGGTAGTCAACAGTTCAAAGCATAGAACTTTGAATTAGACCTTTCCCCCCAGAATGAAGTGGTGAAGTTTTCTTGGCAACTGATTTAGAGGATTGTCTATTCATATCTGTTGTACATGTTATAATTATTATATGATCCTATTTCATTTATGTGCATTATAGGATCCTATTTCATTTATGTGTATTGTGTCGTCTATACATTATGTGCATTATAGGATCCTATTTCATTTATGTGTATTGCGTCGTCTATACATTGGCGCTCATTTGTGAGAATGTAAGCAAATGGTGTTTCAGTTTGGCAGCTCATTTACTCGCTGCCTATATGATACAGTATTATTGTCTATAGACTTTAGCTAAACTTTATTATCTATTATATGCTAGCAGCAAATGGTTCATTAGCTAGCTGTGTATACTGTGAATTTATTAACTGACTCATATATGCTATTAGGTGTCAGTGTAATTTCATATTGAATTTATTTTGACTGCCGATGCAAATGCCATTTTATTTCTCATCGTGCTATCTTTCATTGTAGATATTATCATTGTCATGTGATGCCTTCCAAGTGATAATAAACATTGCATGAACAAAAAGTGAATCTTATTTATGATAATATCATATACGCAGCGAGTAAATGAGCTGCCAAACTAAAACACCATTTGCTTACATTCTCACAAATGAGCGCCAATGTATAGACGATGCAATACTGATGCACTACGATCTTGAAAAATGCATCTCTCAGGTTCAGAGAGAGCACAGAATTATTTTAATTGATGGCCGCTCATATGGCATTTGTGATCTCATCTTAAATGAAGTTTGTAGCAAAAAACCCGTTCAAAATAGAAAGGTTGATTACCAGTCTTCAGCCTCCAGTCAACTTTAATCCCCATCATCATCATCATCATCGTCGTGATTATTATTATTATTATTATTATTATTATTATTATTATTATTCCTAGCTAAGCTACAACCCTAGTTGGAAAAGCAAGATGCTATAAGCCTAAGTGCTCAAACAGGGAAAACTAGTCCAATGAGGAAAGGAAATAAAGGAATAAACACTACAGAAGTAATGAACAATTAAAAGATAAAATATTTTAAAACAGTAACAACATTAAAATAAATCTTTCATATATACCGTAAACTATAAAAAAATTAAAAAAAAACTAAGAGGAAGAGAAATAAGATAGAATAGTGTGCCCGAGTGTACCCTCAAGCTAGAATACTCTATCCCAAGATAGTGGAAGACCATGGTACAGAGGCTATGGCACTACCCAAGACTTGAGAACAATGGTTTTGTTTTGGAATGCTTCTCCTAGAAGAGCTGTTTATCATAGCTAAAGTCTCTCTTCTACCCTTACCAAGAGGAAAGTAGCCACTGAACAATCACAGTGCAGTAGATAAGCCCTTGAGCGAAGAATTGTTTGGTAATCTCAGTGTTGTCAGGTGTATGAGGACAGAGAAGAATGTGGAACGAATAGACCAGACTACTGTATTTGGTGTATGTGTAGGCAGAGGAAAAATTATCCATAACCAGAGATGAATTCAATGTAGTACTGTCTGGTCAGTCAAAGGACCCAATAACTCTCTGGCAGTAGTATCTCAATAGGTGGCTGGTGCCCTGGCCATCCTACTACCTTTAAATAGGAATAGTTAAATGTAGAATCCCAGAGTCCTACCCATAACCACTTGTAGTGCAACATTTTCTATCATCTTTTGCAATTCTGCTTGAAGAATCAGGTTGTTCTGTGAATTTTATGGTATATTGACAACTTCATCATCGGAGTCTGAACGAGGGGAGGACAACAACCAGAGAACGAGACGGTATTCGTGTCTGAGGACCTCCGCTGTCCAGTCCTCTGACCCGTTGTACTGCCACGTTGCACACCAGCTTGCTAGGCATTCCCCACTTGTGGCAGTTGTAGGAGGGGACTGCCTTCCCTAACAGATTCTAGCTCCTCATTTGCCCCTTCCCCTTCTGTACTGGCCAAATCAATGACAAATGGGTTGTACTGAATCTGTGGATCTTCTAATAAACAGGCTATTGGTGTCAAAGCTCTAGCTTTCGGAGCAGTAGGGATGTTCTTAACAGCTAACTTCAAGGAAGTCGTAGCCTTATTCCTTGGAGTTGGTTCTGCTGTTCCAGACTTGTTAAAAATGATGCCATGACGGAAAAGCGAGATGTTAAAGCGAATCCTAGCTGAACTTGCTCTACTTTTCCATTGTTCCTTCCACTTCCTTAGGTGGAAATGAGCTGGGCTGCAGTTAATTTGGGCATTCCTCAAAGCCAGAACCTTTCGACCAACTTGCCTGGCGAATTTTGAAGCTACGGAATCTCTCCATTTATGGAACCAGCTGGTCCACTGGTTGGCCAACTAGTGAGTCAGGAATGTGACCCCCTTTGCTCCAGACAGAACTAGGTCTGTGAACTGCTTCTTTTCACGTTTGGGCAGATCCTTAAAAGAACCAAAGAAGGCCATCATTCCTGGCCAGTGTTCTAGCCATGATGTTACCTGGAGACTGACCTTTACCATAGCCTCCATATTTGCAGACTCTGATAAAGAGAAGATACAGTATTAAACTGCGCCTCCAGTCTCCCTAATGATGTACTTGGGGTTAGGGCTGAGACTGCTGCATTAAGTGGCAGAGGCAAAGGACTGGATCCTTCATGGATGTAAAATTCTCTCCGCCTAGAGAACACTGAGGGTAAGATTCTCAATGTACGGATAGCACGAAGCGGGCTCCTTTGGCTGGAAATTTGTGCATCTGTACTATCAATTGCTTCCCTGGCCAATTCTGAGAAGGCAAGTTCCAAAGCATGTTTGATCCATGTGGGGTACTAAAAAGCTTCTTAATAGAAGTTTTCCTTCCCTTCTTGCATACTTTGGTTGGTTCTCCAAGGCTGTTAACCTTCTTATTGAGAGCGAAAACCTTTAAAAATATTGATTTGCACTCGTGGTCCTTTGCCTCCAGAGGTACAGGATCAGCTTCGGGAGCTGCAGTGTCAATTTTGTCTAATGACTCCCAGCCACTCAGCAGAAGAGGATCATCTCAATCTGAGGAAGGTTGGTGAGATCTAGAAGTATTCCTCTCAGGATCTAGTACCATGCTTGGGTGTTACCCTGGAGATTCTTCATGGCCTCAAGACCCCCTTTGTTCCTATGCTAGTCTTGGATGATGAAGCAAACTTGTACTATACCTCTGAAGGGTTTGGATATTCACATCAGAAAGGCCTAAGGACTAAACAATCTATGAACTGCTTGACACCTGATGACGAAGATCTGGGCGAGTGAGTCCTATTGAAGCTCGACAGTGGTGTTCTAGAGGTCTCTCTCTTCCTATTGGATTTCCTATCTTGTAGTTCTAGCTTTATCCTAAAATGAGAGCATCTCTTAATAGAGGCTCTTGTTAGAATACCGCAACATTTCTGGACGACCAAGTCCAAAATGATGATTCATTAGGTGAGCACATTCTACAGGAGGAGCGTTTGTGCCAATATGCGTGTACCTGAACAGAATAATGCGCGCTATCCAGAGGGAGTGAGCACTCATAGGAATGCGTTCAAGTTTTAGACTTTTCTTTCATTTCATTGAAGGATGTATGTTTACAGGTGAGTACGAGCAACAGATCGCACACGTATTTGAGAACTTTCCCCATGGGGGTACTGTGGCTGAAAATAAGCGCGTGCATAAATCGGAGAATGCTTGCAATCAGATCAAACTTCAATGTGACCAGAAGAATGCTTTCAAGTGCTACAACTTTGTGGGAGTGCAAGGACTGTGCGCACTTAGGTGAGTGTGTGCACGAAGGGAACGTGTACGAGTTGGGGATTGCTGTGTCAAACAATTGTAAGAAGGCCCAGGAACTGGTGAATACTCTTTGATTGATTAGTCCGTAGTGTGTGTAAATGTAAATAGAAGAATTTGCACTAGCCAATAAAGTGCACTTGAGCTCAAACAGGTGTGACATCAAGATCTGCTGAGTGCATACCCACCCCTTACCAACAACTACAGACACCTTGTTATAAAAATTTTAGCGGCAGAGTTCCAGCTTCACTGAAATCATACTCATATTAAGTGACAAGAGTTTGTATCCATGTATAAACAACTAAACATTACAAGATTTATTGGGTTATAATTTTCTAAGCCAATATTGTTAAGGTCTAGCAAAGAACCATGGGATTAAATACTGAAAGCAATGTTTTACTCTGATAAATTCTTAAAAATACTCAGCAGAATATGTACAATAATAATATTAAAAATAATACAAATAATAATGGTAATAATTTTCTGTTGTAAATCTAATTTAGATTTGAAGTGAAAAATTACTTTAATTATTTATATGGGAAAGAAAATCCTGATTAAAATTTGCCAGTACAAAATGAGTTTAGCTTTGGGAAGATAAAAATTCAGTTCAGATACTGCATTATACATAAAATTTGCCTACTTAGAAGCTAGCTTAAAGCTATACTTGGCAAAACCTATCTAAGCAAAGCTAAATAGTAAAGTTAACAATAGTACAGTATATGCTGAATATTTACCGGGTAGCCAAAGCTTTATTTCAACAGATACATTAATGAAGGCTATATGCAGAAAATTAAGAACTTGTCTGAATATTTAAAAAATAAGAAACTGTTGAATTCTTTTACAATTATAACTAAATCATAATTTAGGAAATAATTCTAATGAAAACTATGTGATCAATCACTGAAGAATAGAAACCACTGATTAAATTTATTTAGGTTTGTCAAAGTAAAAGCCCCAAATTGTATGACAGATCTCATCAAGTTTAACAAGTAAGAATTATTAGCACATACTGTATGATGATACCTTCACAAATTAACTTTCTCAAAAAGCATTATCATCCAAGTAGGCAAAACTCATTTTAAAACCTGCCAATTAAATCATCTAAAGGTGCAGTACTGAAAGAATGGTGCTAGTCTTCATATGGGCGATTATCAGCTGTGAATTTTTTTTTTAAGATGAGAGTCCTTTAAAGATATACCCTAGTAAAATCCATGATTTTACCAGATTATTATTATTTTAATATCCTACAACAAAACATGTAAACATACTAGGGTTTGCAATAGCAAGAATGTTGGTGTTTCTATAAAGTATCAGGAACAGTAGAAATAAGTAAGCTATTAACCTTGATAACACTAATGAGAAGAAGAAGTTGAAATTTTATGTGAAAGCTGTATCTAAACAACTCTGTGAAACTTTAAAGGTGGTACACGTTCTCGGATAACACAAAATTAATATTGACTCGTGAAAACCTTTCTCCAGTAACAATATCTACAATTCTTTATAAAATTTATAACTTTCTTACTAAAGTGTGTACAACATTATGCAAAAATGTTCCCTGAGATTAATTCTCATTTACCATTAAAGTAGCTAGTAATCATGACAAAACTGATATAAGAACTTGGTGTTGAGATACTACAAAAGTAGATCATGTGTGATTTCAATTTTGCCTTCAGTACTGACTTATTAATAGAAATATTGGTGACAAGATAATGAAAAACCCTACCTTAAGTAAAATAATTCAAAACATTCGAAGCTTCACACACAATTAATCCACTTATCTATGGAACAGCAATAAACACAATCACATTCTTCACAATTTTCTTGTTGAGTACTTATATTTGAGTCCAGTGTCATGCGACCATGTTCTGGTTTTTTAAGCCCCAACATAACTATTGAGTTCTCAGTTCATAATACTGTATGCTATTCATGCATAACATTACATTATACTATACATACATATTAACTAAGGGAGTATAATCCACTGTCAAAGTTCAAGTACTGTAAATTTTACTAATATACTGTACATATATCCATCCATCCAGCCATACATACATACATACATAAATACACACCGAGGTGCACAGATATCAGTAGGTTACATACATACAAAATAGAATTATGATAGTAATAAAATTTATTATTTCTGTACTAACCTAATGTTCATATCGCCTCTACTCCAAACCCAGTTTAATGGACACTTCCCACAAAGATTTTTAGAATTTCAAATTTTCTCATTTTCTTTCACTTCAGCATATGCATGCCCTTAACATAGGGATGGAGCCACCTGGCAGTAAATGGTAGGGAGCCCAGGTTACCGTTAGGTAGTTTTGTTGAAGTCGACATTATCCTTCATCTTGATACAGCGAGTCAGTCGGGAGAAAGGTGGGCATATACATGAACATTAGGCGAGTATAGAAATAAGAAATTTTATCATCAAAATTCTATTTATTTCAATGAATCTCCCTTGATGTTCATATTGCTGATGCTCACACACAGTTGGAAGGGGGAGGGCACAACGAGGTTAAAGGTTATTAACCTGGTCTGCATTACTTGCCTAACTTACTTTGATAAACCATTTAAAATATTTTGAAATATAGAATTTCAGATTGTTTACTGAAGTAATTAAAAATACAATACCAAACTGTAGATTGCCTTTTGAAGTACTGTAATGCTTTGCAAGTGCCAACTTGGTATGCCATTGAGTTGTTGTTAAAACTTTTCCAAAGAAAGACTCCTACAAAAATTTTATGATTTTTAGGTATAATTCTTTATGCAATTTTGTGACCAAATTTTGAACATGGAATGCCAGAGCATTTTTGATTAATGGGAAATTATGGACCCTCAGCTCACAGAAAAAATTAGGGACACTACCTCTACTACCCTTTGTTTGTTCAAATAAAACTGTACTGGACAAAGAAAACTATTCTCTACTGAACTATCTTCATCCAGTATTAGTGAAGGGATGTGAAAAACTGAGGCATACTCTTAGTCTGAAGATCATTTTTGGGCTCTGAAGGGAAGTAAAAGAGATAAGATCGTATTGTGATCCCAACGCCTACCTTGATCGACAAACCTTGTATTTCACTCATACATTTAGCCACAGACAACTGGAAAGCACATTTCTCTATCCGGGAATCTCAAACAAAGGACTCTCCTGTGACCCAATCACCTGGCTCTTTTCTCAGTCCAGAGCGTGCCTCCCGACACAGGTACTACATTTATCTGCTGGGGATTCCCAGCCAATGAGAATTCGCCACCTGGAATAAGATCCACCGGGAGTCATATAAATAGACCCATGTAGCCTTCATTTTTTTTCACATTAACTTCAAGCATGATGATGAGCAGATGTAACTTACTGGTTGAAACATGTTGTAACTTGACCTCACCCTTAAAAACAACGAAGAAAGATCGATCACCGAACCTTGGAACGCCCCAGGAAGTTGTACATAAACTTATGTTCAAATATAATCTTTTGAAGTAAAGAATCCATTAATATACTGATGAATAAGTATCCTCTCTAGGAATGAGAATAGCAGTTACTTGAAAATTGTAGTGATATTGAGAAGATTAGATCAATAGAAAAGGTGTCTTATGAAATTAACGCCAATGAGGCAGCCATTATCTTCAATCAAACTTACATAAAAGAGGGTCTCCTACCAAAAAACCAAACTAGTTATCCTGTAGTAAAGACAGAGTTTGGAGTGGTAGTATAAATGTTACTTTTGATTTAGTTGTTAATTATGACTGATTCCAAAACAAATATTAAATAAAACCCCATATTCATAGATGAGTGAGTACTGTAATAAATTACCTGTCATCATTTCCTCTATAAATAATGTACCTTACCTTCTTTGCTCAAAGAAATTTTCTGAACCACTAAATTAACTGAAAAAGCCTTTAATAGTGTGCACCGGCCAATTTTGTGGAGAGTCCTGCGTTATTATGGAACTCCTCTTATATATATAAATTTGATTAAGTCTGTTCATACGCATAGCAAGTGCAAAGTTAATGTTAATGGAGTCTTATCAAATGAATTTCCAGTGAATAGCGGACTACTCCAAGGGAATGTATTGTCACTTATGTTGTTTATCCTCCTCATTGATTTTGTAATGAGTAGAACAGTCGGAGATGGTGGAGAAGGATTGGACTGGATTGGTGATAGGAATTTAGCAGACCTAGAGTATGCTGATGATGCTATCCTTGGCAGAACACCACAGGATCTGCAATGCCTACTTACTAGAATGCATGAAATATCATATGAGGTTGGGCTGGATATAAATAATGTAGAAGAAAGACAGATGATGAGAACGGAGTACTGTACGCAATGGAAGATGAAATATCATTGGAAGGAGAATGGATCAATGAGGTAGCATTATTCAAGTATTTAGGAACTATGATCTCCAATACAGGGTCTTTATGATTAGAGTTTAGTGAAAGATTGAAAAAAGCCAATCAGACGCTGGCTAGGTTAAATAGAATTTGGAAATCGAATCGCCTGAAATTGCATATAAAAATCAGACTATATATCAGTTTAGTGAGATCGGTGTTACTCCATGGACATGAGTCATGGTATGACAATGAAACAATCTACAATAGATTTAGTAGATTTGAGAACAAAGCCCTCGGAAGGATATTGGGAGTTAAATGGCTGGACAGGATTAGAAATGAAACTATAAGAGAGATTACTCGAGTACCATATGTGGATGAGATCATAATGAGGGGTAGATGGAGATGGTTTGGGCATGCTCTTTGCACTCCCCAAGAGAGATTAGTTCACCTAACATTCAGCTGGGCTCCACAAGGAATTAGAAGAGTTGGAAGACCCAGGCCTACATGGCTGAGGACTATGAAGTGCAAATTAGGAGATGATGAATGGAGAAGTATTGAATTGTAAAGCTCAAGATAGAGACGACTGGCGAAATCTAACCGACACCCTTTGCGTCAATAGGCGTAGGAGGAGATGATGATGAAATCAACTGCACAGTAAATCCTTCCAAAAACATTTCCCATATTCTTACAGAAAAATGAGCCATGAGTAAATTATCTGGCAGACCATGCATTAACAGTTTTTTTATTAATGTAATGAAAGAACTTCAAAGATAGCATTATATTCTAGTATAAAAAAGTTACATAAGTGATTAATCTAATACATGGGAATAATTGACTCTAATTAAAACTTAATGAAGTTTTGTGAAACTTATAACCATGTTATTCTAATTTAAAGTGATAGCCATTTAATGCAAAATCTGAATTTAAAGATTTTGTTCTATGAGGCACCGTTACTGAATGAAGACGAGGTCAGGTACTGTAATTGGTTAAGTCCTACATAAATAGCACATCTGTGCTAAAGAGGGTCTAAGCACTAACCATGAACCTGAATATTCAGTATTTTTCTGAATCTGAAACAATTCTTTGTGTCTATTCACAATGCAGTTGAAGAGTTAAAGAGTGTAAACTGCCTTGGAAGTAGCCAATTTTTTCTATTTGGTACGATAACATACATTACTTCTGAACTTACCTCAAACAATTTATTAAGGTATATTTCGGCAATAAGGTTAAGCAAAGACTGAAAAGGATATACTTTCTCACTTATATTGTCTGACTCTGAGATTTCTTTCCCTCCTTTTCCTGTACTGTGCATCACTACAGGAGAATCCGAGTAAACATCAGCTGATTTCTTGGATAGTTTACCTTTTGAAAAGGGAGTAGCTGCAGGAATGCATAACTCATATTAAATTTGGATTTACTACTGTCTATATTAACACGGTTAATGCTATGTGAGACAAGCTGATAATCAAGCTTGCAAACGAGCAATGAAAACTGTCATTGTTATAGTCAGCTATACCAAAACGTAGATTATGTAATATCTACTACAATGTCTTATTCCATTGGTACTAGATTCAGCATAGAATATAGAAAAATAGTCACAGCAAAAAAATATTAATGCCCAGCAAACAACAATAACTATATTTAAGAAATATTTACAATATTTTACAAGATTTATACTCAGTTCACTTATTGCTGGTAATTTACAGAAATTCATATTATACAGGCCTTAGATTTATAAGTCTCTATGATGTGAGAGTGTGCTGATGACGAAACTCGGCGCCAGACTTAGAAGGATTTTCCAGGACATAGTTTCAAATTATAATTACTATTATCAATTATTATCATTATTATTATTATTACAAGCTAGGCTATAACCATAGTTGGAAAAGCATGATGCTATGAGCCCAAAGGCTCCAACAAGGAAAAATAGCCCAGTAAGGAAAGGAAGCAAGCAAATAAATAAACTACAAGAGAAGAATAAGCACTCAAAATAAAATATTTCAAGAACAGTAACATTAAATTATATCCTTCACATATAAACTATAATAATTTAAAAAAAAAAGCAAGAAGAAGAGAAATAAGACAGAAAATAGTGAGGCAGTATGACAGGCAAACCCAACAACAACTTTAGAACAGCAATAGTGTTCCAAGAGGTCTGCCGTGATAGAGCACAGAGGACAAGTCCTCACAACCAGGCATAGCTTACCAAAGGCTAAGAGAGAAGACTAATAATGGTTAAGGCGACACAAGGGGGGTCCACTAGTCAGCATCAGAACAGGGGGTAAAGCGTTCCAAAGGGTAAACATAAGTAGACACAGGGAACAGGATCCCAAGACCTGCACTGCTTTGCCAAACATATAGGCCAAGTGGAAAGTGAAAACAGTTACCCTAGAGCAACTGAGAACACTATCCAACTCCCTGAAGGATCTTCAAGACCGCAGCTCCCCGCCGTAATGAATCAACAGCATGGGAGGATAGACAGCCTCACCCAACAAGTAAGGTTGGGTGAAAGAAGGGAATGGTGCACTAGTAAAAATTTACCAGGCATAGCCGCAAGCTAGGGTAGGCTAGCCCAAGTCAATGCTAATAAAAACACTCAAGAAACACCAAGGAAGGATGGGGGGATACCATAAACATACCACACCTTGAAAGAATAAAGTAAAATGATATTTTCATCCATCCATCCATATACCAAGGCACTTCCCCCAATTTTGGGGGGTAGCCGACATCAACAAGAAACAAAACAAAAAAGGGGACCTCTACTCTCTACGTTCCTCCAGCCTAACCAGGGACTCAGCCGAGTTCAACTGGTACTGCTAGGGTGCCACAGCCCAACCTCCCACATTTATTTTCATAATAAAATAAATTTTTTAACATACTTAATTGGTGGTTATATAAATATAGCTTTAGTCCCTGACGTCCGGCAGAAATTCAAAACTCGCAGCAATCGCAGATTGAGTAGCCAGGTGTACCACCAGCGCCCTCTCTCGCGAGGTACCAGGAACCATTACATGATTCCTCAGATCTTCCATGCCCATAGGTCTCTAGAGGAGAGGAGGGAGGGAATTAAATTTATATAACCACCGGGTAAGTATGTTCAAACATTTATTCTATTATGAAAATATCATTTTCAAACACAAGACTTACCCGGTGGTTATGTAAATATAGCTGATTGACACCCTTGGTGGAGGGTCAGAGACAGCCAACATTGTTGGAATTTTACTTAAGAGTTAATAAACAAGCTCAAGGGTTCGTACCTGATAAGAAGCTGACTTCAATGAATTCTTTCATTATGTCCACTTTCCTTATGAGATCCAGCGATCCACCCAGGGGGCTGAAGACCTCTAGGAGCTGTCAAACCGGTCTAAAAACCTCTATGTGACAGGACCTCCTCCAATACCCTTGTTCTGGGCGCTCTCAAGGAACAAATTGACCACCTGACTAAAATTAATGATTGTGGAAGACTGTCGCAATCTCCACGAACAACCATAAAAATACAAAAGTTCCAAGAGAAGAACAGGGATTTAGGATTATGGGAATGTAGTGGTGGATCCTTCCCCCACTACTCCACTCGCTGCTATGAATGGTCCCAGAGTGAAGCAGTCCTCATAAAGAGTCTGGACACGTTTCAAATAATGTGAAGCGAACACAGATTTACTCCTCCAAAAGGTTGTGTCCATAATGCTCTGCAACGATCTATTCTGCTTGAAGGCCACCGAAGTTGCTACAGCTCTAACTTCAAGCGTTTTGACTTTTAATATCTTGAGGTCTGCCTCACTGTAATGTGCATGAGTCTCTCTTATTAAGAGCCTGATGAAGAATGAGAGTGCATTCTTCGACATCTGTAACGAGGGCTTCTAGACCGAGCACCAAAGAGCTTCCAACTTGCCTCACAACTCTTTTGTTCAGCCCAGGTAGAACTTCAGGGCTCTTACTGGGCACAGGACCCTCTCGAACTCCTCGCCAACCACATCCGAAAGGTTCGGAATCTCAAAAGCCTTATGCCAAAGTTGAGAAGAGCGTTCGTTCTTGGCGAGAAAGCCTAACTGCAATGAGCAGATAGCTTTGTTATCTCGAAAAACAAACGTTTTAACTAAAAGCATGAATCTCACAGACTCTTTTAGCTGTCGCCAGACTGACCAAAAATAGTGTCTTCATCGTGAGGTCCTTAAATGAAACTGAATGCAAGGGTTCAAACCTGTCACTCATAATGAACTTCAGGACTATATTCAGATTCCAAGCTGGTAAATCCTGGTGCCGTTGCTTTGATGTTTCAAATGATTTGAGAAGTTTCTGTAGGTCTTTAACACTAGAAAGGTCCAAGTTTCTGTGCCTGAATATGGTTGCTAACATACTCTTGTATCCCTTGATGGTAGAGGATGAAAAAAATTGCGTTTCCTTCGAAGATATAACAGGAAGTCAGCAATCTGAGTTATTGAGGTACTGGACGAGGAAAAGGAGTTGACTCTGCACCACTCTCTAAAAACCTCCCACTGATTGGTAAACCTTGATGGTAGAAGTCCTCCTTGCTCTTGCAATAGCCCTAGCTGCCTTCTTCGAAAAACCTCTAGACTCTTGTGAGTTTTTCAATAATTTGAAGACAGTTAGATGAAGAGCTTAGAGATTTCGATGGTACCTTTCCAAGTGGGGTTGTTTGAATAGATCTACTCTTAATGAAAGGCTTCTTGTGGTGTCCACCATCCATTCCAGTACCTCTGTGAACCACTCTCTTGAGGGCCAAAAGTGGGCCACTAGAGTCAATCTGGTCCCTTCGTGTGACAAACTTTTGCATCACTCTGTAATGAATATTGAACGGTGGAAATGCGTACACCTCCATGTCACGAGCTGTTTGATGCTCGACATCACGTTCTGCTTGGTGCTCGACGTCGCGTCCTGTTTGACGCTCGAAGTCACGACTGGCTGCTTGCTGCTCAACATCACGTCTTGCTGGACACTCGACGTCACATTTTAGCAGGACGCTCGACGTCACGTCCTGCTGGACGCTCGACGTCACGTTAGCTGGACGCTCGGCGCCACACTCTGCTGGACACTCGGCGCCACACTCTGCTGGACGCTCGGCGCCACACTCTGCTGGACAATCGACGTCATGTCTGGCTGCTTGACTCCTTTGGGTTAAAGCGGCTTAAAACACGACATTTAACAGGGAAGTTGTTAAGACGTTTGTCATCAAGAACCTCTCGACTAGTAGCCTTACGACGTTTGGCATCCAGGTGTGAAGCTTCCCGACGCTCAGGGTCCAGGCATGTTACTCTCTTGTTGTCCACAGGCTGATTAACTTGCATGAGCGAAGAGAGTTTCTGTTGCATATCTTGCAGCATATCAAAATTAGGGTCAACTTGTTGTGGTACAGGAGACGTCACGTCTACCACAAGCTCACTTTCTACGCCGTTTAAAGAACGTGTAGAGCGTCCAGAGGATGATAACCAGTCTGACGGTGGAGGAGGAGCATGAACTGAAGCCATGTCAGGCTCAGACAACTGTCCTGCAACTGGGTGAGTTGGACGTTTCTTGACAGTTGCCGATGTCCTTAAAGGACGTTTGGAAGGAGAGCTTTCTTCGGTAGAATGAAAAACTCTCAGGACTGCTCCAAAGACTACAACCAGGAGGTTGTGGTGTCATGATAGGACGCTGATTAACCGAGTCCATCTTCCTCTTCAGAGGTCTGGAAGCTTGACGCCAGCCCCGCCTGGGCGCTGCGTCATCCAAAGATGACGAAAACACTTTTATCTCACCTTTCCTATAATGAAGGCGAGCGTCCTGGGAAGTGTCAACAGGTATGCTTGAGAGGATGTCTGCTCGGGAGCTAAAGCCTCTCGTTTCCTTTCGTCGTTCGACATTCCTTCTCCCAGAGGTTGAGGAGCTTGGAAGAGGTCTATGGTTAGAACGTTCGACATTCCTTCTCCCAGGGGTTGGGGAGCTTGGAAGAGGTCTATGGTCAGAAGAACGACAGGTCCTAGCAGACGCACCATCTATTTGAGGGGTGGTGCTTTAGGCCGAAACAAAGAGCCCAAAACTGGACAACTTCCTCTTATACACGAACCTCAGGTATTGCTTGAAGTTTGGATGGAAGAGGATGTGGAAGTAAGCATCCTGGAGGTCTAACGAGACCATTCAGTCGTCCATTCTTACTGTTGCTAGGACTGATTTCGATGTCTCCATGGAGAACTTTGTCTTCTGAAGGAAGGCGTTGAGAGCACTTACATCCAGGACCGGTTAATAGCCTCCTTCTCCAATAAGAGAGACCTTTGATGTTGCATAGCCTGTCTCTTTGGCTCCTCTCTGTATCTGGCAGAGATTTATCGAAGTTACTATTAAAGGAGGTTTCACTAGCAAAAAGAATTTGCATCCCTCCTTTAGAAATAGTACAGACCAAAGGTCTGCTCCTCTCCTCTCCCAGGCTTGCCATTAGTTGTTAGTCTGGCTCCTACTGTTGTCAGAGCAGTTTAGAGAAAAAAAGTAGGTAGAACCTTCCTTGCTGTTTTAGACACCAAATCCTGTGTGACCTTTAGGGCTAAAGTGGAAGAGACCTCTTTGACCAACCCTTGAGGAAGAAGAGAGGAAGAAAAAAGAAGGGGCTTACCTCAATTCTGACTTCTGAATGGGTGTAACCCCAATAGACAGAAAAGAACACATTTAGCTCTTTTCTTAAAGACCCCCGTTGAGAAAAGAGCTGCTAACTCAATGGAACCGTCCTTTAAGGTTTTATCTAAGCCTGACATAATGAGGCTGAGACTATCAGTGTCCACAACCTTCAAGGCAGAAACCTTCTTCCCCAAGGCTCTCAGAGTCCAGTCAAGGTAATTGAATACTTCGAAAGCTCTGAAGACGCCTTTGAGAGGATGATCAAGATCTGACGTTGACCAGAGTGTTTTGGTCCTTCTCATGGCCATCCGACGCGGAGCGTCTATTAGACTCGAAAAGTCTCCTTGGGCA
>NC_090747.1:71102052-71134552 GCF_036898095.1 Palaemon carinicauda
CCTAGTCTTTCCCCAGCTTCTTTCATGAACTAACAGCAAGTTTCTATTTGCACTAGGACTGTTACCTTGATTGGCAACCACTGAAATATAACAATTATTCAAATCACAGAATTACTGGCAACATGATGCACAAAGGGAATGCAGATCATGATCTCCCAGAAACAATTCTTGTACACATTCCTAGCAATAATTCCTAAATAAACCAGGGGAGGACATCTTAAAATGCAGTATGTAAACAATCTGAGAGAATGCGAAGTCTATACTACATAACGTGGGATAGGCTCCCACCACTTACCACTAGAAAGCTTTATTCATTAAGCATCTATTTGTTGAAGCAAAAGAAAATGGGAAAGTTTTGAAATTTTAAACATTTTGCAAGTACTGTACTGTATTGTAAGTGTCAATAAAAATGGGCTTCTGGAGAAGAAACAATATGAACATCAGGAAAGATTTATAGAAATAAATATCCACTGAAGCACAACATACACAAAATTTACCTTATAATGAAGATAACATGAGAATTTTCACCCAATATATGCAAAACAACCTACAGTATGTTAATGTATCTGTCTGCAATATCATAAATACAAACCCACAGAAGTTGAGACAAAATTACTTTTTGTAATGAGATACCTTTATTATATTTCCATACTATACTGAACACCAAATTTAAATAAAGTACCATAATCATAAAAACAAATAATTAATAATCATATACCATAGACCATATTCATTAATACTGTGCAATAAAGAACATATTTTGAAAACTTTAGGAGCTATTAAATTTCTTTATCCAAAACCACTATGTGTGAATGTGCAATCCAATCTTTCAAATTATTTCATATTCTAACAAGCAATGGTTTACCTGAGTGACAATGTTTGTGAATAGAATTTGCTGCAACCGTGTACTGTAAATATCATGTACAATATTCTAAATAAGCTGCTAGCATGCAAAAATATTATTTCATTTATTATGTATGTGTGCTGAACACAGATTTACATGTGAATAACATACTGGTGGGGGAATGTAGGAGTGCTACAGCAAGCATGTCAGGATTGTTGGAAAAAAAAATCTCATGACAAATAACTTCATGCACCTTGACTCCTTTTATTTTTGTTTGTGTGCAAAAATTTCAAACTCAATTCTTCTTGTCAACCACATTTCCATAAAATATAAGCAGTGATGTATACATACATGTTGCTGGTTAATTTACAGTTTTCTTTTAAAAGTGAACTTAAGCCCTTTCATAAGCTTCATTTTAAATCAGCCTTCCTTACAATTTAATAATTAAATACTTTAGATTGGTAATTTAGTTTGAAATACCTTTGACATTTTCCTGGTGTACCAAATGGGGTCTAGCTTCTGGAAACATCAATATAATTTATTTAGAGTTATCAACACATGGGAAGGAAAACCTGAAAATGTTCAACTCAGTACATTCACATATATATCCTGACTGTTCTTTTGGAATTAAAGTACTA
Source organism: Palaemon carinicauda (assembly GCF_036898095.1). Lineage (NCBI taxonomy): Eukaryota > Metazoa > Arthropoda > Malacostraca > Decapoda > Palaemonidae > Palaemon > Palaemon carinicauda. The sequence continues at coordinate 71,103,535 of NC_090747.1, forward strand.
CGTTGCATTATGTGGCCTTTTGTAAAAGGTGAAACTGATGCTAAAAAAAGGTCAAAAGCTATATGTATAAATAAGAAAAACAGGTGAAAAACAAGACCATAACTAATCATAATTTCTGTTTAAAACATTATAATAAAATACAGCAGCATTAATACCTTAAAATGACAAATTCGTGGATAATTTGTATTTTTCCTAACTATACAAACCTTAGCTACTTAATAGGGGTATTACTTTCGGCGTAGCTAAAATGACGAGCCATTAGAATTTTAATGAGGGTTTACTACCCCACCGCTAGTTAGCAAGGGTAGGGAGGGTAGCTTACTACCACCCCCCCCCCCTCACACACACCTGTGCTTGAGCTCGCTTTGCTTGGAAGTAGGACTTCAAGGGGGATAGGGCTGGCGGGCAAGTTTGATTAAATAGCTAAGGTTTGTATAGTTAGGAAAAATACAAATTATCTACGAATTTTTCATTTGTTCCGTAACTGAAATACAAACCACGCTATTTAATAGGGGTGACTCACCCATTAGGAAGGGTGGACATCCCAGCCAGTACTGGCTTTTGGTTTTTACCCGGGGGCTCGTTATTTGAGTGTGTCAGCACTCAAAAATAAGGAGTCCCTGCACATCGCTAGAACCTTGCTACGCAAGGACTGCGGCCTATGTAAGCTGTGTGTGAAGGTATAACAAAGTGTGACTCGTCCTAGGAAGTTGACCTGTAGTCCTTTAGATGGAAACTTTAGGCTAGGACTCTCCCAATACCACCTCGTCAGGGTATGGGGACGTGACAGTATTAGCTTAATACTAGGAACACAAGGAAACATGGTTTACCTGCAGTGGTTTGAAGTCACCTGTGCAGAGAACCCAGGATGCTGCTTTCCCCAAGAGAGGGGAAGATGAAGAAAAGAATAAGGGTATTAGCTTAATACTAGGAACACAAGGAAACATGGTTTACCTGCAGTGGTTTGAGGTCACCTGTGCAGAGAACCCAGGATGCTGCTTTCCCCAAGAGAGGGGAAGATGAAGAAAAGAATAAGGGCCAGACAAACTTTTTCATTCATGCAGACTAAGACCGGGTAACAATGCCCTCAACCTTCTGCTACTTGTCCAATAAGGAGCCTGAGGTTTTAAACCAGCTGTTGTGCAGCCACCACAGGGCCGATAGAGAATGTATCGAGCCTCCTTTGGGTCACGTCTTGCAGGTAGTGGGCTGTGAAAGTCGTCTGACGCTTCCACACCCCAGCCTGAAGAACCTGCGTCACTGAGAAATTCTTCTTGAAGGCCAGGGACGTAGCTACGCCCGACATCATGTGCTCTAGGGCGACGTGACGGAGGAGGGTCTGGATTTAGGGACAGATGAATCACCCTATGAATCCATGCCGAGATGGTGTTCTTGGTGACCCTCCTCTTAGTCCTCCCAGTGCTAACAAACAACGCTTGCACCTGAGAACGGACTGCAGCCGTTCTTTTGAGATATAGCCTCAAACTCCTTACTGGGCACAGTAGGAGATGGCCTGGGTCATCTGTTACAGAACGGAGACTCGAAATCTGGAAAGAGTCGAACCGAGGATCCGCCACCCCCGGATTCTGAGTCTTAGCAATAAACTCAGGGACGAATTTGAAAGTTACCTCCCCCCATCCCCTTGAATGGGCGATGTCATACGAGAGACCATGAAGTTTACTGACTCGCTTGGCCGAAGCCAAAGCTAGTAGGAAGACCGTCTTCCAAGTTAGGTGGCGATCTGAAGCCTGGCGTAATGGTTTATAGGGAGGTCTCTTAAGAGACCTGAGAACTCGAACCACGTTCCATGGAGGAGGTCTCACTTCCGACTGAGGGCAGGTAAGTTCGTAACTCCGTATGAGTAGGGAAAGTTCCAGCGAAGAAGAAATGTCCATTCCTTTGAGCCTGAAGGCTAGACTTAAGGCTTAGCGATAGCCTTTCACCGCCGAGACTGAAAGGCGCATTTCTTCCCGCAAATACGCGAGGAACTCAGCTATTGTTGGAATAGTGGCATCGAGTGAAGAGACACCCCTTCCACGACACCAACCACAGAAGACTTTCCACTTTGCCTGGTAGACAGATGCGGATGATTTTCGCAGATGTCCAGACATCCTGATCGCAACTTGTTGCGAAAATCCTCTCTCAGCGGGGAGATGCTGGATAGTCACCAGGCGTGAAGTTGTAGCAAAGCTATGGCTTTGTGGAAGATGTTGGCATGTGGTTGTCGGAGTAGATCGTGTCGCGGAGGGAGTTCTCTCGGAAGTTTCGTTAGGAGTTGCAGAAGGTCCGGAAACCATTCCACGTGATGCCATAGCGGAGCTATGAGGGTCATTGAAAGATTGACCAATATTCTGGTCTTGTTGAGCACCCTCCTCATCAGACAGAACGGGGGAAAGGCGTACACGTCGATGTTGTCCCACCGTTGTTGGAAGGCATCTTGCCAGAGAGCCTTGGGATCCGGGACTGGGGAGCAGTACAGCGGAAGCTTGAAGTTCAACGCTGTTGCGAACAGATCCACAGTCCAGGAACCCCACAAAGTCAGGACTTTATTGGCTACTAGATGATCCAAAGACCACTTGGTACTCACTATCTGAGATGCTCTGCTCAGATTGTCGGCGAGCACATTCCTCTTGCCTGGAATGAAACGTGCCGATAGTGGAATCGAGTGAACTTCGGTCCATCTCAGTATCTCTACTGCAAGATGGGATAGCTGCTTGTTGATGTAAGCCACTACTCTGGTGTTGTCGCTCATCACCACCACAGAGTGACCCGCCAGGTATTGTTGGAACTGTTGAAGGGCCAAGAAAATGGCCTTCATCTCTAGAAGATTTATATGGAGGCACTTTTCTGATTCTGACCACAGGCCTGAGGTCATGTGGTGCAGAACGTGGGCCCCCCACCCTTTCTTTGAGGCGTCCGAAAACAGTATCAAATCCGGGGGGAGGACGAGAAGATCCACTCCTCTTCGTAGGTTCTTGTCTGTCACCCACCACTGGAGGTCCGTCCATTCCGCAGGTCCCATAGGGATCATGACGTCCGGGTAATCGTAACCTTGATTCCACCGGAACTTAAGTCGCCACTGGAGGGATCTCATCCTAAGGCAACCGTTGGGAACTAGACGAGCTAAAGGTGAGAGGTGACCGAGGAGACGTAACCACGATTTGGCTGGAAGTTCTTCTCGTCTGAGAAAAGGGCTTGCGACCTTCCTCAGCCTTGCTATCCTGTCGTCTGATGGGAAGGCTTTGTGGAGATTGGTGTCTATAATCATGCCTAGGTATACCAGTCTTTGAGTGAGGAAGCAGAGAGGACTTCTCGAGATATACCATGATCCCCAGATCCTGGCAAAGTCCCAGAAGTTTGTTTCAGTGTTGAAGAAGGGATGACGCCGAGTCTGCTAGGATCAGCCAGTCGTCCAGATAACGGAGGAGACAGATGCCGATCCTGTGTGCCCACGACAATATTAGGGTGAACACTCTGGTAAAAACCTGTGGTGCTGTGGAGAGACCGAAACACAGCACCTTGAACTGGTACTCCTTGTTATCTACGCTGAATCTTAAGTACTTCCTTGAAGTACGCGTCCTTCAGATCCAGTGCACACATGACGTCTTGTGGTCTCCCTGCTAGTCTGACCGTGTCTGCAGTCTCCATGCTGAACAGAGTTTGTTTAACAAACTTGTTCAGAGCCAAGAGGTCAATGACTGAAGAAGCCTGGGCACCCGTCAAGGACCTCTTGGAGAGCGCCCTTCTTCAACATGGTCTGGACTTCTGCCTGAAGGGCTTGTCCCCTTGCTGATCCCATGGCAAAGGAGTTCAATGACACTGGATTCGTCGTCAGGGGAGGTAGAGATGTTGTGAACACGATGCGATATCCCTGACTGATTACGGAAATCGTCCAGGAATCGGCCCCGAGTTGCTGCCACCTGTCTGCACAACTTTGTAGGTATCCCCCCACTGGTGGACATGCAGGGGGACTGCCAATCCTAGCGTTTGCGGCCTCGACTGCTCCCTCTAGGATTTTTCCCTCCCCTGGAGGACTTCTTGCCTTTCCTGCCCTTGACAGGAAAGGGCTTAGACACCACTGTCTTCGCTGCCGTTGTCAGTTTCGTGGTCTTGGTAGGATGGGGCTGCTGGGGCGCTGGAGGCTTATAGGGCTTGGATGTCAAAGCCCTATGTAAGAGGGAGTCTTGGTGGGACTTCCTCCACCTCTCAGCAGCATGTTCCACGTCTTTAGGCTCAAACAGATTCGTTCCCTCCATGGAAGAATGTCTGAGCCTGCTTATCTTGGTGCTAGGGACCTTCTGATAGAACCTCTCAGCCACCGCATCCCGACGTTTCAGGATGGTGTTCGCCCACAAGTTCGAGACTTGGTGGGCCAGAAACTCGATTGTGCGAGTGCTTGAGAGGAGGAAGGTTTCCATAGCTTTCCTGGTACGTTCTTTGGAGAAATCCTCCGAACGTATCAGGATACCTAAGGTCCCTAACCAGATATCCAGCCACAAAGTGGCCTGCATAGCACACTTCGCAACCTTCTCCTGATTAAAGATCTCAGTCGCCAAGAATGAGACCTGCCGGTTGGAGTGTTTCTCAAGAGGGACTCCCCTGGTAAGCTCTTCCAAGAATGGTGAAGAGGAAGAGCTAAACAAGGCTCCTATAAGATCTCGAAGTACCTCCTCTGCTGTACGCAAGGAGGTGGGAGAAGCTTGTTGCCGGCACTGGATCGGCTGGAGGAGGCTAACTCAGAGAGCTGGACTGCGATCTTGTCCCTGGTACTCTTAACCCCCTGAGACCAGGGCAGAGCCGCACTGGCCTTAGAAGGTTTTTGAGTCCCAAAAACTCGGTCCAAGACCGTGTCTTTGCCCTCTCGAGGGGGAATCTCGAGTCCTCATAAGAGTCAGAACCTGCCAAAATGCATGTTCTGACTCCTGTAGCTCTCCTCCGGATGTTGGACTCGCAGCGAAGTCTCCCGTCCCCAAAGGCTCTTCTTGGGGAGAATCGCAGACGTTCTCCGAGTGACTGGCTGACTCTGTCCTTAGTCTTGTCGAGGATTTTGGCACTGTTTTAGAGTCCTTCGACTCCCTCCTGGGAGGGATGCAGGACTCCAACAACGACGGAGGTAGGCTTTTCTCCGCCCCTGCCCGGGAAGGCTTTTCAGCGCGAGGTGGGGTTTCCCTCATTGGTGTGATGGGGGAACGTCTCATCTCACGTGACTCCCCTGAGGACGGGAAATCCTCATCCGACAGGGAGGGAGAAAAAGTTTGGGGGGGGAAGGGAGCCTGCCTCGAAGGCTTACGAGGAAACAGCTTAGTTCTCGGAGAAGTCACCGCGTCCAAAACTCCTCTTTTTCTCTTCAGGGGGGTAGACGCAGCCAAGGATTTGTGGCCCAATTCAGAGAACAGGCTTGAAAGCCTGCGCAACCGCTCTGACTAGTGCCCCAAACCATGGCTGCTGGCTGGCAGCTGCGCTGTCAGACACTCCCTCTGGAGGGAGAGGGATCGACCGATCCCTGGGAGGAGTTTCCATAGGGGGTTCGCCTGAAAAGAAAAGGAAGAAGAAATGTCCCTGGACCTTTCTGGAACCTTCCCCTCCACCGGCGAGTGCGCTGTTCTGCGCTTGCAAGGGGGGGGGAATGTGGCGATGGCGACCTTGCCGTGCGTTGTCCTGCAGCCTCGCGTGAGGGATTGTATTGGTGATCGTGCGGGGAGCGCGCTGGCGCTCGCGCGATGGGGAATACCAGGGGTCGCACCCGGGAGACTGATGGTGCGTGTGCGCGGGGGACTGCTGTTGCGCGCGAGGGCGATTGCGAGGGCGCGCGCGAACGCGTAGAAGCGTGCGCAAGAGACACAGGAGAGTGCGCAGGAGGCTGATTGTGCGCTCGCGCGCGCATAGGTGCGCAGGATCAGGATGATGGGCCCGTGGGCGTGCAGGCGACAGATCGTGCGCCCCAGAAGATGTCATAGGGCGCGCGCGGGCACGCAGTCGGAACCTGTGTGCGATGGCGCCTCTTGTGGGCGCACGTCAATCTGTAGGGGACGGGCGTGGGCGCGCATCCTCATAGGCGCGAACAGGTGAACGCGCGCGATTGCGCGCTGGCGAGAGATGGCGCGCAGGACAAAGCAGGCGGCGCGTTGGCGAGCGCTGGCGAGTAGGTGAAGTCTTAGATTTCCCTACCGCTCCCAGATCCGAAGATCGTGGGAGCGCAGGAGAGATGACAGTACGAGGGCGCTGACGCGCGGGAGAGCGTTGGCGCGTTGGCGAGCACTGACGCATAGGAGAGAGCTGGCAAGCAGGTGAGCGCTGGTGCGCAGGTAAGCGCTGGCACGCAGGTGAGCACTGGCGCGCAGGTGAGCACTGGCACGCAAGTGAGCACTGGCGCGCAGGTGAGCGCTGGCGCGCTATCTCAGGAGCAGCAGGTGATCGTTGGCGCGCATGATCAACATGGCGCATAAGGGACGTATGCGCGCGATGGCACGTACGCCCTTGTTGCCCCAAAAGGACCAGTGCCTGACGATGAAAGACAGGTTTTGTCGGCGCGTAAAGCGCATCAGCTGCCAGGAACGGCGACGGCAGGTCAGCAGGTCTATCGGGTCGACATGCCCTTTGAAAGGACGACCTTCCACCGAAGGGGATCGCGAACGATCCACAGAGAGGTCCAGGACCGTAGCAGGAACAGTCGGTGATCGTTGACGAGGTTCCTCTGCGGCAGACTGCAACGCTTTGTAAGGTGAAGGAAGGCCTCTCTGGCGAAGGGGAAGGCGAGCCTTGCGATGTATACGCCCTCTGGGGGCCGTTGGATCAGCAAGCTGACCTTCAGCAGTCCTCCGAAGAGGAGTCTCTGTGAGTGAACTCCCCCGAGGGGGAGAATCACCGGCAGGAGAGACTGTTGGACTTAGTTTCTCCCTCGTAGGTTGAGCAGGAACGGGAGAAACTAAGCCTTCAGCAACTGCGGAATGAGAAGAGGCAGAGGTATTAGGAGATACCGCATTGGATACCTCTGACACCACAACGTCGACAATAGACAGAGGATCAACCTCTGCCAAAGTCGGCGATTGCTTGACAGCGGCACCCAATCGGATGATGTCAAGAAGTGCTTCCTTGGAGGGCGAACCCTCGAGCCCCAAGGAAGACCAAAGCTGAAACAAATTAGATAAATTTAAATCCTCCCCCAGGGGGAGAGTTGGAGCTGCCTCGCTAGGGGAGGCAACGCCATCTCTCGAACCCCGAGTTCGGGAAACAGAACTACGGTCTACGCTACCACTCGACGGTCTCTCGAAAGAGATCGATCGAGCGGGAGCTTCGGAGGAGGTTTGGGCAACGGAAGAAGAGTCCTTGGGATTTTCTCCTTTCAAAGAAAACTTCGAAGGAGAAATATCCCGCCTGGACTTCTTCTTACGTCGCCGAGAAAACCTCTCCCACTGGGAGGTAGACCACTCCCTACACTCACCACACTTATCACCACTATTACACCGTTGACCTCTACAATAAGGGCAAAGGGTGTGAGGGTCTGTCTCGACCGCCGACATGAATGTTCCACAGGGGCGGTTGGGTAATCCAGGACAGGTGCACATATTCGCAGAGGCCAACTTCACACTCAAACCTGATGAAGAAAAAGTAAACAGACATTAATGGCTGGCAAGAGAGGCGAGGGCGAGAGCGGACACATCCGACTACCACCCGAGCCGAGAGCAAGGTGAGCTCAAGCACAGGTGTGTGTGTGTGTGTGGGGGGGAGGGGGGGGGGTTTACAAGCTAACCTCCCCTACCCCCGCTAACTAGCGGTGGGGTAGTAAACCCTCGTTAAAATTCTAATGGCTCGTCATTTCAGCTACGCCGAAAGTAATACCCCTATTAAATAGCGTGGTTTGTATGTCAGTTACGGAACAATTATAAATTAATTACTTTCCATATACTGTAATTTGTTTTTGTCAATTGTAAAACCTTTCCTATTTGTTTTTTCATCTCATTTTATCTTTAAACATTGTTTAATCTTTCTCTCGCAGGATCTTTAAATAATCATTTGTAATTATTGTACTATCAACAATGTTAATGGTGTGGCATGATCCCCTGCTAGACAAAAGACTCTGTTTACAACTTCAAAAGGGGTTACTTGAGGGTCAAAATTCAGTAGTTCTCTTTGCCACCTTTCAACTCGATCATTTTTTACATCCCATTAGTATTTCATCTTGTATTTTACATGTTCAGCCCTATAAAAGGAAATCAATTAAAGACATAAACCAAATCTAAAACAGAGAATACCTTACTTCTATCTTTGGTCTGTGATAATGAGACACGAAGCACATGATGATGACGAAAATGAGAATGCACCCCAAGATGACAGCTAGTGCAGCCCACCAACCACTCCATCCCATCTTAACTTGGCCTCCACTACTGTGACTGCCCCCACCACCACTACCACTGCCACCTCCTGAAACTATTTTTAATAAATATATTACTACAGTACAGTACTGTATATGTATTTTAGCAAGCTGCAATACCCAAGTGCATCATGTACAGAAGGTACAGTAAGATAAAAATTAAGAAACAAATTCATAAGCTGTACTTAGTGCACAACATTACACTTTTATTTTAACCATGGGGATTTACTGTAATGTATACTGTACACTTCATTTGAGTTCATACTGTATTATGCAAATGCTTGGTGCAGATCAAATGCTGTTTATCCATTATTCTCTAACCTAAAATTTATGTTACATATGGAGCTTCAACTTTACTGTATCAGAAACATTTATTAGTTGTATGTTTAGAAACCTTAAGTTTTTCTATATCGTTAATCTACAGTACATACATACCTTGGAACTTTGTAAATAAAATATTTCCAAAACCATTCAATCTAAAAGAAATGAATGGCTGAAGATCTGATTAAGGTATTTCTACACTTATTCTATAAAAATTTACACTTTTACATTTTAAAAGGTACAGCATGAAACTGAATGCAGGTGACATGTAAAATGATACTCAAATATTTGCATTTTCTGTCTAAAACTTAAAAGGGTTAAATTTTTTGGTGTTGATGAAAGTACGGTAAATGATATTACTCTCAAGATAAAAATATAACGGAATCTTAATAAATACATAGTTATATTTCTGATTCCATATCACCGGTTAACAATAAAAGTACTAAATGCTCTTTCATTATCATACGTAGGTTACAATGTCAGACGTCACGCCTGACTTTTTAGCCACCTCTTACCTGGACTGGAGGCTGTAGATTGACTAGTAATTGGTGCACGAGTCGTATCAATGACCGGAAAGACATCAGGTAAAGGTACAATGTTTTGTATAAAGTAAAAGGGCTTTAAGCTTTCTCCTTCTATCTCCAGGAAGTGAGGTCTTGAGGGCAGCTTGAAAGATCTGAGAAGCAATTTCTTGACCTGGAAAAGTTATAGAGGACAATTCTAATTAATGGATGCAAGGTGTGGCAATGATGTTCCTGGTAAGATGAAACTATTTTATGTTTTTGTCCTTTAATTCTCAAGATAACTTGACTTGTAGGTTAATACTATTAAAACAATTTGGATGCAACAAGTTTGGTAATGCAGATTCTAAAATATCAGGGTCACTTCAAGTGATACAATGTACAAAATCTGGATCATTAACAGTGACTCTTGGTAGTTAGGCTTGAAAATGTAGGGATTTGAGATGTTGAAAAGTGAATTAGAAAAGCAAAACTATATGGAAAAAATCCATAAGCACATCTAAAAGTATTTTTTTTCATAAGCCTTTGTCCAAGAGCTTATGGAAGGTTGTTTACATGGTCTCCCATTAGTATTTCAAGCCAGGATGAATTAATATAACTTGACAATTAGGAAATTTGTTAAAAAGCACAATGCTATAAATAAATTTTCCACTCAGGAAAAAATCTAAAGGATTTTTATGTTATGTAAAATAGCTTAACTTAACATTTAGAAATATCACAATACTGTAAATCCTAAAACAATTTTAGTGATAAAATTCTAATTTCTTAGAAACAATATCTTCAATTACGAAAATGGGGCTTCAAAAAGAAAATAAAGAAAATTTTAAAAGTAAATCGTATTTTTCCTAGCTATGCAAACCCAAGTCCTTTTGAATAAGGAATATTTTCAGCATACCTGTGCTAAAGATGGCTTGTGGCTATCATGGAGAAATTCGCTTCATCTGAGACCTGAGAAGATCAACACTTGGTTGATCAGCTGGTGAAGCCGACTGAAGGGGGGGGGGGAGGCAATGGCTTCTCCGGATGGATCTGCCTGACAGTATTACTTATGACACAGTGCCCAAATGTGCGTTTGTTTCTGAACTTGCAAAGAGGCAGGGATACTGTGTTTCCTTGCTTGTGAACGTAACTTGTAATGGTGGTGTTGTTGGCTTATTAGATTGCTTCTTTAAACATTAGTGGAATGCTTGTACAATATCTCCAAAATATTGATGCAAATGAATTTCCAATGCTGACCAAACACGTGATGCAACCAGGTCACCCAGTTGCAGGCCCCTCCCCTCTTTTGACATTGAGAACAGTTTCTTGTGTGGAGACAGAAAATCAAAGTTTCCTTCATCCAGCCACCAGGAAAATCAGTAAAAACCTGTCCCACCGGAACAGAATAAAACTGGGAACCTCTGGAGGAAGACCAGTTACCCTCCGAGGAACGAGCTTCTTTAACGAGATAGAAGTACCATTGAGATAGAACTGTCACACTACCTCTATGAGCTTGCTGAAGCAAACATCCAATGGAAAGACTTTCACTGCAGCCATGTCTACCATCATACAGTACTTGGGTGTAAGATTTGACTTCTCTCAATTTATGAAGATCCCAATATTTCATCCAAAGGTGCAAAGGATACCTCAATCCTGTTGCAATTGCTTCTCTGAAGAACAGTGTTAGCTCATAACTAAAATTAGGGGGGGGGGGTTGCTGCTCCAAAATAATGTAGCCTTTATTTTAATATTGAGTAAAAGGAAACAAACATGTACAGTACTGTATAAGGAAATTAATTTAGAAACTTGATAGATTCCTTAAAGAATAAAATCAAACATATTTTACCTACTAAATCCTAAATTGTTACTGTTCAGTCTTAATCCACTCCTTTAGAAATATTTTTTTTTCTAATTTGAGCAAAAAAAATTTTATCATTTTCGCCATAATCTCTGGATGACAACTGAGGAAATTTTTCTCCTTTGAAAGCACTGCAAGTGCATTTAGTCTTTCCGAATTCATGGTGCTTCTTTGAAAAGTTTATATTGTGTTCCGTGTTGAAAAGCAACGGTCTGTCTCTGATGAGAACTGAAAAAATTGTTAAAGAACCGATGAAAATCTGGAAGTAGGATAATAATCTAATATTACATTTTATCATATTCAAGAATATGGTACACTGTTCTCTAGACAGAGACGACTGGCGAAATCTAACCGAGGCCCTTTGCGTTAATAGGCATAGGAGGAGATGATGATGATGAATATCAAGTGAAAATAAGGGGTACTGTAGTTCCACAGTGCCTGTACAGGAGCCACCACTGCTGAGGAAGCCTATCAACCAATCATTGGATAAATCAAAAGACCCTAGCTGCCATCAGAGTGAATATTTATAGTGAATAATTGGGGAATAGTGCAAAGTGCAACACACTACAGCAAAATCTTGTACAAATACGAGTGTCCGTTACAGAGTTATTGCCCAAAAACCTGCTTCCACTGTCTGTGAAACCCACATTAATTGCAACCTACATTAAAGCAAGATCGCACACACGCACATAAAGGCAATCTTATCTTGACCGTCATCTGCCCCTTCCCCTATTTCTAAATACACCAATGCTCCGAGGGGTCTAAAACTGGTGTACATGTCTGTTGACAAAGTAGCATAGGTACTTCTAAAAGAACTGATGAATGAGAACTTAGAAATATGCCTTCTTCAGACCAACTGAAAGCATGAAGTCTCCTTTTCTGATAGAACTCAGTACAGTAGATACTGTTTCATCCTGAACCTGATTGCCGAACAAAGTGATTTAGGGGAGAGGGATCAATGACCAATCTCTAGCACTCATTCGACTTCTCTACCAGGAAGAGTTGACTTACCCTTCCCACCACTCAAAGAATACACTTGCCTTAAACGAGAGGCTATGATATACAATGGCTAAATTGGGATAATTGTGAGCAATCGAACCTATGCCTCATAGTTAGCCGAAACCATGCCTGCAGGCATATGTTCAAATTTCTGCCCAGCATGAGGCTGTTCTCATAAACGAATTTCCAATGGATATACATTCCCGAAGGTAGAATTCGACATTAAACACCATTGTGGTTGATATTTACATTGATTAAAATCACGAGTATTAGTGATACATATTCATCATAAATAGTGTGTTGCAAACTCACTAAATCAGCTATCATGGTAAAGATGGGTTTATTTCAAGTCTAAGAACAGATTCCTGAATTCGACAGGACTAAGTACGGTAGACTTGTAAAAAATCTATATCTCTCTTGATAGCATGGTTGGTTAGATAATTAGATTCCATGCAGGCATGGGTTTGGCTAAGAGGCATAGGTTCGAATCTCTACCCAGCCAGAACCTATTATCATAAATAAATTTCCAGTGGATATACATTCCAAAGGTATAATTATATATTAAATGCCATTGTGGTTGATATTTACATTGATTAAAATAATGTGTTAGTGAGATATATATATATATATATATATATGTGTGTGTGTGTGTGTGTGTGTGTGTGTGTGTGTGTGTGTGTGTGTGTGTGTATTAGGTCCTTCGGTTATAATGGAAATCCATTCCTACATTAAGTTATAACTCTGGTTTTAATACAAGTCAGACCACATCTAAATACAGTAATGTACATAGGCATCATAAGTCACTCACTTATGCTAATGTAGTAGTGAAGACATAATCTATGCAATAAAAACACTTTAAAACATCAAAACAACCAAGACCAAAAAAATACACGAAGGCTATAAATATAGAATGATAAAATGAATCTAACAATAATAATAAGTGTGTGTAATGTATTATCAGGGTAAATTACATTTATGTATATTACATTTGAATCAGACAACTTTAGTTTTATCAGCATGACCTTTTAACCTGTACTATGACACTCAACGTGTCCACCCACAAACGACCACCCCTAATTTGGTGACCATCAGGGCTATGGTCTAGTTTTTCATTAGTTTCAACTTTCTCCCAAAACACATATATAGTATAAGCAATTGCAGTCGGTTTTAATCAACAAGATTTACCAATGAAAATTGTGGACAATGTTTTTCGAAACTGAAAATACGTGGTAATAAAAGTAATAATAATAATAATAATAATAATAATAATAATAATAATAATAATAATAATAATAATAATAATAAAGGGCGACAATCAATAAAAAATGATCTTTTCTATACAATTATATACAACTTTAAAATGCTAGGTGTGATTCTTGATTGCAAATTTACTTTTGAGAAACACATTCGGTCTGTTTCTTCTTCAATTGCACAAAAAATGGCTTATTAAGAGTCTTTCAAGATTTGTGTGATCAATCTATCCTGAAGAATTGTTTTAATTCTTTCATTCTCCCTTGTTTCAAGTTTTGTTCTTCTGTCTGGTCTTCAGCTGCTAACTCGCAATTTAATTTGTTAGACAAAAAAAAAAAAAAAAAATGTGATCTATTAAATTCTTTATTCATGGTCTTGATATTGATCTCTGGCAACGTCGTTCCGTTAGTTATTTTATGCATGCTGCATAAGATTTTTCATAATTCTGTCCATCCTTTGCATTCAGTTCTTCCCAGACAGTACCATCCTATACGTAGTACTGGTTAGCAGTTAATTCTAACAATCTTGCTTTCTCCATCATAAGGCTCAATACTACACAGTATTCTAGAAGTTTTGTTCCAACAGTCACCAGATTGTGGAATGGTCTTCCTAAATAGGCAGTTGAATCAATAGAACTTCAGAAGTTCAAACTTATAACGAATGTTTTGTTGAAGAAGCCGACAAAAATCTCTCTCTATAGGCCTAGTTCATACAAGACAGATCTATTTTAACGTTGCACCGATCTTAAGATATTTTACATTCATTATTCATTACTTCTCACGTACTTTATCTATTTTCTTATTTCCTTTCCTCACTGGGCTATTTTTCCCTGTTGGAGTCCCTGGACTTATTGCATCCTGCTTTTCCTACTAGAGTTGTAGCTAATCAGTATTCAAGAAGTTTGATGTTATCTATGACCGAGTTATAGAATAAACTTCCCCATTAGCAGTTGAATCGATGGAACTTCAGAAGTTCAAACTTGTAGCGATCGTTTTTATGTTGAACAGACTGGCATTAGTCTCTCTTTGTAGTTTATATATGACATCTATTTTAAAGTTTTTGCTGATCTTAAGATTTTTCTTTTTTCAATGTGGTAAAAGATATATTGGGCAAAGTGGAAAAGAACTTGAAACGAGACTTTCTTATTTCATGAGTCTTTTGACAGTGACGATTTAACGATTAACCGTAAATAAACAATATATGATATGAAATGTTAAATACTCTGAACGAAGAAGGTAAAACGACAGTGGAGGTCCTGTAGAGAGTGGGGTTCCCATGCTGTATGGGACCGGAAAAGCAGCCATCAAAGGAAAGGAAAGGAGATTGAAATAATTCTAATCTCGTTTCAAGTTCCTTTATACTTTACCCAATATATCTTGTACCACATTGGTTGCATGAAATTTCAAAAATACACATATCCATCTACTGTGGGGATTTTTTTTTATCACTATGGTCTTAAGTGTCTTAAAAGCTATAATTCCGACCGGTTTCAATGTTCCAGGTAGAGACACCAACTGTTTGAAAAAAGTAGAATGCGAAGGTTATTCATATCAAAATTATTGGTGAAAGAAACTGTGAATTTTACTAAGCTTAGCTTCTAGGAAATCAGGGCAACTTCTAACCCATTTTGGTTGATGGGTGATTATTAGAACTAAAATTTATATACAGTACCAATTAACATTCGAAAATGTACACTGCCTTCCTTGTCTGAACACTAAAACATCTAAATAGGACAACTTGTTTTTCCCTTCTATTCTAATGAATCTTCGACACTAGATGCCGCCAGAATATTTAAAGTTGTTAGAAAAGATTTTCATCGTTATCAATTGGCAAAGCACAAAATATATCATCAACGTACCCGACACCAAAAATACGAGGATAGAATCCTTGTTGGGTACTTCATCCTGAAAAATTCCACAAACATCATTTTTTCCAAGGAGTTTACCATTAAAAGTAAACTGACAGCCCTTTACACCCAATTTCATAAGTTTAAATATAGTCAGTATCCACAGTAAAATTAGGCCAAAACTCTAAGAGTTCTTTGAGAAACACCAGTAATTCACCAACGTGTACTCTTATGTAAATAGTGATATAACATAAAAGCTTACCAACTAAAAGTCATAAAATGATCTCTCAGTTTGTAAGGGCAAGATCACCAGAGTTTATGGAATGTCTACCAGGGAAGTTTTCTTTGCGAGTTTTAACTACACCATATAAATATGGTAGAGATGGGTATTTTATGATGAATTTGGGTATCAAGTCCTTAATGATAGAAAGTACACTTTTGATAGTTTTGTTAAAGTCTGATATTCTTTGTCTAACGGGCCGTTAAATACTGTTGGATAAGTATTTTGATCATTGAATATAGCTTATATATGAAATATCTGTTTTGATGTTGTTCAGTTTTTGAAATATTTCATTCTAAGTGTTCATTATTTATCATTTCATTTATTCATTTCCGTGTCTCCTTTTCTCACTGGTCTATTTTTGCCCTGTTGGAGCCCTTAGGCTTATGGCATCTTGCTTTCCCAACTAGGGTTGTACCTAGGTTAATAATAATAATAATAATAATAATAATAATGAATACGTATATATATATATATATATATACACACACACACATATATATATATATATATACATACACACACATATATATATATACACACACATACACATATATATATATATATATATACAAAAGAGATGCGCCGATACCACGTTAGAGGCCGATACCGATATACATTTTTCCCTTTAACCGATACCAATAACGATACTAGCCGATACTCCGATACTTTAAAAATTCTTTCTAATGATTACAATAACCTTAAAATATTGATTTGATGGCTGAGTTTTCAACCAATTAGCACTTTGTGGTGTGTTTGAAAAAGAAAAAATTGAAACGTTGAACTATGGCTATATCGATGACAATGATATAATCTTATCATAAATCTAACGCCTCCCCTATAGGATTTTTATTACTAAATATCATACATTAGTTCAACCAGATCACTGAACTAAAAATGTAACTGCTCATAAGTACAGTAAAGTAATGTATTATATGCATTTCAGAAGTTAGACTTAGCATCAGCTAAAATTGGTAGCTTCTGTAAAAAATATATTAGGTTTCCATTTCTAACTCTCAATCTCAGAGAATTTCTCCCTATTAGCTATATTCTACACATCACCCTTTTTCGTTTAGTTAACGTTCAGGTACAGTTGTCTGCATGAATTCTAGTAGCCTACACACCAAGGTGGGAGAGAATTAGAAATTTAGAATGTATACCGTATACCAAACTTCTTTATTTAGCAAAGTCCATATTTATTTTATTGAAATGTTAACGATTCTATTCAAAACCCAAAGTTAGTTCCATTCAGTGGTAGGATTCCATTAGTAATAGGCAAGATATATTTTCTACGCTAAAATAAATTATAATCAATTGACTGTTGGTTAGAGTAAAGGCAAAATTGGCTTCTTCACTTCCACCCTAGGAGGATTATATTTTTCCTCCAAGCTTCCACCCCTTCCCCCGTCCATATTCGAGGAGAGGCTAGCGTAAGTCAGCTAATTATTGTTCTACAGAACTTATTGTCATAATACTGATGTTTTATCACGTTGAATATGAAGTAGTGTAGAAAGAAAAATAATTCACATATTAACAAATAATTCTGCAAATGTATAATGAGAGAGAGAGAGAGAGAGAGAGAGAGAGAGAGAGATGGCTGATAAGAACGATGTAATCAGGACCCATTTAGTCCTGGATGTAATACATTAGTCACATCACTCGCATGAACTGGTTTCTGAGTTGCCTTACAGGGTACTTATCATTATCGTCTAAAGTGAACAGAACACAAGGAAATCTTTGATCTCCGAATAGCCTATAGTACCAGTATTGGAGTATCGGCAATTTAAGCTCATTTTTGATTGGCTGATACCGATACCAGATACTCATGGTGGAAGGCGATACCGATACTAGTGTCATGATTGTGGTTGATATCGATACCGATACTCACAAAAAAGGCTGATAATATTGGCACATCTCTAAATCTAAATCTATATCTGTATGTATATATATATATATATATATATACACACACACACATATATATATACACACACATATATATATATATATATATATATATATTCTTTTTTTCTAAGGACTCTTCCTGAGTGGGGATACCTGAACGTGGTGAAAGGGTTTGCATATCGCCATGATCAGCAAAACTGTACTATAATAGTCAGGACCAATCTTTCTAGGTTCGTTTGATGTGAGGGATCCGACCAAAATCTCCCTCCATCGCCAAACGGTGCTGATCAACGTGCTAATGAAAACTGGCCAAACCCCAGATATGAAATATTATATCTGAGGCTTTTGTCCTAGAGTGGAATAGAAACGGTTGAATTTGTTGTTGTTGTTGTTGCTGCTGACGATATTCTTCGGCACGGTCTTTGACGTATGTAATTATCAATATATATGGATGAACACGTGTCTTCTGTCCTCTCATGACAACACTTAATCCTTGGCGGGTGCAAAAGAAAATCTCTCGTATGTTGTGCCTTTACATTAATTCCGCTGAATGTGGTTTCAGGCATTCACCCATGGCTTTCATCAGATCAACATTGAACAACGGCAATACACTTCAAATAAAGGGTAGCACAATAGCAATTAAATTACAAAATCCGAATATTAGTAAATGTACAAAAAAAAAAAAATATTTGATAAAGGACTTTAAAGACAAAAAAAAAGTTTTTCGGATTATATAAGTAAATTTCTATTGTGCTATCATTTATACTGAAGTGTATTTCCAATGCTCAAAGTAGCTCTGATGAAAGCCACGGGTGAATTAATGCAAAGGAACTAAACAGAAGAGATTTTCGTTTTCAACCTACGAAGAATAAGGGGTTATGAGATGACCGAAGCCACGTGATTCATCCATATTTGTTAATAGTTTGGAATATGTATGTATGTATGTATGTATGCATATATATATATATATATATATATACTGCTATTTAGGATAACATCGGCGTACAGAACTTTTTTTAAAAGAAAAATCGAGTTTGAAAGGTTTATGAGAAGACCTAAAACATGAGAATCGTGACACAAGTACTGGTATTATTCCTGCAACAACATTGTGTCATAAAAAAAAAATCAATTTTTTGCAGGGAAAAAATGTCCGATCCTTGAAAACCTACATTTAATAACAAATCTCCCCTATATAAGGCAATAAAGAGCAAGTGTTATATATATATATATATATATATATAGCAAAATATATGACTTCGGTTTCTCCCCGTCTCTCGAGTAGGGGGAGAGGGAGTTGCCATACCCTGTTTAGGAGTGGTAGGCCAAGAGGTACACTCAGAAACCACAATCCCCCCAAAATTGCCGAAACAGCCTTGTTTCCTAGTCAGAAAAGGGTAAGAGGTGGGAAGTGTTGAATCTGTGTGTGTATATATAAATATATAGCCGTTATTTCTACGGGTATATACTAGTACGTTCATAAGAAGTGATATAATCAAGCAGTGATATAAAAATATCCCATAAAATATTCACATTTTCCCCACAAACAATAAAACAACAAACTGAGAACCCCCACCTTCAGGTAACAGGTAAAGCTGGCATCTTCCCCAAGTTCAACTGTAAAGTGACACTCGATATCAAAGCTGTACCGAGTAAAAGGTTCGAGTGGCTGAGAAGGGTTGGCACTGATCCCCCCAGCGCTTAGCCCCAGCGTCAAATTGGTGGTGCTGCCCTCCAGGGTCAAGGTCGGGGAGACTTGGCTGCTCGGGAGGATGGCCATCCTCCACCCTCCCCCTCCAGGGGTCAGGGGGATGGTTTCCTTCTCTCGGAAAATATGCCATATTAACTCATCTGAAGGAAAGGGGAAAATGAGATATCTTAGAATAGGAGAATGTTTATTAAAAAGATAACATTTAGATATTTAAATCATGAAATATTAAAAATGAGACGTTTAAAAGATAACACATCTGAAATAATTTGAGGGCCAATAAAAATAAAAACTTCTGAATATGAAACATTTAAGAATATAAGATATCTGTATAAATAAGAGACACAACATTAAAGATACGATTGTAACATTGTACTCATTCAGGATTTACGCCAATTATATAGATCGCTTGAGAGAGAGAGAGAGAGAGAGAGAGAGAGAGAGAGAGAGAGATTTCCACAGGAACTGTTTCCCCTGGTATGCCACAGAACGACTCCGATCGAGCTAAAAGAAACTACATTATCTTTCAACTGCCAAACCGTATTCGAACTTCGGTAGGTATACGAGGCCAATGTTTTATAAGACCTACCGAAAATTATACATTAGGATATCAAAGCTACTGATCTCTATCTTGTATTCTCTCATTAGCTGCTTGGATATGAAGGCTCTTCCTTTCCAATACGTCTTTCACTTCATCTATAAAACCCTTTTAATGCCCTCCTTTCCTCCTACTTCCCATCACTTTTAAACTCTACACTAATTATTACCAACCTACTGCTGTTTTTTCCTTTCACACGACCAAACCACCTCACAATACTCTGATACATCCTTTCATATGTATGTATGTATGTATGTATGTATGTATGTATGTATATATATATATATGTATATATGTATATATATATATATATATATATATGTGTGTGTGTGTGTGTGTGTGTGTGCGCAGAGTAATCCCTCGCCATATCTTAGTTAGCCTAACACTTTTTCAGTACATTGCAGATTTATAAATATACTGTATGTAAATATATATCACGTACTCTTTATGTCAAAGGTTTCTGTAGGCAAATAAGTTTTATATTTTTCATATCTTAATCATTTTTTTTATCAAAAATAGTCATTTTAGACATAAAATTAATAAAGTAAATTACAGTAATACAGCATGTACTTGTGTAACATTTGCAAAACTATGGTTCAATGATAATGGCTGACATGCGTGTTTGGAGAAGCAGAAAACATATAATCTTTGGAAGGTTAACAGGTCATATTTGACTTTTAATAACATTTGCTCAGAGTTTATGCTTCATATGTAAGGGAACAAAACCTAACCATAAAAGAAACCCTTTCTGGTACAACCCAGGAACATAGGTGCTGGACTACCCTTAAATCTACACTCTTTCGTGTAGATGCAACAGTTCCTCCTTCACTTAAATCAGATGGCTCTGTCACTCACTGTCCAAAGGAAAAGGCAATTCTTTTGGCTGATGTGTTTGACAGTAAGCAGTGTAACGAGAAACTTAAATCTTCCTCATTCCTGTTTTCCTGAGGCTAAACTCACTTGTTAAATTTTTCGATCTTGTGAAATTAAAGCTCTCTTGATGGACCTTGATGCTTATAGAGGTGTAGACCCAAATGGTATTTTTCCTTTGTTTTTGTATGAAGACTACAGATTTTTTTAGCTTCAAAGTTATGTTATTTTGTACAAGTTAGCAAGAACAGATTCTTTTAGCACTTGTTGGAGAATTGGTAATATTACTCCATTATGTAAATGAGTTTTTGTTATCTCAAGTCAAGCTGATTACCGCCCAATTTCCATAACTCCCATTTTATGTATAGTTTTTGAACGTCTTTTGGCAAAACATCTAAATAGGATTGCTGAAGGTACCCATCTGTTCCGTAGTTTGCCATTGGATTTCGCAAAGGCCTTGGAGAATGTGATGCCCTTACAATCTCCAATGCTGTACAGAAATCCTTTGATTGTGGTCAGTTAGTTCGTAGGATTGGCGTTTATTTTAGTGCTGACAATGACAGACAATAGATGGGCCTTAGGAATAACAGAATGGGTCCCTAGCGATTACAATAGAACAGGGGAAGTAAGAGATGACGATAAATTAACGAGCCAAGAAACTCTGCAGGTGTAAACTGGCATATGAATACCATAAACAGACGCGAGTGGAAGGACATGCGTCAAGCCTTTGTCCTGCAGTGGACTAGTTACAGCTGATGATACACACACACACACACACATATATATATATATATATATATATATATTACAGTATATCATTCCCAGTGAAGCTGTTTAACATAAACGAAAGATTGAGACAACGCACTACGTAGAAGGAACTTCTATGAGCTGCTGATGACCTTTTATGTAGGTGTATGAAGTGACTAATATTGTGTATTTTTCCCCCAAATCTTCAGATAAAGAATGAATATGCCAATGATAATGTATTCATTGGTACCCGCTCCTCGCTACTGCTTAATGAGAAGAGCCACCCGTAAAAAATTTAGACAGCAATGATGAAACTAAAATATGGAGCAGTAGTTGGTCAAATGACCGTAGATGGAATATGCATTCTAGGCTCTAGCGATTTCAAAACCCGTTCTTCCCGGGTCGTTTCCTGATAGACTAGGATGCGTGGGCAGTACCTTAAGGTGAGAAGGGGCAGGTCACTACGCCTACGTCTGTGCCTTTTAAACTTTTCACTAGTTAATATATCCCTGAACACTTAAAAAAAATCTGCTTACGTTGTTACATATATAAATTATTGATTGGTTAGTTATGCAAAAACTACCATATAAAAAAATGGGGCAAAGAAAAAAAAATTGGGAAACGCAAACGTATGAGTAATATTGTAGCTCGATTTCAAAAACGCTTCTTGAGGTCATGGCCACGGTGACGTCAACCGTCGTATAATCGCAAGAGAAATGGAAGAGCCCAGACTTCCCTTGAACGTTTCCATGACTTGAATAAGAAAAATATGAAAAACAAGTCGCAATCGAATATTGCAACAATCCTCAACTTTCCATTATCGCTCTTCAGCTCGTTCCACAACTCCAAAACTCGTAAAACTCGTCAGGTGGATAACTTGACCAACTAAACAATTAAGAAACCACGGGAGAATTTTTCAGTCTTCTACAAAATGCTAGCGTATTTGCATAAACAAAGCTAGACAAGATACACCAATTTCCGTCGCCTATAAAAAACAGAGCAATTAATACATAGCACATGCCGTATAAAATGCACAAATATTAACCAAATACATACACTGAAAACAAAGCTGAAATTGGGAGAGTGAAAGACTACAAGAAAATTAGAAATTTAAAATAATCATTTCATAAATAAATACAAGAATGATCGCGTTCCGACCTTCATTGTAGAAAAATTTAATTTTTTAATTTTATAATGTCCATGCCGTGGCTAAGATGGCGTGATAATCTTTCCTGGAAACTACCGCAGTTATTTTGGATAATTATTTTTCAACCTGCAGAAATCACAAAAAAAGTTATATACAGTGTATATATATACACACATATATATATATATATACAGTATATATATATATATATATATAAATACATATATATACAGTATATATATATATATATAAAATATATATATATATATATATATACAGTATATATATATATATACAGTATATATATATATATATATACAGTGTATATATATACAGTGTATATATATATTATATATACAGTATATATATATATATATATATACACACATACATATATACAGTATATATATATATATATATACATATATATATACATATATATATACAGTATATATATATATATATATATAAATAATGATAATAAAGTACGCAAACCCGTCTAAATGACGGCTAAATACTGTATTTAAATAATTATGCACACACAGATTCAACCATTGCCAGCCTCCCCCTTTTCTGACTACAACACGGCAGTTGCTGTTTCCAAGTGTACCACTCGAAGTACCTCGTGTCACCGGGGTATGACTACTCCCTCTACCCTCTATCCAAGGGACAGGGAGACGCTGAGTAGTTATATGTCAGGAATGTCGCTCAGCCCTACCATAAATATAAAGGGGGCAAAGAAGAAGAAACATATACCCATCAAAAAGAGAGATGGGTCTGTTATAACAACAGAAGATGAAGAAAGACAACGTTGGATGGAACACTTTCGTGAGGTTATGAATAGGAGATATGAAGGGAATAGTTTTATTGATATACATGAAGCTGATGAAGACCTTTATGTGCCCATAAATTAATTCATTTTTTGAAGTTGAAGCTATCCTCAAAACACTAAAGAGATGGAAAGCCCCTCGATATGATGGCATAAGTGCCGAGATGATACTGGCCGAAAATTAAGTGACTCCCAGACAACTTACTAGATTATTTTGTAGAATGTGGCATGAAGAGGCAAAACCTGATGAATAGGAGTTAGGAGAGGCCTGACTGATTGCAAGAATTACAGGGGCATAACACTTACATCAGTTGTTATGAAAATATATAGCATGCCTATTCTAAAAAGACTGGAGAGAAAGATTGGAGAAAAGCTGAGATGAGCAAGCAGGATTTAGAAAATGTAGTTGTACTGACCAAATTTTCATTTTGAGACATGTTGTACAGCAATGCATAGAATATAGAAATCCACTTTTGATGGCATTTGTGGATTATGAAAAAAACTTTGATAGTGTGCACCGGCCAATTTTATGGAGTCCTGCATTATTATGGAATTCATCTTAGATATATACATTTGATTTTGTCTGTTCATGAGCATAACAAGTGCAAAGTTTATGTTAATGGAGTCTTATCAAATGAATTTCCAGTGAGCAGCGGAGTACTCTAAGGGAATGTGTTGTCACCTATGTTGTTTATCCTCCACATGGATTTTGTAATGCTTAAAACAGTTGACGAAGGTGGAGAAGGATTGGACTGGATTGGGGATAGCAATTAT
This sequence comes from Palaemon carinicauda, assembly GCF_036898095.1. Lineage (NCBI taxonomy): Eukaryota > Metazoa > Arthropoda > Malacostraca > Decapoda > Palaemonidae > Palaemon > Palaemon carinicauda. The sequence goes on from NC_090747.1 coordinate 71,127,536, forward strand.
TGCAGACCTACAGTATGTTGATAACGATGTCCTTGTTAGCAGAACACCATAGGATTTGCAATGCTTGCTTACCAGAATGAATGAAATATCACACGAGGTTGAGCTGAAGATAAATAGAAGAAAGACAGAGATGATGAGAAAGGAGTATGCAATGGAAGATGAAATGTCATTGGAAGGAGAGAGGGCTAATGAGATAGGGTTATTTAAGTATTTAGGAACTATGATCTCCAATACAGGGTCTTTAAAATTAGAGTTTAGTGAAAGATTGAAAAAAGCAAAACAAATAATGGCTAGGTCAAGTAAAATTTGGAAATCAAATCTCCTGAAATTAAGTATAAAAATCATACTATATATCAGTTTAATGAAATCAGTGATACTGTATGGACATGAATCATGGTATGATAATGAAACAATCTCCAGTATATTTAGTAAATTTGAGAACTAAGCCCTTAGAAGGATATTGGGAGTTGATTGGCAGGACAAGATTACAAATGAAACTATAGGAGAGATTACTCGAGTGCCATTTGTGGATGAGATCATGATGAGGGGTAGAGTGTTTGGGCATGCTCGTCGCACTCCCCAAGAGAAAATAGTTTACCAAACTTTTAGCTGGGCTTCACAAGGCACTAGAAGAGTTGGAAGACCCAGACCTACATGGCTGAGGACTATGAAGCGTGAAGTAGATGATGAATGGAGAAGCATTGAATTCAAAGCTCAAGATAGAGACGACTGGCGAAATCTAACCGAGGCCCTTTGTGTCAATAGGCGTAGGAGGATATATATATATATATATATATATATTTATATATATATATATATATATATATACATATATATATATATACATATATATATACATATATATATATATATACATATATATATACATATATATACATATATATACATATATACATATATATATATATACGTATATATTCTCCCCTATATAATAAATGAAGCTTCTGGCTATATATATATATATATATATATATCTATATACATATACGTATATATTCTCCCCTATATAATAAATGAAGCTTCTGGCTATATATATATATATATATATATATTTATATATATACATATATTTATATATATATATATATATATATATTTATATATATATATATATTTTTATATATATATATATATATATATAAGGTGTGTGTATCTGAGTGTATGAATGTGCATTGCTTACTAATCATTAACCTATGCAGTACTTTCATTTCATTGTCTTGATGAGAGTAGCCTATACAAAATTAATGCGATCCCCTCTTTAGACTTGAACATGCCAAACTTGAACTTGAAATTCCTGGTTTTCCTTTCGCATATTACATTAACCAAAAATTAGTTTACACAAAAAGCTTACATAAACAAACGAATATATCATAGTTTATGAATTTATAAATAGCCAGCCTGGTTCGGCATCTAGGACAATTTAAACTTTGTATTACACAACGAAGTAAAACTGAGAAGAGGTTGAACAGCAAAAAAAAAAAAAAAAAAAAAAAAAAAAAAAAAAACAGCATTTACGGCCCGAATGAACACTGCAAATACCATGAATTAATGTCTGCTGTCCAGTACAGTGAACTCCACGGAGTGCTCTGATGGCACTGCTATTCCCAGCAGATGTATAGGTAAATAATAGCCGGTACACACCCACACTTTTTGGTGAAATGTTCAATTACAGCCGAAATTCTCACATTTTTACCATCTCAGCAACTGCTATACCAGTGTCAGCAACTTTTTGAGGTAGCTTAAAATGATTGTAACAATAAAATTTAATACCGATATAAAAAAAAGGCTACATAATGCGACCGTTATAAAAAAGATAAGTTATACCAACTCTAAAGGAAAAAAATTAAGAAATCATCAGCACGAGATAATAAAAAAGGTTTATCTAATCAGACTAACCTTGAAATGCCATTCAATACTGACATTGGATATCTTAACAAGATTAATGAATCCTAGCTACTTGGCTCGCTGAGCATAATAAAACAAAAATGTAACTCACTGCTGTCACAGTTAATGGTCACGTTGCTTCCTGTGACAACCACCTCTTGTACATGTGCTTTTGGACTGCCTAGTTCTGCAGAGAACACCACCTCGTCCGAATCTGTTCTCTTGAGAACGTAGGAGTCTTTCACCTCGAACGTCACGTTCAGCCAGCCGCCCTTACCGTTGTCGTCTGGGTATACTTTTGCATCGAAACTGACAGGGTCTTTGTCCGTGGCCAAGATCATAACATTGTTGGACCTCAGCTGTAGGATGTCATAACTACCATCGTCCATGAAGTCGACTTTGAATTCTAAGAGCACGGGGTCCGAACTGTTTCGCGGGGGAACCCATGATGTCACCGCGATCTGGGGCCAGAACCACGGTACCACCACGCGCCCAGATGATATTACACATTCTGAAAGGTGAAAGAAGGAAAATGAGATAAATTTTACATGGAATTACTCAAGAAAATATTGGCGATAATCACATTACAGTAGATAACATAAAATTGCTTACTATTTTATAATGGTATTTGTATTATTTCATATATTATAGTTCGCAGAATGATGCGTAACTTAAATAAATATAATATAAATATTTTAATTATTTTCATTAATTCTGATAAAATTTCAAGATGCAATATAGTCATAGGATTTTTTTTATAATAATTACTTCATTATGAACATCAAGATTTAATGTAAATAAATCTAAATAAATTATGACACTACGTTTGTTTTATTCATTTGCCTCGTATTACTAACAAACATTTACCAAACGGAATAACGTAATCACGTACATAAGGAAGTACATCTCTAAGATATTCACAATTATCGGGCATATAGTTAATTTACAACATATTCGATTAAAAGGAGATAAAATTGATAATCGTATCAGTTAATATAAACAGCATGACATACCCACATCAGAGCCGTTTATAAAGGCATTTTTATAAAAATAGAATGAATAACTATATGAAATTCATTATGATATAGTTTGAGATACATTTGAATTGTGAAATACATTTATCTTTGTCTGAATTCTATTAATATTAGCACACCTCAAGACATAAGAGTTAAAAATTAAAGAATGAATGAGCCAGTGACCGTTGCCTTTTTATCTTGCCGTTACCCCAAGTTAGGAAAATTGGATATGTTGAAACAAGGAATTAACATCAAAATATGAACAATCAGTTAAGAATGTAGAATAATAAGGACCATTAGTAAATATGGTTAAAAGCTAAGCCTTTTCGTCTTTCATACCATACCCTACTTTCTTATGAGTAATTTGATCGTGCATTATTATAATCATTATTATCCAGCTACCTAATTCACCAACGCACAAATCTTACAGACATGCTCCGCTACAAAAACACAATGTGCATATATATATATATATATATATATATATATATGATTTCTGTGCACAATACATAGTCTATGCCATAAAAAAAAAGGATCAGCATAAAATATTTTTCACAACAGAACATCATAACTTTGTAAGCAAGATGTTATTACAGAAAAATATATCAAAGATATGATGAATACCTCATTCTCAGGCCTTCATATTACTTCCACAACGACTTCACCCACACGAAGGACAAAAGAATTCAATCTATTGTAAGAAAGATTGACACCAAAGGAAGAAACCATTTCAATGGGTAGGTGGGTGGCGTGGCCATGAACGAAGAAAGCTAATTGATTCAATTAACCTATTGCTGCAGACACAAAAGAACTGCGCTTCTTAAACGAACAACATTGCAAAATTGATATGCTGTATACGTACATACAAACATACATGTGTGTGTAAAAGCTGTGTACCGTACCTACAATTAATAAACAATATGAAATCTATATATACACAAATATATGTATGCATACACACGATACATGCATATGCATGATATACCTATACACACAAACACACACACACACACATACATATATATATATATATATATATATAATGTGTGTGTGTGTGTGTGTGTACAGTATATATATATGATAAATTTTGCACATTTAGACGTGTTTTTCAGGTTCATATAAGCCATATATTATACTCCTCCTAATAACTGGATTCACTACCTCGGCATCAGAGCCCCAAGGGGGAATAAGCTCAAAGATATTAGTTTCTAGTCGGCTGGGGGTATCGAACCTGGGCCCAAGAAACTGAGATTCCACTGACATTGGAACTCAGCCATTGGCCTCTTTGTGGCTGAGTTGCTAAGTCAATAAAATCTCAGTTTCTTGGACCCGTGTTCGATTCCCCGGCCGACCAGAAGCTATCACATTCGAGTTGATTCCCAATTGGGTCTCTGATCCCGAGGTAGAGAGAATCCAGATATTAGAAGTATAATATATGGCTGATGATATATATATATATATATACAAATATATATATTATATATATATATATTTACTGTATATATATATATATATATATATACACACATATATATATATACATATATATATATATACATATATATATATATATATACACACACATATATATATATATATATACACACACACATATATATATATATATATACATATTCCATCAGTTCGTATTTCGAGGGAGATAAATCTGTTAATGTGTGTACATTTATCTTATCCTTCCAGGTTGCAGCCCACCACAGAGCTACACTGGGAAATAACATCAAGGTCTTTCAAAAACCCAATTCGCTCGGGAATCGATCCCGGGACCTATAGCTGATGAGACGAACATCATGCATAAATAAGATTTGCAACATCACCTATCTAAAATTCCTTTGACGAATTAACACGCAAACAAGCAAACCATCCACAAGGGCTAACGACCAACCAGCCGTTGCCTTGTTTCCTATGCGAGTGCGTCGCTCCCTTTCAGGTGGAGCTGTTAATCTTGGTAGTTAATACGTCTGGGACACGCCATGACATCACACACACACACAAACAAACACATTCATGCTGCATTTCAAGGGGAACTGGGCAAATTCAACATCTCCCTCCGATTGTGTATTGATTAAATAACTGTTTGTGTTTCCCTGGCTCCTCTTGCATCACAATTTCGTCGCTTCATGCGTGCAGCCATACAATCAGTTCTCTCAAACAATGGGGTGAGTCAAAGCATCTGTGGCATGGCCTTCCACATTCTTGGGTTTCAGTTTGCTAGATTGAAGGCACACCTAGGTTATCTTCGTTAGCTTTCCTTGCTGTCTTCTTTTTGCTATTATTAAATAATTTATCAAATATTATATTGATTGTATGCTTATGAGATATATATATATATATATATATGTATATATATATATATATATATATAGATAGATAGATAAATAGATCGACATATCATCATCAGCCGTATATAGTCCGCTGCAGGACAAAGGCCTCAGACATGTCCTACCACTCTCGTCTGTATATATATATATATATATATATACAGTATATATATATATATATATATATACACGTTATGTGAAAATTTGAATGTAGTATATATAATAAGCTGCAAGTGGCACACATGAACCTAGGAAAAGTTCATGATAGAATTTATGGAGAGAATGCGGAAGGTGTTAAGAATGCAAAACAAACATTTTCATAGTGCAAGTGCAGAATTATATTAGATTATGTGTTAGAGCTGTTGGAGTTACAAATAAGTTAAAAGGCAAGAGTGTGTTATTTCTCCAAGACTGTTAAACAGCCTTATAAATGAAGTGTTGAGAAAGGTTAGGACAGTAGATGAAGTGTGCCATAAGATAGTGAGTTGTGAAGGAGATTTGGAAGGGTTGATGTTTGAAAGGACAAATTGTTCATTGGAGAAAATGAAGAGAAACTGCAGATACTGGCAAAAGAGTTCGAAAGTATTTGTAGGAGAACGCAGCTAGTGAATGTGAGCAAAAGGTAATGAGAGTAAATGGAAATAAGAACGGTAGAGTAATCAAAGTTAGTATATACTGGATTTGATTTAAGAATTTGAGATATATAGCCTGGCACTGGAGCCATTCAAAACTGGTAGTTAATATGGAAGATGGAAAAATGGTAGCGGTTGATTCATTTATTTATCTTGGAGTAAAGAGTAATAATGTAGGGATGAAGAGAGATGAGGTGATCCATACGATATGAGAAGAGAAAAAGGCAGCAGGATGTGTGCAAAAGACCAGGAAGAGACAAGTAGCCGAAGTGGGAATGCATGAAGGTATTGTTAAACCAACTCTCCTTTACACAAGTGAAGCGAGAGTACTGATGGGGAAACAAAGTAAATAAGTTAAAGCTCTTGAGATAATATGTGGGTTTAGTTTACAAGGACTAAGAAGAACTGATAAGTTGAAAAATGTAGAAAAAAGCGAAGGTAATAAAAGGTAATAAAAGGGGAAAGGAAGCATGAGTCACGTACAAAGAATGGACGACAGTAAGTTAGTTTAAAGTGTGTACAATTAGGACGTGACAGGAGGTAAGAGGAAAAGATGGCACAAAAATGGTTGGATACACAAAGTTAAAGACGTTTTGCAAAGGAAGGAGAATTGATATACAGGAAGCTCAAGAGGGACGGGTTGAATGGGACAATGAGCGTTGGAGGCTTCAAAGCTGATAAGCTTTTAGCGTAGGTGTATGAGGAAACGATATTGTTGTTGTAGTGATTCGTTTTGTTCTCCAGAGACACCCCATGTTAGGGGAAATGCCTAATGAGTATTTAGTCTCTCTCTCTCTCTCTCTCTCTCTCTCTCTCTCTCTATATATACATATATATATATATATATATATATATATATATTATATATATATACATATATATATATACACATACACAACACCAACACATACAGCCGCTACTAGTCCACTGTAGACAAAGCCCTTAGACATATCCTTATTCATGTCTGGGGTTTGGCCAGTTTTTATAACCACGCTGGCTAGTGCAGATTGGTAACAGTGGGAGATTTTCGTCTGATAGCTTACAGCAAACTAATCTAGTATGGGTGGCCCTACCTAGCACAACTTTACTTATCATGATGCGGCGATACACACCCTATTTACGTTA
>NC_090747.1:71139552-71162052 GCF_036898095.1 Palaemon carinicauda
ACAATTTGCTTCTTCGGCTGCTTCACAGACTGACTTCAAGATTCAAAAGAGAATCACTTTGATTGTGAAAGAAATTTCTGATTTGACAGCTAGAGCACTCATGGCTTATCACATCGCTTTACATTCTAGTGATAATAGGGCTTTTCAGAACTGCTGAAGTATATGCTAAAACTTACGGTGTTATTTATTTAAGAGTAATTACTCTAAAGAAAATCTACCAAAGAATTAATAGTTTGCGGCACTGTTGCTTTGTTTGGCCTTATACTATTAATATTAATGGGATTGTTGTGAAGACCGAAAACCTCTTGATAGTATACCTAAACATTAATTCACATTAGCATTTATTCATTGGTTTCACCTAGAATGGCGTTATTATTTTCCTTTTCCCTTTTCAGTAGAGAAAAGCTGTAGTGGTACAGTAGGCGCTTTTTGAGTTTTCGTTAACGAAATCGTAGTCTCGTTAATTCAGAGGGTCTTTTCTACTATCATTAAAATTATCTAAGGGCAAAGTCGGGATAAATGTCAGAAGAATATTCTCCTCTGTCTTCATACACCTGACAACAGGGAGATTCCCAAACAATTCTTCTTCATATATGAGGTTACTGCACTATCATTGTTCAGTGGCCACTTTCCTCTAGGTAAGGGTAGAAGAGACTCTTTAGGTATGGTAAGCAGCTCTTCTAGGAGAAAGACACTCCAAAATCAATCAATTGTTTTCTAGCCTTGGGTAGTGCCATAACCTGTATGCCATTAGAGGTCTTGTTTGTGGGGTACACTCGGGCACACTATTTTATCTTATTTCCCTTCCTCTTGTTTCCTTTCCTCACTGGGCTATTCTCCCTATTTGAGCACCTGGGTTTATAGCATCCTGCTTTCCCAACTAGGGTTGTAGCTTAGCAAATAACAATAATTATAATATAAGCAATATCATGTATACTTCCAATCGTAATAATATATACATTATCTTCCAGGTTACACACCGATGTAAAGTAACCTACAATATTAGAAGAGTTGATAGAAACAGAGAGAGAGGTTTACAAGAAATGTAGAGAGAAATTCATGCAGAGGGTATACAGGGTAAAGGCAGGTAACTTAGGCAATAAGATATCATTAAAAACTGACTCCAGTTTTTATGAGAAGATTAACTGAGAGTTGGACGGAAGTGTGGACGATAAAGCGATCAGGAATCCGATATACATTTACACCTGTTGGTCAGGCGAAACTGTTCAAGCCAGGCATAGCTGCTTGGGCGTGGTCACCGCCGGAAATGGACAATGAAGAATAGGTTCTTAGCATGCTTTTAGCTGTTAGTCTTAAAGGTGGCTCTTTCCCGTGATGAGGTATGGAGGGTAGTGCCTCACCCTTGTGCAGAGTTGGGGGTAGTGAGCTTAGTAAAAAAAAAAAAAAAAAAAAAAAGTTAAAAGTTAATATTGCCTAAGGGCTTCTTTACAAAATTTATTGTAATGGATTGCTTTTCCCATTGCATCGCAAGTTTTACCCAACTTCTGCTACTGTAAATATATTATAAGAAATATTATTTATTAATACAGTAGTGTGAAATGAATACCAATTATTGCTGAACTATCAAACTTACTGCAGACATATAAATATACAAACAACCCTTGAATTAAAGTAGAAACATATCGAGGTTAACATTTCTAAAAATGTGAATGTTTAGTGACTAAACATACAAGTTAACTCTTTGGCAGATGAAGCTTTAACCACATTCCTCTTAAAAATCACTCACAGACAAATCAACCAAGAGTGACATCATAATAATCATTTTAAAATGGTTGACATACATCGGAGTCTATAAATGAACTATATCTTAAAGAAGATATCCTAAAAAGACAGACATACGTCACGCTGGTTGCAGCATAGGTGATGGTAAATATGGAAGGCATAACAAAATATAAAAGAAACTTAAAACACATACGAACTCACTTTAAAAAATAACTAATTGAGAAAAAAGATAGATGAAAAACGTTAAAATGGCTGCAGCAACGAGGGAACAATAACAGGATTTTCTTTAGAAAACACTAGTAACAGGTGGAAAAAAACAAAGCATGGAATGCGTAATTCACAAACACTCACTTTCTTTTCACTTTTGCACAATAAGAAAAATATAACCGAATTTATATATGAATAATAAACAATCTAAACTAATAACTTGACATTTTACAAGTAACCGGAGAACGATATTGTATAAGAAAAAGAAGTAAATTTTATGATAGTCATAGGAAATGTCTTCCACAAGGAATATTTTAGTACATAATTTTCTCTCTCGTATAACCTTAAATTTTCATATTTTTCTTTTCTTTGAAAATACCTCTCTATTGAGTAAATATAGGAGATGAATGAAAAACTTCAAGTATTATGAAGTGATTTGACTCATTACAATTTAAGATAAACTCCTATAGACGATTAACAACTAGTCCCAGCTTAGAGCGATACACAAGACAGAATTTGTACAGACAAAAAAACGGTCCAAACAAATCATTTCAATCTTAACTCACGGAGTACAGTGTCTAACATCATGAATTAGTCTACGACACTGATACGACCGACTCGTTTATGAGGAAACATTAAGAAGGAGCATCCTAAAAAATTAAGAGTAGAAGCTTATGTCGTAGAAAGGTAGATTACCGATGCAGAAACGTAGGATTACTGCCTCTCACATGAACAGAAAGGAAGTCAAAATAAAGGAAGCATTGTTATTGGCAGACGTAGATCACGGTGACGCGCATGTCACTTTGGACAACGAAGGTTTTCAGAATATTACCAGTTTTCATTCAAATAGTAATATTTCCTTTATGGAAACGCCTAGTGAAAGGGATAGGTTGTTAAATCTACAAGAATTTACCTTGACAAAGTACGATGGCTATTCTCTACCATCGTTAACGATACGCTATTATTCAACGGCACAAAGAAACCATTAAAAGAGATGTGATTTCATTACCACGTATAGTAAAAGGGCACAAAGAAGACTTTGAAGACAATGGTAGCCAATTAGTGAAATTAAATGATTCTTAGATATATAGCCTTCGAAGCGAGTTACATTGCATTTGAAGATAAAGGAAAATGGACCTTGAAAAACGATTGATTTAGAACCCACTGAAATGCAAACCAAAACATGAGATACATAGGATAACAGAGGAAATGCAGAAGAGTGAATTAAAGGCTCCAGACACTACATTTTCTAATAATAGGAATTTCACACATTCTAAAGGAGCAAAAGGAAGAGGTTACACCGAAGTTAGAAAGGCACGATGAAACAAAAGCACAGGAGGGTTTTCTAAACCAATCTCCTCAGGATATATGAATGTACCCAAAAGAGGAAATTTCAGTTGAAATATGAATAAAGATAACAATGGTTATCAATCAAATAAAAAATAACAGCACTCAGACAGGAGTAATAAATTATGATGTTCAGGGCGCTAGGCCTAACATAATACGTGCAATTTACGGTTATAACAACCACACCACACTAAAGAGTGCCTTAGGAAAAAAAAGGTGTAATAATTATAATAGATTAGGACACTCAGTGGAAGAATGCTAATATAATAAGCAGTTATGTAGTTTCCAGCAAATTAATTATACTAATTAGATTTCAGGAAATGATGTACCTCAAACATCACAAATTCCTGGGGTACATATTCTCTCAATGGAGGTTCATCCACATTACCAACGGAAAAGGTGTTTTCTTCATATGATAATTATAGATCAGATTTACCAATAGCGGAATTACAGATAGAAAGGAAGACTTGTTCAGTGTTATTAGACTTCAGAAGTACTGTGAACATCATAGGAATTAGAACATTAAAAGAATATTTAGACATACACAAATCCGATAATAAGGGAGAAAGTAAATCTGTAAAACTGGGAATAAGGTAACCATTCTCAGCACGATTAATTAAGCCAGGGTGGTCCAACCTTTTTATTATTATTATTATTATTATTATTATTATTATTATTAAATGCTAAGCTACAACCCCAGTTGGAAAAGCAAGATGCTACAAGCCCAGGGGCCCCAACAGGGAAAATATCTCAGTGAGGAAAGGAAACAAAGAAAAATAAAATATTTCAAGAACAGTAAAAACACCGAAATAAATATTTCCTATATAAACTATATAAACTTTACCAAACAAGAGGAAGAGAAACTAGATAGAACAGTGTGCCTGAGTGTACCCTCAAGCAAGAGAACTCTAACCCAAGATAGTGGAAGACCATGGTACAGAGGCTATGGCACTACCCAAGATTAGAGAACAATGATTTGATTTTAGAGTGTCCTTCGCCTAGAAGAGCTGCTTACCATAGCTAAAGAGCATCTTCTACCGTTACCAAGAGGAAAGTAGACACTGAACAATTACAGTGCAGTAGTTAACCCCATGGGAGAAAAAGAATTGTTTGGTAATCTCAGTGTTGTCAGGTGTATGAGGACAGAAGAGAATCTGTAAAGAATAGGCCAGACTATTCGGTGTCTGTGTAGGCAAAGGGAAAGAATCGTAACCAGAGAGAAAGATCCAATGTAGTACTGTCTGGCCAGTCAAAGGACCCCATAACTCTCTAGCGTAAGTATCTCAACGGGCGGCTGGTGCCCTGGCCAACCTACTACCTAATACCATTGCAAGGGCCACATAACCTGAAATCCTTGATGGCACGGGCCAAAAAATAAAATTAATATTAGAATTATAATTCCTGGTTAAGTAACTTAAGGAAAGCACCTTCCCCCAAGGGGAGAGAATTCATTTCCTTTATATAAATGATTTTTTTTTTACCAAGTATGTAGATGCACTTGAAGAGCTTACACACAATGTCATAAGATTTTCCCCCATACTTATCTTTATATGAATATTTTCCGAAGCAAAAAAAAAAAATAAATAAAGGTAATAATTAAAAATTCAAAGCTTATATAGTTCAGTTGATCTTTAACTTTTTAAAGTACATATGATATAAAAAGAGAAAAAGATGATAACAATCTAATCATAAGATAAGAAAAATTAGAACCTTTCACAGTTCTATTCCTGTTTAACTTCAAAATACTGTACAAAGTAAATCTACACACACAAACATTATATTTATATATATATATATATATATATATATATATATATATATATATATATATATATATATATATATATATATATATATATATATACATACATTATATATATATACATACATTATATATATATATATATATACACACATTTATTTATTTATATATATGTATATTATATATATGTATAACATATATATATAGTTACATTATATATATATATATATATATATATATATATATATATATATATATATATATATAATCTTTTCTGAAATTCACAATATAACCCTTCAAGTATTCCAAAAAAAAAAGAAAAAAAAAGAAGAGGAGTATGTTCCATTATTTCTGTTCAATTCATGACAAGAAGGGAAGTGTATTAGATTATTCTTGTTTAAGCATTCACTTAAAAGTTACAGCTTTTTACGGAGAGAATTAACATGTCCTGCTAACTGGGAAACATTTTGTAATTTACCTTCTTGTAGGTTCGTGTTTAGAACATTCAGGGGGCCAGTTAATACTGTAAGAATTGCTTGGGAGCAAAGAAAGTCTTTATCATGTAGCTGAATTTAGCACTGTTCTGAATGAGTAATATGCTGATTTTATAGAAGTGGTAGAGTATCTTCCCTTTAAAAAAAAAAAAAAAAAAAAAAAAAACACACACACTGTTCCTCAGCACTCAACCCCCCTAACACGTAATATAGTGGCAGGTCACTATACTCTGTGTTTAGTTTTTCCAGGAATGATATAAATTTTCTATGCCTGAGGAGATATTTCCGCCTCTGATTAAGTTCACAATACTGACAATACTTGTCATGACATCACTCATCTGCAATATTTTGCTTCATAAGGCCTCTTGGTGAATAATGCAGTGCAGTGTGATGCAATGCACTCCATTTTTCTTTAAAAGACCAACTAACCCCACATTACTGCCATCCATAGCTTCCGTACTATCACTTACAAGGCATGGACACATTTTAAACCCTCCATATTCATAGACCACGGATTTGCGGGAAACACACACACACACACACACACACACACACACACATATATATATATATATATATATATATATATATATATATATATATATATATATATATATATATATATATATATCAGAACCTGTTTTCATTATTCAATGATTACATCTTGACAATTTCTTCGTGTACCACAAAATTTTCGCCAATGGTGCCGGCAAATACGAGACACTGATTTGTGTCACATACATCAGTGTTGTCATCTAAATCCAGTAAAAAGTACTTGCGATGTTTCATTATATTTTTAAGTTTCATGGAAACATGCTGATCAAATTAATTCACTCTTCTTACAACTCTTTGGTAAGAGAATGACACTAAAAAATTTTACTACCAGGTACATTTTCTTCAGCAAACTCTTGTGCTATTTTACTAGTAAGCACACTGCTTCATTAATTCTCCACCCATAAATGATTTTCTATTTCTTATAAACTCCAAAGTAACTTCTTATAAAGCAGTAAGACTAGCTGTTTGTGGTTTTCAGAAGTTATGTAGCCTATAATTTTGCTGTTGGTGTTTGCCCATCAAGATATTCAATATACCACTTCGTGATTTTCCCGCAATTGAGTATATTTTTCTTTGTGCATTTGTCTCACAATGCCTTTGAACACATTCCTTAAGAACAGAACCTATTTGATGCCACACAATATTCTTCTTCCCACTTCATATCATATGCTCTGTTCATATCTGAGCACTTTCTTTTCTTACTTTGACTCGATATGGAAAGACGTTATGAACAATAGTGCTTACAGTAACTGCAAAACAGAAGCAAGCGGAAAACTATTCGAAACAGCAGGGGCTCCATCCCCATTCTATTCACGGGGTTTCATTAACCTTGTTACATTTATATTTGTTATTGTTATTACTATTATTCTACCTAACGTCAAAAGTAAAATAAACATTGGTATTGAACGCATGGTTTGAATGGAGAGAGAGAGAGAGAGAGAGAGAGAGAGAGAGAGAGAGAGAGAGAGAGAGAGAGAGAGAGAGAGAGAGAGAGAGAGAGGAGTACTGCAATTCTACTGAAATGTGTGATTTTAATTTTATTTCATTATTTATCATTTTTTTATTTTGTTAGTATTCAGGAGGGATCATTTAGGTCCAGTAAGGTTTTGACACATTAAATCATACTGCATAATTGGGTCAGTGTCGGAGGGCCACAAAAAATCTCCTCGCGGGCCACATTTGGCCCGCGGGCTTGTAGTTGGACCACCCTGAATTAAGCAATAAAACTTTTGTCGTATGAATGTAAAGATACTTTATATTGTTCTCCAAGACACTTAATTCCCAGCTAATGCTCTAATGTCTTTCCAAACTATGCAAAAGTATAGAATTCAAATATATTGGCGAAATAGACGATTGCTGATAGAAAATGAGATGTATGTTTTTTGCTTGAGGAAGACAAGTCGTGTTCAAATTTGGCCAATTTGAAAGAGCTAGGTTTTTCAAGTGATGAAAAAGCAGCTCAAACCAAGAGAAGAAATCAAAAGAAATTAAGAGAATGAATTAAATACTAAAACAGTAAATAGACGAAATCATTCTGCCGGGCGTAGAACGTAATACAGAACGTTCTTACGATGTTGAGGGGGAAAACAACCATAATAGTGCACTCATTACCAGGCAAAATGGTAGAAACAAGGTAAAAGAAACTGTATACATGGATCCACAAATTGAATTAAAAGACGTTTTACAAGCAGGGACAATATAAACAAATGAAATTTGTCAAGCAGTATATGAGGTAGAACAAGATGTAGTCGAGGACAGGTATTTTTGTTAAACTGCTCTCACACAAGAAGGTAAGATATCTGTAATAAGAACTGCAGATGATGAACAAATAAAATTCAGGCTAGTTAGCGACGTAATATTAAAACAATACTAATCATGTTAATTAATGATCAATTGCCTGATTTTGTGAAAATGGACATCTCCTTGGTACACATGAATGGGAATAACTATGAGTCATGCGTTCATAATGAGGCAAGAGACTCCATTTATTGCCAGGAAGAGATTTCTTTAAGGTATAGAAATTATTTACGCACAAATTCCAATGGAAGATCATGCAATTTTCTCACCCGATAGCCCCCAAAAATAATATCAACAAGAGCAATCAGAGATTTCCGACCTCCTCCAAAGGTTAATGGGGTCGTCCATGACCTAAGATCTATCTGTGGTGAAAATTTCGCCAAACTTTGTCAATTTGTTTTGAGGTTATCTTTAAAATGGTAAAAATGCAAATCCGAATTTAGAAGCCACACCCAGATCGGGATTCATCTCGAAAATTTAACGAGGTCGTCAACGACCTAAGATCTATCCGAGGTGAAAATGTCGTCAAAATCGGTCGAGTACAGAATAATTCAATTTTGTTTCACAAAATCCAAAACTAGAGGTTCGAATCCTGGCCAGAGAGAGAGAGAGAGAGAGAGAGAGAGAGAGAGAGAGAGAGAGAGAGAGAGAGAGAGAGAGAGAGAGAAATAAACCCACTTGATTTTATAACCTCCTCGGCGGAGGTAATAAAGAGATAGGAAATGTTGATTTTCCTTGAACATAAGATAATTTATCAGGAATCTTAAATAAATCTAGGCAGGGGATTGCCATTTTAGGAGACAAGCTAAGCCAAACTGATGTACTACAACACAGATTATAGATATTTTCATATTCTAAATCATAGGTTGCCAATAAGTCAACGTCTAACAACAGATAAATTAATAAAAGACACGAAGAGAGACAGAGTGGTTATACCATCAGTCTCTCCTTATAATTCTCCTTTATTGTTAACTAGTGTACCCGAGCCGTCAAAAATGACGTCTAAATACTTAGATATCCACACACACGAACATGCAAACAAATTCAATCCTTCCCATCCTCTCCTCCTTTCCTAACTACAACACGCTGGTTTGCCAATTTGTGGGAGTGGTTTCAGAGTGTACCTTGGGTAAGTTCACATGGATTCTAGCAATCCTGAGCAAGTTCACATAGATTTTAGCAATCCTGAGCAAGTTCACAAGGATTTTAGCAATCCTGAGCAAGTTCACATGGATTCTAGCAATCCTGAGCAAGTTTCTATGGATTCTAGCAATCCTGAGCAAGTTCACAAGGATTTTAGCCATCCTGAGCAAGTTCACAAGGATTTTAGCAATCCTGAGCAAGTTCACAAGGATTTTAGCCATCCTGAGCAAGTTCACATGGTTTCTAGCCATCCTGAGCAATTTCCCATGGATTCTAGCAATCCTGGGCAAGTTCACATAGATTCTAGCAATCCTGAGCAAGTTCACAAGGTTTCTAGCCATCCTGAGCAATTTCCCATGGATTCTAGCAATCCTGGGCAAGTTCACATAGATTCTAGCAATCCTGAGCAAGTTCACAAGGTTTCTAGCCATCCTGAGCAATTTCCCATGGATTCTAGCAATCCTGGGCAAGTTCACAAGGTTTCTAGCCATCCTGAGCAATTTCCCATGGATTCTAGCAATCCTGGGCAAGTTCACATAGATTCTAGCAATCCTGAGCAAGTTCACAACGTTTCTAGCAATCCTGAGCAATTTCCCATGGATTCTAGCAATCCTGGGCAAGTTCACAAGGTTTCTAGCCATCCTGAGCAATTTCCCATGGATTCTAGCAATCCTGGGCAAGTTCACATAGATTCTAGCAATCCTGAGCAAGTTCACAAGGTTTCTAGCCATCCTGAGCAATTTCCCATGGATTCTAGCAATCCTGGGCAAGTTCACATAGATTCTAGCAATCCTGAGCAAGTTCACAAGGTTTCTAGCCATCCTGAGCAATTTCCCATGGATTCTAGCAATCCTGGGCAAGTTCACATAGATTCTAGCAATCCTGAGCAAGTTCACAAGGTTTCTAGCCATCCTGAGCAATTTCCCATGGATTCTAGCAATCCTGGGCAAGTTCACATAGATTCTAGCAATCCTGAGCAAGTTCACAAGGTTTCTAGCCATCCTGAGCAATTTCCCGTGGAGTCTAGCAATCCTGAGCAAGTTCACAAGGTTTCTAGCCATCCTGAGCAATTTCCCATGGATTCTAGCAATCCTGGGCAAGTTCACATAGATTCTAGCAATCCTGAGCAAGTTCACAAGGTTTCTAGCCATCCTGAGCAATTTCCCATGGATTCTAGCAATCCTGGGCAAGTTCACATAGATTCTAGCAATCCTGAGCAAGTTCACAAGGTTTCTAGCCATCCTGAGCAATTTCCCATGGATTCTAGCAATCCTGGGCAAGTTCACATAGATTCTAGCAATCCTGAGCAAGTTCACAAGGTTTCTAGCCATCCTGAGCAATTTCCCATGGATTCTAGCAATCCTGGGCAAGTTCACATAGATTCTAGCAATCCTGAGCAAGTTCACAAGGTTTCTAGCCATCCTGAGCAATTTCCCATGGAGTCTAGCAATCCTGAGCAAGTTCACAAGGTTTCTAGCCATCCTGAGCAATTTCCCATGGATTCTAGCATTCCTGGGCAAGTTCACATAGATTCTAGCAATCCTGAGCAAGTTCACAAGGTTTCTAGCCATCCTGAGCAATTTCCCATGGATTCTAGCAATCCTGGGCAAGTTCACATAGATTCTAGCAATCCTGAGCAAGTTCACAAGGTTTCTAGCCATCCTGAGCAATTTCCCATGGATTCTAGCAATCCTGGGCAAGTTCACATAGATTCTAGCAATCCTGAGCAAGTTCACAAGGTTTCTAGCCATCCTGAGCAATTTCCCATGGATTCTAGCAATCCTGGGCAAGTTCACATAGATTCTAGCAATCCTGAGCAAGTTCACAAGGTTTCTAGCCATCCTGAGCAATTTCCCATGGATTCTAGCAATCCTAGGCAAGTTCACATAGATTCTAGCAATCCTGAGCAAGTTCACAAGGTTTCTAGCCATCCTGAGCAATTTCCCATTGATTCTAGCAATCCTGAGCAAGTTCACAAGGTTTCTAGCCATCCTGAGCAATTTCCCATGGATTCTAGCAATCCTGGGCAAGTTCACATAGATTCTAGCAATCCTGAGCAAGTTCACAAGGTTTCTAGCCATCCTGAGCAATTTCCCATGGATTCTAGCAATCCTGGGCAAGTTCACATAGATTCTAGCAATCCTGAGCAAGTTCACAAGGTTTCTAGCCATCCTGAGCAATTTCCCATGGATTCTAGCAATCCTGAGCAAGTTCACAAGGTTTCTAGCCATCCTGAGCAATTTCCCATGGATTCTAGCAATCCTGGGCAAGTTCACATAGATTCTAGCAATCCTGAGCAAGTTCACAAGGTTTCTAGCCATCCTGAGCAATTTCCCATGGATTCTAGCAATCCTAGGCAAGTTCACATAGATTCTAGCAATCCTGAGCAAGTTCACAAGGTTTCTAGCCATCCTGAGCAATTTCCCATGGATTCTAGCAATCCTGGGCAAGTTCACATAGATTCTAGCAATCCTGAGCAAGTTCACAACGTTTCTAGCCATCCTGAGCAATTTCCCATGGATTCTAGCAATCCTGAGCAAGTTCACAAGGTTTCTAGCCATCCTGAGCAATTTCCCATGGATTCTAGCAATCCTGGGCAAGTTCACATAGATTCTAGCAATCCTGAGCAAGTTCACAAGGTTTCTAGCCATCCTGAGCAATTTCCCATGGATTCTAGCAATCCTGGGAAAGTTCACATAGATTCTAGCAATCCTGAGCAAGTTCACAAGGTTTCTAGCCATCCTGAGCAATTTCCCATGGATTCTAGCAATCCTGAGCAAGTTCACAAGGTTTCTAGCCATCCTGAGCAATTTCCCATGGATTCTAGCAATCCTGGGCAAGTTCACATGGATTCTAGCAATCCCGAGCAACAAGTGAATTCGGATCAACAGAGAGGTAGTTATCGATGTGTCCAACTGAGCTGCACTGACAAAGAAGTGACAATTGACTAATATCATATGTAACTTGTTTATCAAAATCCAAACGCATGGGTTCGAATCCTGGCCATGGAAGATACTCTTGATGACCATCGTATAGTATTTCTTATTTTTATGAACTGATTTCATTAATAACTAAGATTTGTCTTTTCACACTTGAATATACTGTATATATATATATATATATATATATATATATATATATATATATATATATATATATATATATATATATATATATATATATATATACACATACATATATATGTATATATACACATATATATATATATATATATATATATATATATAAACACTATATTTATATATTTAATATATATATATATATAATATATATGATATATATATATATATATATGTATATATATATATATATATATATATATATATATATATATATATATATATATATATATATATAATGTGTACAAATACATATGCGTGTGTACTCAAACAAAATACTTTTGTGTATGGTCAATGTCTCCTTACACCCGAAAATTCTCTCTCCTTCCACTCGACTTTTATATACTACTTGACCTACCTTCGAACCAACGTAAATCATCCTTCAATAGGTTTCCGAACTGCCCGAGATGTTGAAACATCATCCTTAATTAAAAAAAAAAAACCTATGCAGCTTACAAAGCTTATAATGAAACTAATAAATTAATGAAATAGCAGGTAATTAAAACACGGAGAGAGAGAGAGAGAGAGAGAGAGAGAGAGAGAGAGAGAGAGAGAGAGAGAGAGAGAGAGAGAGAGAGAGAGAACAACTACTGTATAACACAGCGTCAAATTTCTCATTGAAACGTCCTTAAACAAAAGTGGCCATCATCCACCGTTTTTCAATGAGGAAGATTAGAGTTATCTACTTTCAAGTGATTTTCCGTAAACAACACTCAAGAGACTCCTTGCACAGTATAGTATGTGCGTATACATACAGTCATACATATAGATAGATACATAGATAGATAGTCCTTTCTGAGTGGGAATATCTTAACGTGGAGAAAGGGTTTGCGTATCGCCATGATCAGCAAAGCTGTATAAGTCAGGGCCACCCATTCTAGGTTGGTTTGCTGTGAGCGATCAGACGATAGATAGATAGACATGTATATTATATACTAGAAAAGCGATTGAAATTAGAAATTTCAAGCTTTTGGACTACATTTATTAAGGAGATCAACCAAGCTTCCGGAAACCTTTTTGTCATCATGAACATTAACACAAATTAAGAGACACTAATCTATTAAATAGAAAAAAAAAATCTAACCAAACTGAAATAAACTTGAATATATTTCTAAGAAAAAAATTACATGATAGGTAATCAAAATACATACATAAATAACAAAATTCATTGATGAAATTCTCAGAATACTGAAGCAAGAAACTTCTTCAGTAAGTAGCCTAAAACCTGAGACTAACAAAGAAGTCTTATAGAGAAGGTAAAGCATAGTTCAATTCAAATGTTTAGCCTAATGACAGGGTAGTTATTCTATAACGTCCTTCGAGTCTCTCTTTATTAAACAACTAGTGCCAGTTTTCAGTTACTCCTTACCTCTGTTCCTTTACACATTGCTTCACAGAAGAGATTTGTCGCATCATCTTTTAACCACCGTGTAATTAACCTGACGTTGAACCTTCCCAGCTTATCAATCTTGCAATTTTGCTATGTGGATGATTTTATACTAATTCGTGTAATTTCAATACGTAATTCTTATTACTAAACTGTTTAAAAAACCGTCATTTTAATAGGATATTCTCCGTAAAAATATACTGTTCTCAGCCGTATTTCAGTGAAATACATGTGACCATAATTTTTATCCTATTTTGTTATTATCTTTTACGGGTTTTTGACCGTAATAATATATCCATTTTTGGAACGCTAAATGCCTGGCAACATTTATTCCAGGATTTTTACCGTTCTTTAAGGCTAATTTTTAAGTGTACCTGTAATTTTCGTTTTCGTGATATGATTAATCATATTTCAATATGGTTGTTTGTTATGATTCTCTCGGCATAAATGAAATTGTATTGATTTAACTGATTAAACTGATTAGTGTCAATAAATTAGTGCTAATACCATAGTGATGGGAATAAATTTGGATAAAAATGTTTAAGTTTCTACTTTTAATTGCCTTTATAGTAAACATAAAACTTTCAGGATATATGTGTGTGTGTGTGTAAAGATGAGTATGATTATAACTTATGGCCAAGATTCTGCCTCGTATATGTAGTGCATTATATTGTTTTGCATTTTCTAGTTTAATCTGTGCCATAGCATAGCAAAAATAAATACTATTCAAATTTCTTACAAATACATATGTTTCCCATACGCATATTCCCATCAAATGAAATAACGCCTCAAGGTCTTAACTTGTACACATTACTATCCGGGTCAACTGGTGAGCGCCAGGTCAGTAACCATCAATAAATCATGCAATTTCCTCCATAACACTGAACAACGATAATATGCAAAGTAAATAAGTACGTTAATATATACACTAATTATCCAAACTCAGCTGTTGTGTTAATTTTCTTTGTTTACATATTTTAGAATATGATTATTTATAATTAATTTGTTAGTGCTCGCAAGGAATTCAACAACAAACAAATTATCAATTGGGGTAAATGCTTCACGGAGTAATATGATCTTAAGAACACCTGGAGATAAGAGATTGACTGCCTGTCACCTGGATATCGATAATAAAAATAGATGCTTTGGCACCTGCCAAAACAGGAAGATGTTGCCAGATGGCGAACGAAACGAAATGGGAGAGAGAGAGAGAGAGAGAGAGAGAGAGAGAGAGAGAGAGAGAGAGAGAGAGAGAGAGAGACTGTCTCACACCAGCATAAACAACAAAATGCTCCAATCAGCAATCTCTATAACACAACACGAAAAGTATTACAAATCACGACTTCACGTAAACTGTAGTTTAGTCCAACAGAATTACATTCAATTATAAAAATAGAAAATATTTTAATAAATTGACCTAAGCCACCATGAATCAATACTTAAGAATATCAAAGAGAAATGAGTAATTGACTGATACATCCTTGATAGGACTGCCAAGACGTAAAAACACCATGAATGATAAATAGCCTTCAAATGTTATTCAGTACTTGTTTACATACATACACACACACACACACATCGCCAACAGTGTGGATCAGCTTACCTTTCAGTATTGTTGTTGCATATAAAAATTTCTTTCAAAAAGCGTTACAGAGCATTACCTTGGTTTATCGGACTTATATACAGTTTATGCATACACACACTTCTATTTGTTTTGATATCTTTTATGGAGGTTGCCTTAATTTCACTTTTTCTTTTACGTTCTGTATAGGCTATTCAAAATGTGGAAGACTATCCGGTCGGATAGCCTAATTACCTTTCTTATTTTCAATTAATAATAATAATAATAATAATAATAATAATAATAATAATAATAATAATAATAATAATAATAATAATATTCCCCCTATAATAAAGAGCAAATGTCTGGCTATATATATATATATATATATATATATATATATATATATATATATATATATATATATATATATATAAAAACAAATATATATATATAGTGTATATATATAAATACTGTATATATATACAGTATATAAATATATATATATATATATATATATATATATATATATATATATATAGATAGATAGATAGATAAATAAATATATATATAAATATACAGTATATATATATATATATATATATATATATATATATATATATATATATATATATATATATATATATATAGGAAAGAGGGAAAGGGTGGGAAGAGTTGACTCTGTGTGTACATACCTTATCTAAATATTTAGCCGTCATTTTTGACGGGTCGCGTGCACTAATAATAATAAACAGTACCATGTTTCAACACAAGATAGCATTCGATGGTGTCATATTATATTGTGATGAGCCTAAGCAGATTTACCATAGAGCAATAAGGAAGAGAATAAACAAAGATGCAATAGGAAATTGCAAGAGGCTGTGGGAGAATGTTCAGTACTAATATGATGCAAAAATGAAAATACCATAAAACATCACTCCACTGTGATGTGGTCATAAGAAAAAAGAATTTTATAACAGTGGAAGAAATAAATAGCTCTGACGCTGGAGCAGCCCCATCTGTTCATCATTCGAAATGAAAATTACATTAATTAATATGTTCATTAAGGTGCTAGTGATCGTTATATCATTATATTTCGGCGCTAAAAACACAAAATTAATTAAGCCTTTGAGATAAATCAACTTAGAAAACGAAATTTAGTCATTATTTATATTTGTTTATTATCAAAGAATTCTTTTTTACAAATATCGTTCGATTGTACATAAGGTTGGAAGTAAAAGGGAGAAGCGAAGAATGTTTCATATAATTGCATACAGTGGAATAAGAGGAGAGATGATATATATGCAGACAGGATACAAAATAGAATAGGTAAAATGCAAGAAAGCTTAGCAAAAGATAAAAAGTCTACTACACAATGGAAGAACCAAGAAGAATCGGGGTAGGAATAATTCTCAGTGTATCAGTGACCGGCTCTTGGACTTAAAATTGGTGAAAGATAAGAGAGTATGGTATATCATCTCGGGATACGACCCTCAACAAAGGTGCAGTTAAGAATATCTATATATATATATATATATAATATATATATATATATATATATATATATATATATATATATATACATATAGATATATATATATATATATATATATATATATATATATATATATATATATATACATATAGATATATATATATATATATATGTATATTTATCTATACATATATATATATATATATATATATATATACATATACATACATATATACTTATATATATATATATATATATATATATATATATACATATATATATAACATCATCATCATTAACCGTTACTAGATCACTGCAGAACCAAGGATTTGTGTCTGTTTATGATTTTTTTATGACAGTTTACATCCGCGAATTTTCTTTGTTCGTCGATCCATCCTCTTCTCTTCCTTCCCCTGCTTCTTTTGCAATCTCTAGGAACCTATTACGTTATTTATCAATGTCCATCTATCATTTTCAATATATGTCCTGCCCATGTTCATTTCATTTTCTTCCATGTTGTAGAAATCCTCTACTTTAGTTTGAAGTTTGCTCTCCTATCTATGTCCTAAAGCTTTAGTAAGGCTTCAAGGATTTGATGCATAAGTTAAAAATAGTGGGACCATCTGATTAAATACTTTTCTTTTAAGAGAAAGTGGCATTTTATTTTTCATAATCTCATGTTGTTTACCAAAAACTCTCCATTCCATGCTTATCCTTTTAATTTAGTTCCCGGGGAAAAACTCTGTCCAAAGTATGCATATGCATTAACAATTTCTAGGGGATCAATCATCTCTTATTTGTTCTCTCCCTGCATTTTCATTTACTCATATTCATTTTCAGTCCTACATTTTTGTTTTCTCTATTCAAATCTCCTATCATCTTTTGCAATTCCTTGCATGATTCACTAAACACACTAGGCTATGCCATCTGCAAATCTCAAAGTTGTTAAGGTATCCTCCATTAATATTAATTCCTACAGTTTCCCAATCTAAATTTCTAAAAACTTCTAGGCATGCTGTGAATATATATATATATATATATATATATATATATATATATATATATATATATATATATATATATATATATATATATATATATAAAATCCTCTACGTAGTACTAGAAATGCGGTTAGTTTTGAAATGCTTGCCTTCTCCATTATAGGCTCAATACTGCACAACATTCTAAAAGCTATTCTAGCTGTGACCAGACTGTGGAATAATCTCCCTAATCGGGTAGTTGAATCGGTAGAACGTCAGCAGCAAATAGTTTAATTGAACATGCTGACACAAGTATGTCTTTATAATTTAAATGTGCTTTATCTATTTTATCGCTGTTACTGATCTTAAGATACTTTATAGTCTTTATTCCAGCTGTGACCAAGTTGTGGAATGATCTTCCTAATCGGGTAGTTGAATCAGTAGAACTTCAAAAGTTCAAAGTTGGAGCAAATGCTTTTTTGTTGACCAGGCGGACATGAGTCTTTTTATAGTTTATTTATGACATATTTGTTTTTGATGTTGTTAATAGTTTAATTATGACATGTCTGTTTTGACGTTGTTACTTATTTTAGAATGATTTATTGTTAATTTGTTCTCTTCATTTATTTATTTCCTTATTTCCTTTCCTCACTGGGCTATTTTTCCCTGTTGGAGTCCCTGGGCTTATAGCATCTTGCTTTTCCAACTAGGGTTGTAGCTTGGATAGTAATGATAATAATAATAATAATAATAATATTTCATGTCTCCTTTTCTCACTGGGATATTTTTCCCTGTTAGAGCCCTTCGGCTTATAGCATCCTGATTTTCCAAGTAAGGTTGTAGCTTGGCTAACAACAACAACAACAACAAAAACAACAATAAAATCAACATCAACAACAAGACTTCATCATGTGTCAGCTGTCGTGATTTACACACATATATACATATGTATGATAATTTTGCACATTTAGCCGTGATTTTCATATTCATATAAACCATATATTATACACCTCCTAATATCTGGATTCTTTCTAACTCGGGATCTGAAGCTCAAGGGGGAATCAACTCAAAAGATAAAGCTTCTGGTCGGCCGGGAAATCGAACCCGAGCCCAGGAAACCGAGATTCCATTGACTTAGCAACTCCATGAGTTGGTAAGTCAATGGAACTTAAGTTTCTTGGACCTGGGTTCGACTCCCCGGCCGACCAGAAGCTATTATGTTTGAGTTGATTCCCCCTTGGGTCTCTGATCTCGAGGTAGAGAATAGAGATGTTAGGAGGAGTATAATATATGGCTTATATGAATACATAAATATGTATAGATCCTATATATACATAAATTTATACATGCATTTACGCACATATATACAGATGCAAGTAAAGCTTAGATTACAGTTAGAAGGGATTCATACATACATACATAGTTACACACATATATATATATATATATATATATATATATATATATATATATATATACATATATATATACATATATATATATACATATATATATATATATATATGTGTGTGTGTGTGTGTGAAACTATTATTTAACAGTAATTAAAAATATAACTAATTTTGGGAAGTCAGAGCCCAGAGGTCTACTCCTGACCTTCTAATCACCTTCACACCTTACTTCACCAACAACAAGCCTCCTAAATTTCCGGAAAAGGGTCCGTGCTGGCATAAAACCATCTTAATGTAAAACAACACGGTGGAAAAAAAATGGTAACCCCACTATTCAAAGAGCGAGGTTGTTCAACCAGAATGAGAACGTGCTGGCATATAGCCAGAGCAAGGATGAACAACAACAATAACAACAATAGCCACAACAGTTCCTCAGTTTTCAAACTTCTAGAGACAGTTCATTAAACTTTTAGTTGGCCACGTTCCTTTGGCTTACGTGAACATCTAACTAAATGCATTTCTCGAGTGAAGTTAAGAGGAAGAAGTTTATTGACCTAAAAAAAGGGGGGAATATTTGAGCATCCTGGTGGGGTTAAGACACGTGACATTTTGCGGTAATTGCTCTGATATCATGTGATGGTTGAGAGTCGCATTTGGCGCTCAACCCGAATACCACTATAAATATCACCCCCTGAAAGATTACACCATCGGCACAGAGGCTGAAACTGACATTAGTATAAAAATTAAAATGGATGACTTAAATGCTGTAAGATTGTGTTACATGTAGCAAAATTATATTTCACACATACGTACATATTATTATTATTATTATTATTATCATTATTATTATTATTATTATTATTTGCTAAGCTACAACCTTACTTGAAAAAGTAGGATGCTATAAGCCCAGGGGCCCCAACAGGGAAAATAGCTCAGTGAGGATAGGAAAAAAGGAGAAATAAAATATTTTAAGAATAGCAACAACATTAAAATAAATATTTCCTATATATACTATAAAAACTTCAACAAAAGAAGAAAGAGAGAAATTACATAGAATAGCGTGCCCGATTGTACCCTCAAGCAAGAGAACTTTCAAGCAAGACAGTGGAAGACCATGGCACAGAGTCTATGGCACTACCCAAAACTAGAGAACAGTGGTTTTATTTTGGAGTGCCCTTCTCCTATAAGAGCTGCTTACCATAGCTAAAGAGTCTCTTCTACCCTTACCAAGATTAAAGTAGCCACTGAACAATTACAGTGCAGTTGTTGACCCCTTGAGAGAAGAAGAATTATATACCGTACAATACACACACACATATATATATATATATATATATATATATATATATATATATATATAAATATGTATATAATATATATATATATATATATATATAAAATATATAATATATATGTGTGTACACATATATGTCTGAGGCCTTTGCCCTGCAGTGGACGGCTGATGAATATATATATATATATATAATATATATATATATATATATATATATATATATATACATATATATAACATATATATATAAATATATATATACATATATATATAAATATATATATACATATATATATAAATATATATATACATATATATAAATATATATATAAATATATATATATATATATATATATATATATATATATATATATAATCAAACATTGAAGCACTAATGATATTAATTATTTTAAGACAACACTTTCCTAGTTTACTGTATCTACTCTTGTTTTCAAGGATAGATTTTGGAAGAAAAGAGGAAATTTGCTAGTGTGTTGCTCATTTATTCAAATCTTGCACACAGCTGTTTCAGCCAATAATTAATTGCATTTGTCAGGGTATCTCTACAAATAAATTACTATTCTTATGGCGGTACATTCATACATACGTAAATTAGAAAGATTCTACAAACATCTAATATCAACAAATATGAAAATTTCAAATTACTACTGAAGCCATCTGCTTTTTAATGAAGTTTCAAAATCCCATCTGAAGAATAACCTTGATATTCAAGGATAAATTCTAGATTCAAGTTGCACAGTGTCCTCTTGCTAGAGGGGAGGATATAATATGAGAAAACTTGAATGTTCAACACAGGCTGCTGTATTCCGATGCACACTGTTTCAACAATCAATAGCTCCAAACTAAGGATCTCCTAGAAGATGCTGAAAAAGACACAAGCAAGTGCAGTAGTACCCCAGTTTATGAGTAACTTTGAATACGAACAAAGTGGATTACGAGCATACAAATTTGGATTGGATTACCAGCCACCGGTTGAGACACTACCGCTAGAGTTATTGGGTCGTTTGACTGGCTAGACAGTGCTATGTCGAATCCTTCTCTCTGGTTATGGCTCATTTTTTCTTTCCCTACACTTCCACCGAATAGTCTGGCCTATTCTTTACGCATTCTCCTGTCCTCATAACACCCGACAACACTGAAATTACCAAACAATTCTTCTTCGCTTCAGAGGTTAACTACTTCACTGTAATTGTTCAGTGGTTTCTGTCCTCTTGGTAAGAGTAGAAGAGACTTCAGCTATGGTAAGCAGCTCATCTATAAAATCAAAACATTGTTCTCTAGTCTTGGGTAGTGCCATAGCCTCTGTACCATGGTCGTCCAGTCTTGGGGTAGCGTTCTCTTGCTTGAGGGTACACTCGGGCACACTATTCAATGTTATTTCTCGTCCTCTTGTCTTTTTTTTCTTTTTTTTTAATCTTTATATGAAAGGCTTATTTCAATGTCCTTAATGTTCTTAAAAGATTTCTATCTTAATTGTTCATTACTTCTCTTGTAGTTTATTTATTTCCTGATTCATTTTCCTCACTGGGATATTTTCCCTGTTGGAGCCCTTGTGCTTATAACATCCTACTTTTCCCACAAAGATTGTAGCTTAGCTAATAATAATAATAGTAATAATAATAATGAAGAAGAAGAAGAAGAAGAAGAAGAAGAAGAAGAAGAAGAAGAAGAAGAAGAAGAAGAAGAAGAATTGGGTTACGATAATTGAATCAGCGAGCAAGAAAAAAATTTGTGCCATATGGACATTTCTCGTGAACAAGTAGCCTACCGTGCTGTTCGAACGAGACAATCACGCCATTGTCGATTGGTAGACTTTCTTGGGTGTATTCAAATATCGCCTGCAAGTCTCAAATCAATATGCTTTAAATATTTTATATGATTTGAGATGTGCTTCTGTGAATACTATATTTACTTCTATGTGTATGAATTTAAGATTTTAACTAGGTCAATGTCTATAAAATCCAGATATGGGTCCTTGGTCCTTTTTTATTACTTTTATAGAAAAGCGGACAGATGGAAAATATAAATAGGTATTTTGGTATTTGTTTATAAGACCACGATCTCCATATACTGCCAAATTATGCAAAGCTATTTTTTTCCTCTGTCACTTTTTTAACATTCAAAACAATTCGCCTCATGGAAAACAAATTGAAATGTTAAAAAAC
>NC_090747.1:71164552-71172052 GCF_036898095.1 Palaemon carinicauda
CGTGTATGTATAGCCTATATATATATATATATATATATATATATATATATATATATATATATATATATTTATATACTATATATATATATATATATATATATATATATATATATATATATATATATATATACACACAGTTAGTTATTTACCAATGAAGGATTGTTCATTAAGATTTTTAATAATAGTAACGATTACTGCCAAGACCACCTTATACAAAGACGTGGCTAAATAATGAGTTTTTTCTCATATGTTATATAGAAATTTACGTGTTTTTCTTATCGAAATACACATATAATTAAACTCCTCTGTAGTGTTACGAGGACCATCGTCCTTATCTCAAGAGGAAATGAAGTCTAATCATATGTACAGATACAAGATTTTTTATGATACGATCCTTTCAGATCTTAGGACATTTTAACATAGGAAAAATACTATAATATATCCTTAATAATAATAATAATAATAATAATAATAACCATTAATAATAATAATACTACAACTACTACTACAACAACTACTACTATTAATAATAATAATAATAAATAATAATCATCATCATCATCTTCATCATGGATGATGATGATGATGACCAAATTCTTCGAATATGTGTCTATGTGACAAGGGTATATAAATGTATAAACAGACGACCAAACAGCAAAACAAACACATCCCTGTTGATGGATTCACTAATGTGACTTTTGTTGGGCAATAGGAGTGTAAGTGAAAGCTCACGCCACTCCAAACGGAATTAATAAGGGGGAGTAATTGCCTATCTGCACCAAGCATACGATGATATTCGAGAGAAAGATCTATTTATAAAGTGCCATCGCTTAGTTAACCGAGGGGAATGTGGACTGTAAATCGCGGTTCGTATAGAAGCCTCGATAAGGAAATGGGTGCAGAATGAAGTGTGTTCGCTGTGAAAATGTCTTGGGAGATCTGAAGGGTAAAAAGGGATTGTAATGTGATAGGCTCTTGGTAAAGGACTAAAGTGGTGTAAGAGGAATGTCGAGGCGTTTAGAGCATTTTATGAGCAATGCTCCTTCATTAAGAGATCAGAAGCTGCAGACATTCAAATAAAACAGTGCATTCTATTACCTATAAAAAAAAAACACGAGGTATTTAAAACCACCAAAGAACCGAATAGAGATCCTTCAACAAATATATATAAATACATCTGTGTCAACAAAGAAATAAATAAACATACAAACATAAGCCGGATTTAAGAATGACAGAGACGCCAAGGCACTGGTGCATGATGATCGAATACTAGGAAGGGAGAATAACAGAAATTGGTGTTTATTAAATTAAAATATTAATCAGTGCATAATGTAAAGTAATAAGCGCCGTAGTTTTAAATTTACATGACTAAGTGCCTCCCTTCTATCAGGGGCATAGTTGCCAGATGTCTTCTTAAGTTGATGAAATGCGCAACAGAGTTAATGAAATCAACTGTACATCGTGGCCTAAAGTAGGCACATGAATCGAAATTGATATACCAGTAACTGCTTTCTTATCATATTTTAACCGTCACCCCAATGACAGGAAACACCTGATAACTATCGCCAATTCCCCGAGTAAAAAACTAATAGAATCTCTCTCTCTCTCTCTCTCTCTCTCTCTCTCTCTCTCTCTCGTGGTACTTGTGATGCCAGATAACAAACATGAGATAAGGGACTTGGCTGGGTGCTTTGCCATGGGAAAATAGAGATATTTCTTAAATTTCTCCTTACGCAATCTCAAGTAGTAAGCAACTGGGTGGTTTTGCTTTTAGGTTCTTATCCCACTGTTGTTACGGCGTTTACTTTTTATCATATTTCATAACTTTCTGAGGTAACGGCTGAAAATAGAGCACTAACAGCTTAAAAACAACGCCCAGCCTTTTTTTGCAATGGGACTAGTTTTTCATCATATGACATAGTGTATTCATTATCTCTATACGGTAATATTTCTTATGGTAGTTATGATAATTAGGAGTGTTGAAGAAAATTACTAAAAAAGGAGACCTGACTGATTGCTATAATTACAGAGGCATCACACTTACATCAGTTGTCATGAAAATATATAGTATGCTCATTCTAAAGAGATTAGATTAAAAAATTTATGAAAAGCTGAGAGATGAACAAGCAGGATTTAGAAAAGGTAGAAGTTGTACTGACCAAATTTTAATTTTAACACATGTACAACAATGTGTAGAATATAGAAATCCACTTTTGATGGCATTTGTGGACTATGAAAAAGCCTCTGATAGTGTGCGCGGGACAATTTTGCGGAGAATCCTACGTTATTATGGAATTCCTCTTGAATATGTGAATTCGATTAAATATGTTCATGAGGAAAGAAATTGTAAAAATGTTAATGATCTATCAGATGAATTGTCAGTGAACAGCGAAGTACTCCAAAGGAATGTGTTGTCACCTATGTTGTTTATCCTCCTCGGAGATTCTGTAATGCGTAGAACAGTTGGAGACGGTGGAGAAGGATCGGACTGGATTGGTGATAGGAAATAAGCAGACCTAGAGTATGCTGATGATGCTGCCCTTGTTAGCAGGACACCACAGTATTTACAATGCTTGCTTACCAGAATGCATGAAATAACACACAAGATTGGGCTTAAGATAAATAGAAGGACAGAGATGATGAGAACGGAATATGCAATGGAAGATGAAATATCATTGGAAGGAGAAAGGATTAATGAAATATAATCATTTAAATATTTAGGAACTATAATCTCTAATACAGGTTCTTTAGAATTTGAGTTTAATGAAAGATTGACAAAATTGCAAATCAGACAATGGATAGGTTAAGTAAAATTTGGAAATAAAATTGCCTGAAATTGCATTTAAAATCAGGCTATATATCAGTTTAGTGAGGTCGGTGTTACTGTATGGACACAAGTCATGGTATGACAATGAAACAATCTCCAACAGATTTTGTAAATTTGACAACAAAGCCCTTAGGAGAATATTGGGAGTTAAATGGCAGCACAGGATTATAAATGAAACTATAAGAGAGATCTGATTAAAAAAGAGAATTTATAAGAATATAAATACCAAACATATTGTTGAAAACTCCTAATGTAAACAATAGCTAAATACTGAAGCAGTTTCCACTAAGATACTGATTCAAAAAGAAAATTGATGAGAAGATAAAGGCTAAACCTACTGTTAAAATCTTTTAATGTAAACACTAGAGTGCTATACATGGATGAGATCATGGTGAGGGGTAGATGGAGATGGTTTGGGCATGCTCTTCACTCTCCCCCAGAGAGATTAGTTCACCAAACATTTACCTGGGCTCCACCAGGTACGAGAAGACTTGGAAGTCGCAGGCCCACATGGCTGAGGACTATGAAGCGTGAAGCAGGAGGTGATGAATAAAGAAGTATTGAATTAAAAACTCAAGATAGAGACCCTTTGCAACAATAGGCGATGATGATGATGAGTTATGATAAAGGAAAAACTAAGATTATCACTATTAAATAATTGTCTTGCTAATTTTCGTTAAATCTCTTAAGTAAAAGACATTAAAAAAGATAAAAATGTAAAGATCAATATAAAAAAAATTCTTGTCTGCTTACTAGATATCTCTATTATAAAAATAAACTAATCGCTTGCCCTACAACATCCTTGAAAACTTGAGCAACAACGCACTGCAATAATTAATCTCTACAAAGGTCGAATACGCAGTCAACGACAAGGCTTGACTTCATCAGAACAACATTAACATTACTCGAAATAAATCCTGTCAATCTTCCCTGTCTATCTCTTTATTTTCTTGATTATTTTTCCTCTCTCTCTCTCTACCCTGAACCCCCTCACCTCTCTCTCTCTCTCTCTCTCTCTCTCTCTCTCTCTCTCTCTCTCTCTCTCTCTCTCTCTCTCACAACGCAGGTGCGGTAATATTAAAGACGACTTGGTATCCCTTAAGATCAAAAGCATTGGCATTCTTTCGATCGAGAGAAAAACGAGGATGGTCTATACTTATGGGCCATCGTTAAATTCAGGGGGTTGAACCCGTGACATTTATTATCTGGAGTTAGTATTATTGCTACTATTATTGTTGCTATGGATGTTGATAGCTGCCGTTAACAGGGGCATGTGCCCTTATTCAAGATATTTTGGGGACACCTAATGCTTACGATTATTTTAAAATTGAACCATTAAATGAGTGCAAAATGCAAATACTGCTCTAATATATATATATATATATATATATATATATATATATATATATATATATATATATATATTATATATATATATTATATATATACATATATAATATATAATATATATACGTATGTATGTATTTGTATATATATGTATATATACAGTGTGTATATATATATATATATATATATATATATATATATATATATATATATATATATATATATATACTACCGCTAGAGAGTTATGTGGTCCTTTGACTGGCCAGACAGTACTGCATTGGATCCTTCTCTCTGGTTACGGTTCACTTTCCCTTCGCCTACACTTACACCGAATAATCTGGCATATTCTTTACAGATTCTCCTCTGTCCTCATTCACCTGACAACACTGAGATTACGAAACAATTCTTATTCACCCAAGGGGTTACTGCACTGTAATTGATCAGTGGCCACTTTCCTCTTGTTAAGGGTAGAAGAGACTCTTTAGCTATGGTAAGCAGCTCTTCTAGGAGAACGACACTCCAAAATCAAACCATTGTTCTCTAGTCTTGGGTAGTGCCATAGCCTCTGTACCATGGTCTTCTACTGTCTTGGGTTAGAGTTCTCTTGCTTGAGGGTACACTCAGGCACACTATTCTATCTCGTTTCTTTTCCTCTTGTTTTGTTAAAGTTTTCATAGTTTATATAGGAAATATTTATTTAAATGTCATAGGTCTAAAAATATATTTTTCCTTGTTTCCTTTCCTCACTGGGCTATTTTCCCTGTTGGGGCCCTTGGGCTTATAGCATCTTGCTTTTCCAACTAGGGTTGTAGCTTATCAATTAATAATAATAATAATACATATCATATGCATGTGTGAAGAATCATATTTAAAAAAATATATAGGCTATATGATTTGGTCTTTAAAAATTGGGTGTTTGCTCATAAATATAATAAAAAAACTTAAAAGTCTAGCCTTAAGTCAGGAATTTAAAAGTGCATACATACATGCATTTGTTATATATATGCGGGTATAAACTGGCGGCATAAAAAGACCATAAACAGACGCAAGTGGAAGGACATACCTGAAGCCTTTCCCCTGCAGTGAACTAGTAACGGATGATTATATATATATATATATATATATATATATATATATATATATATATATATATATATATATATATATATATAAAGTCACATATTCCTAGTATAGACAGAAAACACTTAACAGAGAGAGAGAGAGAGAGAGAGAGAGAGAGAGAGAGAGAGAGAGAGAGAGAGAGAGAGAGAGAGATCAGCAAATTTCTATATAATTTATCATGGCAAAGCCACTCCTTGAGAAGAGACTTCATATAAATGTCTGATTAAATACAACGGTATTAAGCAAATTGATATCAACTCTACCCATATTATTTATCGAAATAAACTCATGCTCTTACACATAAGATAAATTCGGCCTTTAACAACCCAAGCCAGATACTACAGAACAGAATTAACTTATACATAGGCCTAACAAGAATAGCGACTGCTTAAATGAGCAATACGTGATATGAAATGTTGAATACTCTGAACGAACAAGATAAAACGACAGTGGAGGTCCTGTAGAGAGTGGGGTTCCCATGCTGTATGGGACAGGAATGAACGAATGAATGAATGATTTGAAGTCAAAGTAAATAAGTAAGTAAATTCAAAAGGTTCATTGCCCATAATGAAACATAATCAGGTGACGCCAGACACGAGACTAACCTTTGTTATTATTTTCTGAAAATCCACTCGGAACTTTAAACGTAATCCTGAAAAGGACAAAAAACTAAGTCGAACCCAAAATATAAGATCATCAGTAAAGTCGAATATAAACCAACTGGGTACTTTCAGCTAAAATAAGGCACACAGACAAGACATTTCAAAGTAACATTACTAACTATGAATCATCAAAGGCGGATTTAAATAGAAAAATAATAATAAAAACATACCTACAACAGCTACCATATGTGCAAAACTGGCATGTGCTGCAGATTTTTTTTTCTAGTTTCAAAAATAAGAGGCCGCTCTATTGGTTATGTCATCTTGAAGTTTATGGCATTTTTCCCATCTGTTTCACTCGCATGACTACGTAAATTTTTTTTTACATAATACTGAATTCACGCTTAGGTTATATAAAGATAATCCATATATTCTTATGCATAACATTTTACCTTTAATAGCATGCGTTTCAAATTGATTTAGCTACATATTGGTTACGCTCAACATGCCAAACTGCATCAAATTTCTAATATTATATATATATATATATATATATATATATATATATATATATATATATTATATATGGGTTGTTGTGGCCAGACGGAGGTTCGAGTCCCGCTTAGACTCGTTAGTTCCTTTAATAACTGCAACCTTACCATCCATGTGAGCTAAGGATGGGGCTTTGGGGAGCGCATAGGTCTATCTGCCGAGTCATCAGCAGCTATTGCCTGGCTCTCCCGGGTCCTAACTTGGGTGGAGAGGTGGCTAGGGCGCTGATCATATGATATATGGTCAGTCTATAGGGCATTGTCCTGCTTGCTAGGGCAATGTCACTATCCCTTGCCTCTGCCATTCATGAGTGGCCTTTAAACCTTTAAAAGTGTGTGTGTATAAAAATTACGACAACTGGCACGTGATGAGCATAAAATATGTATTAAAGCCAAGAAAGGAAATGTGAAAAGACTGACTGGAGTTAGTACTTTCGCCTTGTAATTTATATTTTGAGTTTGAGGATGTCAATTATAAGACGAAAGTAATAACTCTAATGCAAATGGTTTTCTGTTGAACAAGTTAACACAAATCTCGTTTCATGGTTTATAAGTGACTTACCTATATAATATTGTTACCAATCCTACTATATTTTATAATTTTCATAGTTTTTCGTTATAGTTTATTTCTTTTCTACACTTGGTTACTTTTGCGTTAAAGAAATTTGGTAAAGAAGGATTAATAAAAGAATAGAAAATATAAATCAAAAGAAATGTAGCTAAATATACAATTAAAAGACAAAATATGAAACGAGACGTAGCTCAACATGCTTAACAAGAGAGCATTTGTACCGAGTTTGAACTTATGAAGTTACAATGATCGAAAAATTTGTTTAAAAAGATAATTCCATAATTTGGTTAATACCGGATTAGAACATTTTAGTACTGTGTAGTATTGCCCCTTATAAAAAGGCAAGACTGCTGGAAATAATTGCATTCTTGTATTATATGGTAGATGGTATAGGCAGTAGGTTGACTAACGCACCTGTGTCCCACCCGTTTGGGCCACTGGAACATTAGGATCCTGTAGGACTGGCCAAACAAGTTTGAC
>NC_090747.1:71179552-71252052 GCF_036898095.1 Palaemon carinicauda
TTACAAGCTAGGTAATAGATTGGCCATGGCACCAGCCACCCGTTGAGATACTACCACTAGTGATTGGGTTCTTTGATTGGCCATGCAGTACTACATTGGACCCCTCTTTGGTTACGGCTTATTTTGTCTTTGCCTACACATACATTGAATAGTCTGGCTTATTCTTTACAGATTCTTCTCTGTCCTCACATACCTGACAACGCCAATATTACCAAACAATTCTTCTTCGCTCAAGGGGTTAACTACTGCACTGTAATTATCCAGTGGCTACTCTCCTCTTGATAAGAGTAGAAGAGACTTTAACTGTGGTAAGGAGCTAAGAGAAGGACACTCCAAAACCAAACCATTGCTCTCTAGTCTTGATTAGTGCCATAGCCTTTGCAACATGGCCTTCCACCATCTTTGATTAGAGTTCTCTTGCTTGAGGGTACACTCGGGCACGCTGTTCTATCTTAGTTCTGTTTCTCTTGTTTGTTTTGAAGCTTATATATATATATATATATATATATATATATATATATATATATACTGTATATATATATAAAGAAATATATATATATATATATATATATATATAAAGAAATATATATACTATATATATATATATACATATATATATATATATATATATATATATATATATATATATATATATATATATGTATATAAAGTAATTTAATGTTGTTGCTGTCCTTAAAATGTTCTATTTTGATTGCTTATTACTTCTCTTGTAGTTTATTTATTTCATTATTTCCTCTCCTCACTGGGCTATTTTTCCTTGTTGGAGCTCTTGGGCGTATAGCATCTTGCTTTTCCAACTAGCGTTATAGCTTGGCTTGCAATAATAATAATAATAATAATAATAATAAGCTATGACCCTAGTTGGTAAAATAAGATACTATAGGCCCAAGGGCTCCAACAGGGAAAATAGTCCAGTGAGAAAAGAAACAACGGAATAAATAAACTATCAGCAAAGTAATTAACAATCAAAATGAAATATTTTAAGCACAATAACAACATTATATATATGAACTATAAAAACTTAAAATAAAACGCAAGGAAGAGAAATAAAATAGATCAGCATGCCCGAGCCTACCCTCAAGCAAGAGAACTCTAATCTAAGTATGTGTAGGCTACTTATCTGTGTTTGTATACTGAAGCTTATGTATATAGGAAGTTACAGCTAGGTACCACCGATTAAATCGCAGATGAAGGTTTTATCTTTGATTAAACAAAATCTAGATAAAAGCTAGCAGATTATTACTTGCTAACTTTAAATCAAAGCTGTGCAATATGAACATTATAGTTTGCTATGCACCAACAAATGATTCCCCTGAAGAAAGGAAAAATGAATACTATGAAGAACTGCAGAGTGTGATAGATATGATCCCAGAGAGATATAAAAATTGATTGGTGACTTCAATGTTAAAGTTGGAAGGAATAATCAAGGTACAGAGAATGTTATTGGTGTTGAGGGTCTTGGTGAAGTTGCAAATGAAAATGGAGCACATTTCATAAGTTTTTGTTCAACAAGTAATTTTGTTATTGGAGGTACTCTTTTTCCAGCACAAGAACATCCACAAATATACATGGAATTCACTATGTGGCAATTACAAAAATCAGATAGATAACATAGCTAATAATAAAGAGAGAAGGAGGACTCTGAGAAATATAAGAAGCTATAGAGGTGTAGATATTGGTAGTGATCACCAGCTCATCATTGCCACACTGAAATTAAAACTGAAAGCACCCAACAGAAATGTAGATAGAATACCAAGGTTTGATACAACTAAGGTTTTGGAAGATGAGCACAGAGAAACATTTGCAATTGAATGTAGGAATCGATTTGTAGTCCTAGACATTTAAGAAGAAGAAGAGCAGGCAATTAACGAAGAATAATGTGATATAAAGAACATATATCAGTCAGTTGGTAGTGAAGTTTTGGGACATGAAGTTACATGGAGAAAACCATGGATATCAAATGATACTTGGGATACAATAAAAAGAAGACAAAGGCAGAAATTGTTTGTTAAAAGTGTTCGAGGAAGTAATGAAAATTACAAGGTAGAGCATGCTAAGTATTTCAGTATTGATAGTGAGGTCAAAAGAAAAGCGAGGAATGCCTGGGCAGAATATTTAGAAAGGAAAACAGATGAGGCTGACAAGGCTATGAAGCCAGGCAGTGGTTATAGTGTAAGAATCGATCATAGAATTATTAATGAAATCTCTGCTATATAAAGAAGAAGCATATACCCATAAAAAAGAGGGATGGATCTATTATAACAACAGAAGATGAAGAAAGGCAACGTTGAATAGAACATTTTAGTGAGGCCATGAATAGGAGATATGAAGGTAATAATTTGATTGACGTATCTGAAGCTGAGGAAGACCTTGATGTGCCCATGAAGGAATTCCATGTCTTTGGAGTCGGGGCTATCCTTAAAATACTCAAGAGATGGAAAGCCACTACCGCAAGAGAGTTATGGGGTACTTTGACTGGCCAGACAGTCCTACATTGGATTCTTCTCTTTGGTTACGGTTCATTTTACCTCTGCATACACATGCAACGAGTAGTCTGGCCTATTCTTTACACATTCTCCTCTGTCCTTATATACCTGACAACACTGAGATTACCAAACAATTCTTCTTCACCCAAGGGTTAACTACTGCACTGTAATTTTTCAGTGGCTACTTTCCTCTTGGTAAGGGTAGAAGAGATTCTTTAGCTATGGTAAGCTGCTCTTCTAGGAGAAGGTTGGTGAAAATGGCAAAAAAGAGCTGACTGATTACAAAAATTAAAGAGGAATCACACTTACGTCAGTTGTCATGAAAATATATGATATGCGTATTCTAAAGAGGCTAGAGAGAAAGATTGATGAACAGTTGAGAGATGAACAAGCAGGATTTAGAAAAGGTAGAAGTTGTACTGACCAAATTTCCATTTTAAGATATGTTGTACAGCAATGTGTAGAATGTAGAAATCCACTTTTGATGACATTTCTTGACTATGAAAAAACCTTTGATAATGTGCACCGGCTAATTTTGGGGAGAGTCCTGCGTTATTATGGAGTTCCTCTTAAATATGCAAATTTGATTAAGTCTGTTCATGAACATAGCAAGTGGAAAGTTAATGTTAATGTAGTCCTATCAAATTAATTTCCAGTGAACAGTGGAGTACTCCAAGGGAATGTGTTGTTACCTATGTTGTTTATCCTCTGCATGGATGTTGTAATGCATAGAACATTTTGGGATGGTTGAGAAGTATTGGACTGGATTGGTAGTAGGAAATTAACTGATCTAGAGTATGCTGATGACGCTGTCCATATTAGCAGAAAACCACAGGATTTGCAATGCTTGCTTACTTGAATGTATGAAATATCACAGGAGGTTGGGCTCAATATAAAAAGAAGGAAAAAAGAGATAATGAGAACGGAATATACAATGGAAGATGAACTATCATTGAAAGAAGAAAGGATTACTGGGGTAGAATCATATGAACATTTGGAAACTATGATCTCTAATAGAGGATTTTTAGATTTTGAATCTATTGAAAGACAAAAAAAATCAAACAATGTCAAGGTTAAGTAAAATTTGGAGATCAAATCGCCTGAAATTACATATAAAAATCAAACTATATTATCAGCTTAGTAAGATCGGTGTTGCTATATGGACATGAGTTATGGTATGACAATGAAACAATCTCCAATAGATTTAGTAGATTTGAGAACAAAGCCCTAAGAAGGATATTGGGAGTTGAATGGCAGGACAAGATTAGAAATGAAACTATAAGAGATATTAGTCGAGTGCCATATGTGGATGAGATCACGGTGAGGGGTAGATGGTTTGGTCATGCTCTTCGCACTCCCAAGAGAGATTAGTTCACCAAACATTTAATTTGGCTCCAGAAGGCACTGTAAGAGTTGGAAGACCCAGGCCTACTTGGCTGAGGACTATGAAGTTTGAAGTAGGAGATGATGAGGGGAGAGGTATTGATTTAAAAACTCAAGATAGAGACAACTGGCGAAATCTAACCGAGGCCCTTTGCGTCAATGGGCGTAGGAGATGATGATGATAATGATTTTTTTTCGATCTACGTCTTCATTACTGAAAACGGATGATTGGTGTCTATAGATATTAGTTTTTTTATGTTCAATTATTCCGCTTCCTCTAAATACTTCCATAACACGAACCACAGTATATATTTACATCAATATTCATTAACACATCGCGCCGTTTGGTTGCCATGTCATTATTCTCCCACTGTGCTATTCTCTCAAGACTTCCAAATTTCTTTCAACCCACCCCCCGCAACTAATCGTTCTCTATTCATTCAACCTGACCGAACGACCTTAAAATACTTTGCATGGTGCAAATTATAAGGAATGAAGTTGACAGTGGTTTCTCAACATCCACCCGTGGAGATACTACCGCTAGTCAGAAATTGGCTAGAGAGTTATTGGGTCCTTTGACTGGCCAGACAGTACTACATTGGATCTCTCTCTTTGGTTACGGGTCATTTAATCTTTGACGACGCATACACAGAATAGTCTAGCCTATTCTTTATACATTCTCCTCTTTCCTCATACATTTGACAACACTGAAATTACCAGACAATTATTCTTCTCTGAAGAGGTTAACTACTGCACTGTAATTGTTCAGTGGCTACTTTCCTCTTGATAATGGTAGAAGGGACTCTTTAGCTATGGTAAGCAGTTCTTCTAGAAGGACACTCCAAAATCAAACCATTGTTCTCTAGTTTTGGGTAGTGCCATAGCCTCTGTACCATGGTCTTCCACTGCCTTGGGTTAGAGATCACACTATTCTCTTCTGTTTCTCTTCCTCTTGTTATTTTGAAGTTTTTATCCTCTTGTTGCTTTCAAGTTTTTATAGTTTATATATGAAAGATTTATTTTAATGTTATTATTGTTTCTATACTTCCCTTGTAGTTTTTCCTTATTTCCTTTCCTCACTGGGCTATTTTCCCTGTTGGAGCCCTTTAACCTATAGCATCCTGCAATAATAATAATAATAATAATAATAATAATAATAATAATAATAATAATAATGTTTCTGAACTATATTCAACTCTTTAAAATTTTAGGTATGATTATTGATTGCAAATTTAATTGTGAGAAATATTGTAGGTTTGTTTCTTCTTAAATTGCGCAGTAATGTTTATTGGGAGTCTTAAAATTTTCGGTGATCAATGTATTCTGGAATCCTTTTTTTATAGTTTTCATCTGCTGATTCTCATCTTAATTTGTTGGACAAAAACTTGCTGTCTATTAAATTTCTGATTCACGGTCTTGATATTTATCTCTGGCACCGTTGTTGAATTAGTTCGTGATGCATGTTGCATAAGATTTTTCATAATTCTGACCATCCTTTGCATTCAGATCTTCCCAGACTGTACCATCCTGTACGTAGCGCTAAGTGTGCAGTTAATTCTAACCGTCTTGCCTTCTCCATCATAAGACTCAATAATAATTATTTTTCTACAGTAGACGTTTTATTCCATTTGTGAGCAGATTATGTAATGATCTTCCTGCAGTTGCCAAATAAATGGAACTTCAGAAGTATAAACTTTCAGAAAATGTGTCATGTTGAATAGACTGACATAAGTCTCTCTTCAAAGTTTATATGTGACAGATCTATTTTAATGTTGCACCGATCTTAAGATTTTTTTTATATTCATTATTCATTACTTCTCATGTCGTGTAATTTATTTATTTCCTTATTTATTTTCCCACTGGAGTTATAACATTCTGCTTTCTCAACTAGGGCTGTAGCTCAGCTAATAATAATAATGTTAATAATAATAATCATCATCAGGAATACATTTCTGACTGCACATTCACCACACAGAATAAAAGCGT
Source organism: Palaemon carinicauda (assembly GCF_036898095.1). Taxonomy (NCBI): domain Eukaryota; kingdom Metazoa; phylum Arthropoda; class Malacostraca; order Decapoda; family Palaemonidae; genus Palaemon; species Palaemon carinicauda. The sequence goes on from NC_090747.1 coordinate 71,185,429, forward strand.
TTGAACTCAGAGGTGGATAAAAGAAGGATGTTACCTTAGAATACGACTTAGAATTCCCATCAGTGGATATTAAAAGGGTTTTGCGTTCGTACACGTAAGTGAAAGAAAACGAGAGAGAGTCGGGAGAGAACTAATCCTCGCAAGCTGGTTCGTTCGTTTTATAATGCCTTACTTTAAGAGCAAGGCAAGCTGGTTAATCATGAATATTTGTGTTTGACGTTAATCAAGCATAAACAAGTCTTGCTTTCCAGTAAATGAATAATTGCTAATACTGTACGTTTTTTGTGTAATGATAGCCTACCTGTCCATTTTAACGAAAGTAACCACTTCAAATAGCAAAGTATTTCTGTCGTGTACGTTTTATATTTTTACTCTTGTAAAAATGTCTTCTCATTCTAATCAATTTGAAATGCAATGGTTTCTACAATTTGCTTTTTTCCTCCTATTGAAACTAATTTCTTGAAAGTTTGACTGTCTCCTTCCCATGCTAAATTGTAGCTACTTACCATTCTATAGCACAAGTAGATACGTGATCTTTTGTAAATTGCTTGCTTGTTATTCTCACACACGAGCATTTTAATCTGTGGAAGCACATTCAGTTAGTTACTCGGGGGCTATACTTAGCTTGCTTCAATTAAGTGAGTGTCGATTGTAAATATGTAGAAATATAAATAATTTAAGTTGCTTCAGAGGATATTTTATCGTGTAGAAGCAGGCCGTTTGGTAATTATTTATTTATATAGGTTGCTCCAAATAAGAATGTGTGTGCTTTGAATAATATATAAGAATATAAATAGTTTCACTCACTTCTATAAAAAATTGTTTTCCGAAAGTATATTCTATTTATTGTTAACTCATTTAGTTTACTCCAAGTAAACTTATGTAATATCTGATTAAGATATAGGATTATAAGTAATTCTACCAACTTCTGGTTAATTCTGCTTGCCCCGCGCCTTTGTGGCGGTTACCACGGTCTAGGTATATACCTAATGTAGACTGTGGCGGTAACTACGTAGGATTGATTTGGAATAGATGACGGAAGGTGGCATATTCTGTCAATGCTCAATACAACAGCTTCGCAAGAGTAGTATTATGCAGCTTTTCTTCCGGTTTATATGTCAGTAAGATTTCGCATATTGCAGGAAAAGAAGTTTTAAACGAACTATAATATCAAAGGGTCAAATAACTGCTGAATAATGAGTGATTATTTTCGTATAGCATTAAATGTTTGGAGTCTTAATAATATTTCCCATCCATTTTTTTAATATTCTATTGAGAAAGAGTAACTAAAATATTCAAGATGGTAACGACATGAGAGAGAGAGAGAGAGAGAGAGAGAGAGAGAGAGAGAGAGAGAGAGAGAGAGAGAGAGAGAGAGAGAGAGAGAGAGACTGGATGGGATTGGAAAGTCGGGTACTTGCATACGTCACTTCGGTGTTGACGGGCGATACTGGAAGGAAATTGCATAGAATCTAAAAATGTATATAAACCTTATATTTTTTAGGGTAGGAATGAACAAAATAACGAATGTTAGAAGACTGATTTTTCATTTTGATAACACCATGAGCGTTGCATTGAGGAGACAAATCTAACAGGAGTTCATGAGTAGGCTCGGCTTTCAAATAATTGAAAGAACACAGGGGCTCCGAGGCTCTGTTTTAAGGAATAATTGTCAACATGTAGGCTACTGTAGGCCTACGGATGTTATGAAGTGAGTTTTACAGATGATTAAAAAAGAAAAAAAACGGAGGGCTTTGAGGATTTCGAATGTTTGTTGAATTAAGGACCAAGTGTAACAGGGTTTGTTATTCAAATATCCCTTATGAAAGTGAAGCGTGTATTTTCCAAGTAGGGTATACACACAAGAATGCAAACACACACACGCGCACATACAATGTTTGTAATCTCTCTAAATGAAATATCACAATTGCATTTTCAGATTGTTTTTTTTTTTTTTTAAATGAATGTCCGAAGACGGAAAGGTGAAAGAGTAAATAAGATGGAACCCAAGTGTGATAGATGGTTCATCATGGTTATCCCGCCTTTATGTCACATGAAACGAGCCCGCATACCGGTAAACGTCAGGTAAGTTGGCCAGGGTACCAGCCACCCGTTGAGATACTACCACTAGAGAGTTATGGGGTCCTTTGACTGGCCAGACAGTACTACATTGGATCTTTATCTCTGGTTGCGGTTCACTTTCGCTTTGCCTACAAATACACCGAATAGTCTGGCATATTCTTTACAGATTCTCCTCTGTCCTCATACACCTGACAACACTGAGATTACCAAACAATTTTTCTTCACCCAAGGGTTTAACTACTGCACTGTAATTGTTCACTGGCTACTTTCCTCTTGGTAAGGGTAGAAGAGACTCTAGCCGTGGTGAGCGGCTCTTCTGGGAGGGAGCCACTCCGGAATCAAACCATTGTTCTCTAGTCTTGGGTAGTGCCATAGCCTCTGCACCATGGTCTTCCACTGTCTTTGGTTAGAGTTCTCTTGCTTGAGGGTACACTCAGGCACGCTATTCTATCTAATTTCTCTTTCTCTTGTTGTTAAAGTTTTTATAATTCATATAGGAAATATCTATTTTAATGCTGTTGCTATTCTTAAAATATTTTATTTTTTCCTTTCCTCACTGAGCTATTTTCCCTGTTGAGGCCCCTGGGCTTATAGCATCCTGATTTTCCAACTAGGGTTGTAGCTTAGCAAGTAATAATAATAATAATAATATTTTGTCACAGGAACTTATCAAGGTCGCTCGGTAGAAATTCAATTTTCACCATTGTTGATTATTAGTTTTCTGCAGTTTTAGGCTGTCTTTGGCTACACAACAAACGTACAGTGTACTCAAAACAACTAGTGATAAATTAAAGTGTAACACACACACAGAAGCATACTCGCAAACTTATGTATATATATATATATATATATATATATATATATATATATATATATATATATATATATATATATATATGTGTGTGTGTGTGTGTGTGTGTGTGTGTTCGTGTGCAGGTATATATATATATATATATATATATATATATATATATATATATATATATATATATATATATATATATATATGTGTGTGTGTGTGTGTGTGTGTGTGTGTGTGTGTGTGCGCTACTTAGGCATGTAACTCTACGTTTATAATGAATAGACAACGTCTCAGCGGCGCCCACAAATCGAAGACAGCTTCTCGTCCTGCCGATAGTTTTCAGGATATCAATAGAAATACATTTAGTTTTCTTTAGTCTTGGGTAGTTTGGCATGGTGTTCTATCTTTCTCTTCCTCTTGTTTTTTTTTTTTTGAAGTATTTATAGTTTATATATGAGAGATTTAATTTAATGTTGTTACTGTTATTAATATATTTTATTTTGATTGTTTATTACTTCTCTTGTAGTTTGTTTTCTTGTTTCCTTTCCTCGCGGTGCTATTTTTCCCTGCTGGAGCCCTTGGGCTTATACATAATTCTTTCTGGTGACTTTTACCTCATGAAAGGGGAGTTTATAAGACAGAAGTAACCAAAGTATACAATTTATCCATTGGTCTTCATTGTGGTTCACATGGTGTACATTTACGTTGAATTATTGATGTTTACAGTGGGAATATAAGCAAATTGTTGTCATGCCAGTAAATCCTAGGGATGTATGATGCTTTCTGGTGAGTTTTTTTTTTTATAATAATAGTGAAATTTTATACACAGGTCTTCATTGTGGTGCATATATACTTTGAATGATTGATAGTTTTTGTGGAAATATTGGTAAACTGTTATGATAGTATAGCATTGTGACATATAAAGTGCTCTAGTGTCTTCTTATTATGAAAGTAGAGTCGAGTTTAAAACTCAAGATATTACCAAATATATACTCGTTATGTGAATATAGGGCCATTATTGCATTATAAGAAAGCATGTAAATGCAAAGTATGATAATGAAGATTATAATTACTGTTTTGTTGCTTATATAACTCACACAACGAGTTTATATTTCTCTTGAGATGCCAAGTCCAAGCCCCCAAATGAAGGCTTGGAGAATGAGTTCATATCAATGATGACCTCATCAAGTCATTGATGACGAAACCCTCGACCCCAATTTCCTCTAAAGTATAAATAAAGAAGAGCTTATACCAACACCGGAATCTGTTGGTCAAAAGGGTTGATTTCTATAGTTTACCGAGTGCATTTTGAATGATTGCTTTCATGAATTGTATTGAATTATATAGCCTCCTACCAGTAAATTCTGCTAACCTTATAAATGTGTTTATTGATACCGTCTTTATATGTTGCTTATTTTGTTCCCTTTCAACAGGTTCAACAGCTAATCAGCTCCAAAAGCTTGAAATCTACTGTGAAAAGGAAGAGGATTACCTACATCCCCAATGAAGATGCCCAAGAGCACTGGTGCCAAGCTCAAGAAATGGGCGTTTAAGGAGGAAATCATCATCTACCTGACCTTCCTGACTTTGTTTAGCCCACCCCAGTGTCCATGCCTTCCCTCGACTAGTACTTCTGGCCATGCTAACACTGTCTGTGGTGGAGGACATTGTCTACCAGAACCTCCATGCAAAGCAAAAGTATGTGCACACTCTCTGCAGAGATGTTCCTGAAATGATGGTGTTTATTGGCATCATCGTTTACATGGGCATCACACGCATACCTACTGTAGTATAGAGGATTACTAGTCACAATGGACAAATAATGTCATCCAAAAAGTTCCGACTGTTAAGGTTCCTTCTACATTTTAGTAATGAGACTTCCTGGTTTACTACTGACTGACTCCTCAGGATTCGACCACTCTTTAATGCTGTCACCCAAGAGTTTCTTAAGGTGGCCAAGATACCGACAGTCAGTGAATGAGCTTATAGTGGTCTACAAGACCATGAAAAATTCATACCAGTCAGCCATCTATGCAGACAAATGGTTCACCAGTATTGGTCTCGGGAAGTACCTCATGGACCATTTTGGTTAAAGATATGAGAGCTCTGTAAGAACCAACAGGATTAGTTATCCTCTGTTCCCATCTGCCATGGAAATAGATAAGAAAGCTGTTTCTAAGGGGAAATGCAAGGCCTACTATTCTGAAGGAATTCTTGCCACATAGTGGAAGGATAACAGTGTTCTTACCGTCCTGCTGTCAGATGCCTGGTTGGCCCCAGTGAAGTCAGTTTTACATCATGATTAGCACCAGGGGAAGAAGGTAGAGATCCCTTATACTAATGTCATCAACGAGTACAATGGGACAATGGGTGACACTGACAAGTCTGACACGCTGGCCCACCTCTACAAGACTCCTATGCAGGCTAGCTGGTGGTATACTAGGCTATACAGGTACATCCTAGACTTATGCATTTGCAATGTCTGGTCGCTGTACAAGAGAAATTTTAAGGCCATGAATGAGAGGCTCATTCCTCTCCAATCATTTCGGCTTGACATCTCATGTGTTGCAAGAAGTCAGAAGGATATGGCACCAAAAGCGACTTGTCTCTCTTTACAGCAGCACCCATGCCAGTGCCAAAGATGGTACAGAAAGCCAAAATGCCACACGGCAACCAACAGTATGATAACAAGAAATAACATATGCCAGTGCCTGTCCTGAGCAGCAAGCTCAGTCCAAGGAAGGATAAGATTCATCGAATGCAATGGAAGTGCACCGTCTGCCAAGTGGTCATTTGCTTATCGTACACCAGGAACTTTTGCATCCCTTTCCAGATAGCAAGATTAGTTCTTGAACTAGTACCCCACTCCCCTGATCCCAGAGGAGTGGTTGTGCGAAGTACCATACCAGATCTTTCCTCTATAGCCAGTGATACCTCAGGTCCTTATTTTTGTATCTAATATTCTGGTTTTTTTTTTTTTTTTTTTTTTTTTTTTTTTTTTTTTTTACACTTTACAATACCTGTATAGTTTGATCTGTTTGTGCTTTCGGTTTTTTTTTTAATAGTCATTGGAATATTTTATAAATGTCCTTATATATTTTTATCTCATTTTTGTGGTGCCTTTGTGTAGTGATTTTTATGTTTTTTTTCACTGCCACGTGTATATTTTGATCTCATTTTTGTTTGTAGAGCACATTAGCAGTTATTTGGTGTTTTATTTTTTCCTGTGCTTCTATATTTTGATCATATTTTGTGTGTAGTGCATATCTAGTTATTTGGATGTTTTTTCACTCTGCTATATTTTATCTTTTTTGTAGCGCATATTTATTAATTATTTCTTATGTTTTTTTCTACTGTGCTTTTATATTTTTATCTTAGTTTTGTGTTTGTAATGCAGATTTAGTAGTCATTTTGGTGTTGTTTTCACTGTGCTTCTACATTTTGATCTTACGTTTGTGTTTTTGGTGCTTTGATACTGTCACTAATACGTCTTGTTCTACTGCAGGTGGTTTGTTTTATTAATCTGTTGATACTACCACCATTACTAATAACAATTACATTCTGTATTATTGTTGTTCTTATCATCATCGGCAATCTGACTCAGAATTAGAAAACTCGTTTGTGAGAGACGAAGCGCATCTGACGAGCATTCGAAAACACGGATGGTTTCATCACCGAAGCTCCTTAACCCATAAACACATTATGAGGTCAGGGTCGATCTAGTCGCTTAAGATGGTATGTAGCTAGCATCGTTGAAAGTGGAGCCGTATTGTGAAATAGCAGACTGGAGCGCGATGAATGCGTTTGCTGTTATTTGTACGGTGTTTGTTTTTATCGTAGTCCTTCTAATGTTCATGGGAGAGAGACGCTGTTTTTATTTGGCATCTTATGACAGGGCCACCTGCGTGACGTAAGAGGGATAGTAGGGTGTTTTGTAGCTAGGGAAGGAGAGTTTAAATGATGAGACCCTCTCCCAAAATTAAATAGAATCAAATCCCAATCTTTTTTTTTTTTTTCGTAGTTTCGAATATGGTTTTATTGAAAATACTCATGGTCTTTCCTCCTGATGATGTTTACAAGGTGGATTTTGGGTGTAACTGCGTCGTCCGTAAACATTTATATTCTGTTCAATGTCGGTAGGGAATGAATAAGAAAGGGTCTGTGTTTGTCAACAAGGAGGCTACAATTATGAAACTATCATCTGACGTAGCAAGTTGGACTAATTTTAAGTAGGGGAGGAACAAGAATGAAACCATAGAGCGTTTTAAATTTGAACACAAAGATGGGAAAATTGGGAGACTTATTTCCACTTTGAATGTTCCCATGAACTTCTGTCACTTAAAGAAGTTGTCTATAATTGTGAATGTTCATTCAAAATGCTGATTAACCAAGTATCTATTAACAAGTACGAATTCTTTCAAAATATTTGGAACTTCTAAGCGGGAAATTTACAGCCAATATCCTTTTCCCGTTGCTTGCTAGGGGATTGGCAGTATCCTTGATTCGGGCTATAATGTTATATCATTGGCTACGAGATGAGGTTATATTTCTCTTTTATAGGAATACAAATGCACCAGTTGGCTCCTGTGCGTGTCTGTGAAATCTTATCCAAGTGTAATTTGTTAGCGTTGCATGGAAGAAATAATCAACTGAATGTAGGCTGATTGCATAACAGGATCGATGAAATGACTGCGGCATAGGATGAAATGTTATTATTATTATTATTATTATTATTATTATTATTATTATTATTATTATTATTATTATTATTATTATTATTATTATTATTATTTTAAAAGGCGTCACCATTAATAATCCATAGTGGTATTAATTTCATCTTAATTATTGAGTAAATGATATAAAAGACTTTCGTACAACTACAAGGTGTTCCTTATCAATGCTTAGAACGAAGATTATTCATAAACTTGTTGGATCTAATATTTGATATAATGGTGATTTGCTGCAAGCAGTTTGTCAGTCGACTCTCGAATTTTTAGAAAGGCTAAGAACATATTTTCGCAGTGTAACTTCATTTAAATATGAAATATGAGAAATATTAAAAATAATATAACAAGTAATCATTATAATCGGTGGAGCTTAAAAAGTTCAAACATTTTAAGAAAGATTTTCTGTTGAATGGGTTGACAAAAGTTATGTCTATTTTATAGATTATGTATGACATGCACTTTAACGTTATTACAGATATTAAGATATCTTTTTTTTTATTTATTACTTAGATATAATTTTTTTACATTTCATTTTCTCACTGGGCTACTTTCCATGTCGAAGCCCTTGGGCTAACAGCATTCTGCTTTCCAACTAGGGTTGTTGCTTGGATATACTGAACAAAGTGAGAAATGTCCGTTAATATAACCTGGTTTTGAGGGAATACTCTCATTGGCGTCACATTTCCGCAGAACACCGGCTTGCATTCTTTCTCCAACCATTTTCATCTCCTTACCCTCTGTCTTTTTTTTCTCTCTCTCTGTTTCTATATAAATTGGTGTATTTCCGAAATTGTTTCCAAAAATATTCTAACTTTCGGTCAACACAAGCATTGGAGTAAAATTCAAGGTGTATTTCTTGCATAAAGGTCTCCCCTCATCCTAAGCATAACATTGCTCGGGGCCGGGAAAGATCTGAAAACTTTCTGGCCCCCACTATCGAAAAGCCTGGTAATAAACAATCGATTCACTCCCTATCCTAATGATTTTGTTTCTTTGAGGATTCATTCAGTAACGTTCGTAAGTCACATCGGGTGACAGAAGTTTTTCTAAACTAAAACTGATTAAAACATACGGCCAATAATTTCACAAGACTAAACAATTGGCGATGCTTTAAAAAAAAAATGACATTACCAAAACTTGATATATTTTAAATGATTATGCAAATAAAAATGCCAGAAAAGTCCATTTTTAAAAGGTCGGTACATAATGAATCGGTTGTCTGTAATGTTTTCACCTTTTTAAAGAAAATCAAAACAATTATATTTTTTAGACTTTAGTGTAACAGGTAATTAATGCCTTTTATTTGGCTAAGGCGGGAATATAAATACTACACGAATTTCACTGGGATATTTAGGCGAACCTAAGCTGTCTCTTTGCGTTACAAAGAAACTGATTTTCTTTTATGATTTCTGATAATTCATGGGTTTTGATATTTGTATAAGTCCTTTTATATTTATTAGTTTAATCGTAATTTTCCCTATGTCTTCTGAACTTTTTTGTGGTCTTCAGTCGGTTCTCTTCATCGTTTTGCACCGATATAAGTTTCCCTTAATGTATTTTGATATTAGCCTCTCCTGCTTCCCGCCTACATTTTAGTTCGTTTTGAGGGATTTCCTTTTCCTCACCATCAATTTTCTAATTTGGGCTCTGCAATTCGTAGCACCGACCCTGGACAATGCTGATAAGCAGGCCTAGATTGGGCTCACTTAAATTATAGAAATGAATTAGTAGGCGAAGAATATTTATTGTCGAGCATATTATTATAATAGAGTCAGGTCTAAATTTATGCAACAAGATACAGACGAGGTATAGAAGATATCTTCATTATCAAAGATCTATCTAAGAAGGACGTTGAAAATTGTGGACTTATATATAAGAAATAAGCTTATGGCAAACTAAGATCACAAGCACAAGAGAAATTAGAGAATACCTTTTGTTTGTAAAAGAGCTGGGTCCCTTTTTCTACTTTGCTTTTCGGATCCCCTTCCGCACAACAAAGCTTAGCGCGTTGCATGACAAGCAATATTATTGGTGTGCTACTGTTGTTAACACAAATTTTGGGTTCTCTTCAAATGTCATCTTCAATGTGTTATAGATTAGATTTGGTATGTTACATCTTCAAGTAAAGTCTAAGTAAGTTAACTTTAAAATAGTTTATTCTTTAAAACAGTATTAACATCTCCATCACAGGAGTATAGATGGTTTGGTCGGATGACCATTCCGTATGACATCTAAAAGTGAACTGCCACAAATATCCATATTCACGTTAAAGTTTATACAGTTATCTCAGCACTTAAGGATTTATAGTAAACACAACATTAATACCGGAAGATACTTGTTCCGTTCTCACAGACAACTCTTTCTCACGGGGCTTGGTTGTGTTTACTCTTCATGAAAAATGTTACATTTCTGAGGTTTGGCATTCGCATCCTGCTTAGAATATGACTATGGCATTTCTCACACTTCTCTTACTTCCACAGTGACCTGTAGGTCATGTGTTTTAAACAAGTAATATCTAATATATTACATTAGCTCGGTTAGCTACCTAAATTTTTGAAAATTTAACAATACGTCAAAATATGTTTACTAGGAGTGTGACTGGATATATATATATTATTTTTTTTTTCTTTTTTAACTTTAGCCATAAGCAAATGAGGACGAATGTTCAAATAGACACATTAAAAAAAATAATAATGCATACTTAACAAATATTGCCAAAACAAAGAAAAAATGCACGATAAATACAGATCATATATATGGTACATTGCTGGCAAACGATTATATGGTACCAAAAAAAAAAAAATACTGATATACATATGATTCGGTAACTTTGTTAAAGAATAGTTGTTACCTTTGTCAAAAATATAGATTATTATAATACAGTAACTAATAAAAATATTTGTTACCTTGGTAAAGATACAATTTTAGTGCACAAACACAAATTCCTGGTACGTACACATACCACGGTTTCGTACACACACACACACACACACACACATATATATATATATATATATATATATATATATATATATATATATATACATACATATATATATATATATATATATATATATATATATATATATATATATATATATATATTTTATTAGATGCCCATAGATTCTTTATTTTAACATTGAGGCTTATATATTTTATTAGGTGCCAAAAAAATCATTTATTTTTTAAATACTTTTTAAAATGCAAATGTTCTATAGTCTCTTCAATTACATATTACTAGCTTACTAACTGCTTTTCATGCACAACACTTTTCCAAGACAATTTTACTCCTTTGAACGAATGAAGGGGCCAGTTTCAAACGGCTTTAAATTTAATTAAATAAGGGGTTTTGTCTGGACATGGCAAAACGTTCTGTTTGATCTCCATCTTATTTCTCTTTAACCTACGCCAAACAAGGATGTTAACGGCGATAAGTATCATCACCGTAATGCTGATTACTGTTAGTAACACGTAGAATCGACGTTCTTCATAAGTCGGTGTCGGGTGGTCCATCTCGGTCAATTTTATCAACCGCTTAGCCACACGTGCATTGTATGAGAGAGGTAAAGATGGAATTGTTGTCGACCACGTGAAGTTCGCGAAGTAGGCTCGTTCTCTGATGATAGTCTTGATTCCATGAACCATGTAATTCAGGGACGTCCCGATACAACCATCTGCTGCAACAAAGATTTGGGAATAGGATGTGGATCCGTCCGGGCATGATACATTGAAGCCGGCCTTGTCGTATCGTATCCACGAGCCGTTGTTCAGTCTGCAATTGAACTTATTATCGTCAAAGGGATAAAGCTTTTCCAGACAATTTTCATATGTATGGGAGAGAGCACCGTCTAGCACTATACCTAACTCGCATGAATCCATTAAGTTTTTATGGAATTCAAAGGAGTCAGCTGTACATATTTTTTTATCCATTGCGTCTGAACAGTGAGTTAATTGATTTAAGTCTTTAATGACCGTATATGTTTCCTTGTCTGGGGAAATCAATACGTGTCCTGTCAAACTGGATATTACTGGATTTGAGTGATTCGTCATGAAAGTCGGAAATGGTGATATCCTGTAAGATTGCCAGGCATCGGAAGAATCAAAGGCAATTGTAATCATAATCCTGTGATTTTCAACGCTTACTGTAATTAGGCTGTAATAAAATTCTAACCTACGTGCGTCTAACAAAGGAACATAACCTAATTTCTCCCGTCCGTTCTCCACAATTAACATTAAGTCTCTTATTGGCAACAAATGCGGTGACAGTACACCTTTAGTCGCTAACGTGATAGCTTCCACATAGTCCTTTGATTTCTCAATGAAATGTGCAATTCTATTATGTATGTGATCTATTTTTGAATCATAATACGTTAATGTTGCCAACAAATCTTGTACTTCCATAATCTGACTGATATTACTAGAATGTTCGTTTACCAAACTCATAATTTGATTGATTGAAGCTAACTAATTCCTTAGTTCTGACATAATCAATTCATTTTCATGAGTCAAAAACTCAATTTTCTTATTTTGATTACTAATCTTAAGACGATTGGAAATTCCTAAGCCTAAACTTGCAATAGAACCAAAGATGTTTAGTGCAGCAAAAATAAACGTGTCCTACTGTCCACATCAAAAGGTCACGAGCCAAAGATTCTGCCTCGTAAGTCTTATTTTGCAAGTCGTCAGATAGCATCTCTGCAACTTTTAGTGTCAATGCAAGCGAACTATCTGTATTAAAAGGAAAGTGTCTTCTATGCATTTCATTTAATGAAACAGCAAACCTTGAAATGGCGCTCTTTAAGGTAGTGACGTCATTCTCTGGGAGAAAAATTGCTTGCATACGCACTTCAACAACTACGTTACTTGATGTAATAAAACGTCTTCTTGTCTTTCAACTATAGTGCCATATTTAAAATCTATACTTTTAGTTTTAGAGCTCATCCCACACGAGAAAAATGTCTGAGCGATTAATATCACTCCTAACAATAAAAACTTCACCTTGGAAACCTGTAATGAGAAAAATATATGTAATTACTCCTGTATTAAGAAGAAAAACTTTTAACATATACTGTTCAAAAAAAATGAAAAAAATAAAAATTTTTCCCTCACTTCTTTCCCTCTTATTTTAATTTCTTATGTGAGCCAATGGTACGATTCTCTCATCAGTGGGTTGGGATACGTTTTGAACTCTAAACCTATTGGCTGTTAATGTTTCCAAAATGTTTAATGGGCCTTCAAACTTAGGTGTTAGTTTATAATTGAGTCCTTTACGTACATTTACCTGCATGTATACATTATCACCCACGGTATATGTTTTAGTTGGCTCGCTATTTTATCATGATTCCTTTTCATTATGATTTGTGATTCTTCTAAATTCTTTCGAAGGATATCAAAACGACTTTTGCTTGCATTTATACATTCTTTTAAGGGATTTGATAGATTAGTTGTAGGCGTTAATACATGGAAAAGCGTTCTAACTGGGGTACCATACAATGCCTCGTGCGGTGATATTTTAATTGATATATGATATGAATGATTCAGAGTACTCAGTACCGCAGGTATTGCAATATCCCAGTTGGGGTCTGATCCCCCTAATGTTACTCTTAATATATTTAAAACCTTCCTATTTGCTCTTTCCACTAGCCCATTCAACTCTGGGTGATATATCATGGTATTTATTTTCTTTATGCTAAGGAATTCACACAATGAGGTAAGAAAGTGGTTATTAAATTCTCCACCCGAGTCTGAGATTATCATGTGTGGAATTCCATGTTTACAAATGTAACACTCGTAAAACTTCCTAGCGCATTCAATCGCAGTTTTAGTTTTAAGCTCTATTAGTTCTGTATATCGAGTTAAAGCATCTATAATTACTAAGAGGTGCTTATTTCCTCTGTCTGACTCGTAAAATCCTGTTAATAAATCTAAATGTATCCTTTCAAAAGGTTGATTGGGCACGGGATAAGCCCCTAGGCTGACAGGTGTTTTCGTATGCCCTTTGTTTTCCTGACATGTGCGACAATTAGCTATGTGTTTTTTTTATATCTGTAAGCATCGTATGCCAATAAAACAATGATTTGGCTTTCTGTGACATTAATGAGAACCCCGGGTGTCCATGCAATGGATTTGCATGCAACCAATTTAGGACAGTGGAAATAAGTGAGATTGGTACCACTACCTGGTCGTTAGTTACATGTGGTGTATTGCGGGTTTTCCTTGTCACGGTCCTACACAGAATATTGTCTTTGATTATATAATTCTGCTGCTTATACTTTATATATTCCTTTTCCTTATGATTGCCTTTCAAAGCATTTATAATTTTTTCTAATTTCTGATCTTTTCTTTTCAGCACTCCAGCCCAGATCTTCTTGTTCAGATATCGTTTTAACAATAGGCATGGATGTTGATATATCTATTAATTCAGCTAAAGGCTCCGTACAAGATGACACAGGGTTGCGTGATAATGCATCAGCAATGATATTTGCTTTCCCAGGTAAATACCCGATTCTCGTGCCAAAGTCTTGAATGATCAAATGCCACCGAGTTCATTTGGGGTTGTGGCTGAAGCCTTTAAAGAAGTCGGTTAGTGGTTTATGATCAGTAAGAACCTTAACGGGATAACCGTATATTATGAACTTAAAATGCACTAGTGAATTAACAATAGCTAGCCCTTCCTTGTCTATTACTGCATACTTACTTTCGGAAGTTCTCAGTTTTCGAGAATAAAAAGCTATCGAGAAAAATTGTTTTTCATATTGCTGAAGCAATACCCCACCTACTCCTATGTCTGAGGCGTCTGTTGCAATGAAGAATTCCTTACCGAAGTCAGGAAATTTTAAGATAGGAGAATTACACAGTTCATCTTTCAAGGTATTAAACGCCTGTTGATGCTGCTCAGACCATATGAAATCTACGCCCTTCTTCGTAAGATCAGTTAAGGGAGCGGCTATTATTGAATAATTGCGTATAAAACGCCTGTAATATCCACTACAACCCAGAAATTGCTGTATTCCCTTGACATTAGTAGGTATCGGAAAGTTACGGATAGCCGACACCTTATCATGGACTACTTTAAGACCTTGGCTTGACACCGTAAAACCCAAATAGAATAATCCTGTTTTGAAAAATTCACACTTACTAATCTTTACCCTTAAGTTATGTTGTCTTAGTCTCTGTAGTACTAGTTCTAATTTATGTAGATGTTCTTCTAAGGTGTTGGAAAAGATTACAAGGTCGTCCATATAGGCATGCAATATATCCCCTAGCAAGTCTCCAAACACTATGTTAATCATTCTTGTAAATGTTATGGGAGCACAACGTAAACCAAAAGGCATCCGTAAAAATTCATAATGTCCCCTGGCTGTGCTGAAGGCTGTGTATGGGATACTATTTTCTTCTAATGATATCTGGTGAAAGCCTTTAAGTAAGTCCAAACTGGTAAAATATTTATTCTGACCTAACAAAGATAAAATATCGTCAGTACATGGCACTGGGAATCGATCAGGGATCGTCTCCTCGTTTAGGCGACGGAAGTCTACGCAGATACGCCATGTTCGATCTTTTTTCGGTACAACTATTAATGGAAAATTATAAGGGCTGTTCGATTTCCTAATGACTCCTTCTAGCATTTTACCTACTTCATCATTTATTTCATTCTGGAATTTCATAGGGAGTCGGTATGAGGGTACATAGATAATTTTCTGCTTGTCCTTTAACCTTATTTGATGCTCGATCACATCTGTTTTTCCTAAGGATCCATCCGTAGTGGAATAAACATCATGATATTCAGTTAAAAGTCCAAAAATTTTCTGCTGAATTTCTTCGTCTTGAATGTCTTTATTAATCTTATTTTTAATAGTTTGCAAAAGGGATTCATCCGCAACTGGTTGAGCGTGATTAATTTCAGCGACGGTAAGAATACGATGTTTATATATTTCTACATCCAAGATATGTTGATTTTTGTGAATTACTAAAGTGGTATTTAAATGATTACAGACTTCAATATTACATTGTTGATGTGAGCCTACTGTATAAATAGCTTGTGTGACAGACAATCCGTTAGTTTTCACAGTGTCGGAAAGGATTAATATTTCAGATCCCGGTAATGTTTTCTTTACTTGCACTATTAAATTCGAAGGTAAGTTCGGCTCGATAGATTGCGTGCAAGATGATATTACGGGTGAACGAGAATTCTGCTGGGTCGCGCATATTATTTCTTTATTAGTGAGACAAGTTATTGGTTCTTCAACGTACGTCACTGTTTTATTTGTTGTCTCCTTTTTATCCAAAACTGATTTTAAGGTATTAGAAGACTTATAGAATTTTCCTTTGATATACACGCCGTGCTTGGCAGGGGCTAAGATAATGTTTTGATTGCCCATAGATGGGTATCCTATAATTACAGCTGGATACATATCAATGTTTTGCACAACAACAAATGTATTGGCAAACGTGCGCTTACCGACCTTGAACTGAACATGAGTTACGCCTATTACATTTAATTCATTATTTCCTATACCCGAGAGTCTTACTCCGGACTTTTCTATTGGGAAGTTCGAAAACAACAAATGATGTGTCCTCAAATCCATGATATTATGTGGACTACCAGAGTCAAAAAATAATGTAAATGATCTGTGTTCTAAATTTACAGCATATAATGTTGGTCGTAACTCCTTTTGGCTTATTATTGTATGAATTCGTTGCAAATCTATGGGAGCATGCACTGATTTATTTAATTCGGCCGTGTGTTTCATAGGAAAATCTATTGCCTCACAATGATCTGATAAAACATTAAATTGAATATTCAATACTACTGATGTTGACATGAATGACCTTGACCCAACATCACTCTCTTCCCCACTGGAGTTAATTATGTGGTATTTGCTTTGCTCTGCACATTCTGAAAATTAGTCTGACCTTGCGAGGTCTGGTTTGACGACCCAGGATCAGCGTTATTCGAAGAAGTGTTTGTTTGTTTTGGATTCTGAACTACATTGACGTTTGGCTGTTTTTTCTTATTGAAATGAGGATTTTTCTTTTTATTTCCATATGGAACTGACTGTGGAATTGACTGTGTATTTCTAGGATTCTGTTGTGTCTTATGCGAGTAGCACTGACTATATGAATGAGTCGAACTATTATGAAACGAACAGAATCTCGTTCTGCAGTCCGCAATCAAGTGACCTTGACGTTTGAAATTATAACACGTCATTCCTGCAACTTGACTATTATTAACTACGTTTACTTGTTGTGGCTTTGTTTCATTTTTTGCAAAAACTTGGGCAAACACGGGATCAAGATCAGGACACATAGACATATGTTTCTTTATCTGTTTATATACATCCAATTCCGTACTTGCTGGCGTTAACTTTTTATCAAAACACCACACTAAAGCTTCAGGCAACATAAGTGTCATGCAAGTTAAATACATTAATCGTAAGAAATCTTTCACAGAGATGTTATCTCTAGTAACCCAAGTGGAATTACCTAAAATATCTTGATATTCGTTAAGCCTATCGGCTGAGAGCTGCTCTCTCAATAACATTAAGCCGAGTCATAGTGGCTTGATTAAGTGTACAGTATTTCATAATGTTAAAACTACATCTAAGGCTTCTTCACCTCCATAGACCGCACGTAGCCTAACTTTGAAATCATCCTAGGTAACTGCTTCTTGAAATGAAACACCCCTCAAATATGCACTCGCATCTCCTTTAGAAAAGTCTATAAAACTTTTAGCTTCTTGTAATTGTACAAATTGGTCTATAATTTGTTTAGCATTTAAATGGACATCGACGGATGAAATCCATGACTCCACATTCTGAGGCAAGAGCCCATTAACCCGACCTTGAAAAGGATGGATTGCAGAGCGAGCATTTACTAGTGTCACAATGGGAGGAGGGTTACCATGGCCTGGGGTTGGGTTACTCGGTCCAGGGGTGGGGCTTACAGGAGGCGTCATGTTTACGGTATTTCTTTTTCTATCTCTACAACCCCTTGCAATCCTATCAAAATATCTATATGACTACAGACGTCCACTGCGTAAACGCATAAGCACTAAATGATAAAGATTATAACAAAATCCCCCAAAACAATGATACTAATACAAAGATATTTCCCGAGAACTTCTGAAAGAAAACGGAATACAAAGATATTTCCCGAGAACTTCTGAAAGAAAACGGAATACAAAGATATTTCCCGAGAACTTCTGAAAGAAAACGGAATTAGCACAGAGAGAAAGAAAATTCTAGACGAGAATTCGAAGTTGAACACAGTTTCCTTTAATGAAAGGAAATTGAAGATTAGCAAACAACTCACCACAGCAATAATGGACGCTCGACTCGTGATAACTACACTTCACTGCTCAAAACTGAAATGAATAAAGAAAATGTACTTAGCTTTGGTTTATATGGTGAAGTGTGATGTCGTCATTTCCTCTCTCTCTCGCACTGGATTGTTTCTTCTTATTGATGTTTGGGTGAATGTTTTCGGTTCGATTTCTGTTGAATGTAGTGCTTCCTGGATATGTTTCTTCAATGTTTTGTAAACGTTGAATGTCAGTCCTTGGTTTTCTTAGGATGTTGATTGAAGATCCAGTTCCTCAGTTTGTATAACATCCATTTGTTGGTATTAAATGTTTTCATTTCTTCGGTGGACTATGATACTTAGTCAAAATTGTAGATTCATTACTGTTGATTTCTTGAAGATCTTTCTCTGGTTCTTAGAGTTTTATTCGCTGGTTCTTGAAGATCTTTCTCTGGTTCTTAGAGTTTTACCACTGCCACCATTTATTGGTGTGCTACTGTTGTTAACACAAATTTTGGGTTCTCTTCAAATGTCATCTTCAATGTGTTATAGATTAGATTTGGTATGTTACATCTTCAAGTAAAGTCTAAGTAAGTTAACTTTAAAATAGTTTATTCTTTAAGAACAGTATTAACATCTCCATCACAGGAGTATAGATGGTTTGGTCGGATGACCATTCCGTATGACATCTAAAAGTGAACTGCCACAAATATCCATATTCACGTTAAAGTTTATACAGTTATCTCAGCACTTAAGGATTTATAGTAAACACAACATTAATACCGGAAGGTACTTGTTCCGTTCTCACAGACAACTCTTTCTCACGGGGCTTGGTTGTGTTTACTCTTCCTGAAAAATGTTACATTGCTGAGGTTTGGCATTCGCATCCTGCTTATGATATGACTATGGCATTTCTCACACTTCTCTTACTTCCACAGTGACCTGTAGGTCATGTATTTTAAACAAGTAATATCTAATATATTACAATATTACATTTGTTCGTCTTGAATAATCTTGAGTTACAGCATGCAATCTCGTATTTTTGCGGCCGTCTATTTCAAAGCTTCAGAGTCCCTAGTTTAGGTGCATCTTAGCTCTAATGATATAAAACGATACGTAACAAGTTTTTTCTTGACACGATTTTTTTTTGTCTGCATGATGTACAGCAAACTTCTGGATACTTTGGACACACATTTCTGATAAATTGATGAGTTATTGCACCAGTGGCGTAACTAGGTTTTTTTCCCCGTGGGTATGGAGGGACAAACCCGTGAGAGGGATAAATTTCTGATAATTTAGGGTAAGGTTTCCAAATTTTCAAAATAGATATGATGTATATTTATGAAAAATAATGTAGTACTTATTCATACATGATACATGACAATGCATAATGATAGAGGTAACAAAGCAATGAAGTTTAAGAAATATGAATAATATCTACTCTTTCAATATTGAACACTTATTCCAAACGTGGATACCTTAAATGAGAATTGTTCTCCTGGTTACAATTTTCACGAAGTTGTCAATAACGGCATCTTGATTTAGCCATTGAACAGCTTATCCTCTCCCGGTGATTAAAAGTGTTAAACACTGAAGCCTTTTCGCAGGGATACTGGAACGAAGGTATGACTCAGCTTAACGCTAAAGACCTCAGCAGATGCTGTAGATGCAGGGATCATCATTTATATTTCGAATAAAGCTCAGACATTAAGAAATACATGGACAAGCTCTTTTTTTTATTAATGTCTTTTAGAATTTTGATCACCTGTAGATCCTTCAGGGTGACGGTTCTACAAATGGGGATTGTTTTCAACTACCTTTTAAATAATTATCCCATTGGTATAATCCCTATTTAATGGTTCTATGACAATTAACCAGGGACGATAATTACCTAACTAATTGCCCTATAACGATATTTAATATCTCTAAATTACTTCTCTCTTGTTCTTAACAACCTACCTTTAGAAATATTTTCCTTTGAATTTCGCTGAAAGAAGAAAACTCGCTAAAATCCTTTTATTCTCCAACTTCTGTGTGATGATTCCTCTAAAGTCATTCGATGGCTACAGCCAAATGAGCTTTTAAAGTATGACGATACCTGCGATAGTTGGATGAGCTGGACAAAGTATTCCAGGTCAAAGAATGAATTTATATGGAAATTGCAATCGAAGGATTTTTTTAAATTTTCATAGATGGTTATCATTTTTTTGTTCCGTACCTGAAATACAAACTAGAGTATTACTTTCGGCGTAGCTGAAATGACGAGCCATTAGAATTTTAACAAGGGTTTACTAACCCCTCGCTAGTTAGCGGGGGGGTAGGGAGGGGTAGCTTGCTACCTCTCCCCCCCCTCACACACCTGTGATTAGCTCACTTTGGTTTTGGCTCAGGTGACGATCAGACGTGTCTGCTCCCAGCCTTTGATCTTTGTTTTTTGCTTTTTCTTTTCAGTGTGTTTGGAAGTTGGCCTCTACCATGCGGAAGTGTCCCGGCTTACCTGACCGCCCTTGCGGAACGTTTATGTCGGCGGTGGAAACAGACCCTCACACCTTGTGTCCT
This sequence comes from Palaemon carinicauda, assembly GCF_036898095.1. Lineage (NCBI taxonomy): Eukaryota > Metazoa > Arthropoda > Malacostraca > Decapoda > Palaemonidae > Palaemon > Palaemon carinicauda. Next base: position 71,205,901 of record NC_090747.1, read on the forward strand.
TATTGCAGGGGCCAACGGTGTGAAAGAAATAAAGTATGCGGTGAGTTTAGAGAGTGGTCTAACACCCAGTGGGAGAGGTTTTCCCGGCGCCGGAAGAAGTCCAAACGGGATATTTCTCCTCCAGAGGTTTCCTTGAAAATAGAAAATCCCAAGGATTCTTCTTCCGTAGCCTGAACCTCCTCCGAAGCTCCCACTTCATCGGTCTCTCCCGAGAGGCCGTCAAGTGGTAGCGTAGGCCGTACTTACGTTCACCAACCTCGGGGTTCAGGAGAGGGAGTTGCCTCCCATAGCGAGGCAGCTCCCCCTCCTCCCCCAGGGGAGGATATTTCTGATAATGTTTCTAACAATGATTTGTTGCAGCTTTGGGCTTCCTTGGCACTTCAGGGTTCGCCCTCCAAGGAAGCCCTGTTTGACATAATCAGGTTGGGGGCTGCTGTCAAACAGTCGCCGACGGTAACAGAGGTTGATCCTCTGTCTATCGTCGACGTTGTTGTGGCAGGGTCTTCCGACGAGTTAGGTCAAACCCCTGCTATGGTTCCTGATGCAGCTGAAGGCTTAGTTCCCCCCTCCGAACATCCTTCGAGGGAGGAGCTAAGTCCAACAGTCTCTCCTGCAGGTGATTCTCCCCCTCGGGGGAGTTCACTGACAGAGACTCCTCTTCGGAGGACTGCAGATGGTCTGCCTGCTGCCCCCAGAGGACGTATTAGATGGAAAGCTCGCCTTCCTCTTCGCCGTAGAGGCCTTCCTTCTCCCCACAAGGGAGTTAGGAGGCACCTCTCCGGGTCGTCTTCGCAGTCCCCCGCAGAGGATCCTCCTCGCCGTGCACCGACCGTTGCAGCTGTATCCCTGGACCTCTCTGCAGATCATTCTTGATCTCCTTCGTCTGCCAGACCTGCTGACCTTCCATCTCCGTTCCTGGCCGCTGACGCGCTGTGGGCGCCCACGCACCCCGTTATCCAACGGGCATCGGTCCCTTCGGGGCAAAAGGGGCTTTCTCACATTGTGAGTAAGTCCCTTAAGCGCCAGGTATCCCCTGAGTGCCAACGCTCTCCTGCTGTTCCTGAGATTGCACTTCAGAAACCACCTGTTCCAGGGACAACGCGCCAGCGATCTCCTGTGGCTGAGACTACGCGCCAGCGCTCTCCTGTTCGCCAGTGCTCACCTGCTCGCCAGCGCTCACCTGCGCACCAGCGCTCACCTGCGTGCCAGCGATCTCCTGTACGCCAGCACACATCTGCGCGCCCTCATCCTGATGTGTGCCACGCGCGCCCACGATCTCCTGCTCGCTAGCGCTCTTCACCTACGCGCCAGCGTTCGCCTGCGCGCCAACATGCGCCTGCACGCCCACAATCTCCGGATCTGAGCGCAGGAGGGAAGAATCTTTCTTCTCCTTCCCGTCAGCGATCTCCTACATGCCTTTGGACCTCGCCTGCTCATCAGTCTCCATCACGCGCACCTGTCCCAGCTCCTGCGGTGCACCCTCCTGCGCGCCCACGCGCTAGGGGTATTTCCCCTGCGCGTGCGCGCACACCTTCTAGAGCTCAGAGAGTTCCTGCGCGCCCACGCGCGCGGGCTATCACCTGCGCGCACACTAGCGCTTGCACACCCTTCGGCGCTTCCTGTGCTTTCGCCAGATCGTGCACCTGGGCCCCACCGATCACCTGCGCGCCATCGCGTCAACCCGCCTACTCGCCCACGCGTCGTAGATCGCCTGCGCGCCCCCTCGCCTGTGCGCGGTCGCTCGCCAGCGCGCCATCGCTCACCAGTGCGCCATCGCTCTCTTGCACGCCCGCTCCCCCACGCGTGCCCTCGTCATCATCTCCGCGTGCCCACGCGCACCCGCCCACGTTCGCCTGAGCGCAAACCAGGGAAAATCCCATCGCACGAGCGCCAGCGGGATTCCCAACGCGATCCCCAGCGCGATTCCCATCGGGATTCACAGCGCAAGCCCCCGCGCGAAGCTACAGAAACAAGAGCCTCCAGGTCGTCATCTTCACGTCCCCCCCCCAAGCGCAGATCAGCGCTCCCGCAGGAGGAGGGGAATACTCCGGATAGGTCCAGATACCAACCTTCTTCTTCCCTTTCTTTTCAGGCAGGCCCAGTTGTTTCTACTTCGAAGGATCGCCCGATCCCCTTCCCTTCAGAGGGGGTCTCTGACTGCGCAGCTGTCAGTAAGCAGCCATGGTTCGGGCCCCTTGTCAGAGCCGTCATGCAAGCTTTCAAACCTGCCTTCTCTGAGTTGGGCCTCAAATCAATGGCAGCTCCGACCCCACTGAAGAGGAAGAAAGGAGTAGAAGTCGTGGTAACTTCTCCCAGGGCCAAGCTGGCTCCTTGGAAGTCCTTGAGGGAGGCTCTTTCCCCCCCCCCCAGACTTTCTCTCCCTCTCCTGTGGACGAGGATTTTCCGTCCTCAGGGGAGTCTACCGAGGTGGGACGTTCTCCCATCGCAACAATGGGAGAAATCTCACCTCGTGCAGGAGAATCGTCTCGGGTTGGGGCGGAGAAGAGCCCACAGACATCGTTGTTGGAGTCCTGTATTCCTCCCAGGAGGGAGCCTAAGGACTCTAAAACCATCCCCAAGTCATCCTCAAGGATTCGACCAGAGCCAACAAGACCCGCAGAGAACGTCCACGTGTCCCCCAAGAAGAGCCTTTGGGGACGGGAGACTTTGCTGCCAGTTCTCCAGGAGGGGAGCCACAGGAGTCAGAGCATGCCTTCTGGCAGGTTCTGACCCTGATGAGGCATCTCAACAGGTTCCCAGACCCTGAGATTCCTCCTCGAGAGGGCAAAGACACGGTCCTGGACCGAGTCTTTAGCACTCAGAAACTCGCTAAGGCCAGTGCAGCTTTGCCCTGGTCCCAAGGGGTGAAGAGTGCCAGTGATAAGGTTGAGGGCCAGCTCTCCGAGCTCGCCTCCTCCAGCCGTTCCACTGCTGGCAACAAGCTCCTCCCTCCTCGTATCCACCAGAGGAGGTACTTTGAGATCATGGAGGAGTCTTGCCTAGCTCTCCCCTTGCACCATTCGGTGGAAGAGCTCACCAAGGGAGTCCCTCTAGAGAGGCTCTCTAGCCGGCAAGTGTCTTTCTCGGTGACAGAGATCCTAAGTCAGGAGAAGGTTGCGAAGTGTGCCATGCAGGCTACTTCGTGACTGGACATCTGGCTGGGGTCTCTTGGCATCCTGTTGCAATCCAAGGACCTGTCTAAGGAGAGCACCAGGAAGGCCCTGGAGACCTTCCTCCTTTCAGGCACCCGCACCATTGAGTTTCTGGCCCACCAAGTCTCGAACTTGTGGGCCAATTCCATCCTGAAACGACGTGATGTGGTGGCAGAGAGGTTCTACACGAAGGTCCCAGCCGTCGAGGTCAGCAGGCTCAGACATTCTTCCCTTTTGGGAAAGAATCTGTTTGAGCCTAAAGACATGGAACAGGCAGCTGAGAGGTGGAGGAAGTCCAATCAGGACTCTCTCCTACATAGGACTCTTACATCAAAGCCCTATAAACCTCCAGCACCTCAACAACCTCACCCGCCCAAGACGACGAAACCGGCAGTGGCAGCAAAGGTAACGGTGTCGAAGCCCTTTCCTGTCAAAGACAAGAAAGGCAAAAAGTCCTCCAGGGGAGGGAAAAATCCTAGAGGGAGTGGCTGAGGCCGCAAACGCTAGGATTGGCAATCCCCCTGCATTTCCACCAGTGGGGGGATGCTTACAAAGTTGCGCAATCAGGTGGCAGCAACTCGGGGCCGATTCCGGGACGATTTCCGTAATCAGTCAGGGATATCGCATCCCGTTCACAACATCTCTACCTCCTCTGACAGCGGATACAGTGTCGTTGAGCTCCTTTGCCATGGGATAGGCAAGGGGCCAAGCCCTACAGGCAGAAGTCGAGACCATGTTAAAGAAGGACGTTCTCCAGGAGGTTGTCGACAGTTCCCCAGGCTTCTTCAGTCGACTCTTTCTTGTAAGGAAGGCGTCTGGAGGCTGGAGACCAGTCATCGACCTCTCAGCTCTGAACAGGTTTGTCAAACAAACCCCGTTCAGCATGGAGATGGCAGACACGGTCAGACTTGTAGTGAGACCACAAGACTTCATGTGTACACTGGACCTGAAGGACGCGTACTTCCAGATCTCAGTCCATCCATCTTCAAGGAAGTACTTAAGATTCAGCCTAGACAACAAGATCTACCAGTTCAAGGTGCTGTGTTTCGGTCTCTCCACAGCACCTCAGGGTTTACAAGAGTGTTCACCCTGATTTCTTCGTGGACACACAGGATCGGCATCCGTCTCCTCCGTTATCTGGATGACTGGCTGATCCTGGCAGACTCGGAGTCGACCCTTCTTCAACACCGAGACAAGCTTCTGGGACTTTGCCAAGATCTAGGGATCATGGTAAATCTCGAGAAGTCTTCTCTGCTTCCAACTCAGCGACTGGTATATCTAGGCATGATATTGGACACCAATCTCCACAAAGCCTTCCCATCAGACGACAGGATAGCAAGGCTGAGGAGGGTCGCAGATCCTTTCCTCAGACGAGAAGAACTCCCAGCCCAATCGTGGTTACGTCTCCTTGGTAACCTTTCTTCCCTGGCCCGTCTAGTTCCATTCGGCCGCCTCAGGATGAGATCCCTGCAATGGCGACTCAAGTCTCGGTGGAATCAAGGACACGATTCCCCGGACGTCATGGTCCCTATGGGTCTTGCGGAACGGACGGACCTTCAGTGGTGGTGACAGAGGAGAACCTACGAAAGGGAGTGGATCTTCTCGTCTTTCCCCTGGATTTGATGCTGTTTTTGGACGCCTCAAAGAAAGGGTGGGGGCCCATGTTCTGAACCACAGGACCTCAGGCCTCTGGTCAGAATCAGAAAAGTGTCTCCACATAAATCTGCTAGAAATGAAGGCCGTATTCCTGGCACTTCAACAGTTCCAACAGTACCTGGCGGGTCACTCGGTGGTAGTGATGAGTGACAACACCACGGTAGTGGCTTACATCAACAAGCAGGGAGGTACCTTTTCGAAGCAGCTATCCCATCTCGCAGTAGAGATACTGAGATGGACCGAAGTCCACTCGATTCCACTATCAGCTCGTTTCATTCCAGGCAAGAGGAATGTGCTCGCCGACAGTCTGAGCAGGGCATCCCAGATAGTGAGTACCGAGTGGTCTTTGGATCGTCTAGTAGCCAACAAAGTCCTGACTTTGTGGGGTTCCCCGATGGTGGATCTGTTCGCGACAGCTTTGAATTTCAAACTGCCCCTGTACTGCTCCCCAGTCCCGGACCCCAAGGCTCTCTGGCAAGATGCCTTCCAACAACCGTGGGACAACATCGACGTATACGCCTTTCCCCCGTTCTGTCTGATGAGGAGGGTACTCAACAAGACCAGAATATCGGTCAACCTTTCAATGACCTTGATAGCTCTGCTATGGCATCACGCAGAGTGGTTCCCGGACCTTCTGCAGCTCCTGACGGAACTCCCGAGAGAACTTCCTCCACGAAACGATCTACTTAAACAACCACACTGCAACATCTTTCACAAAGCCGTAGCTTCGCTTCGGCTTCACGCCTGGAGACTATCCATCATCTCCTCACAGAGAGAGGCTTTTCGCAACAAGTTGCTGAAAGGATGTCTCGACACCTGCGAAAGCCATCTGCAGGGGTCTACCAAGCAAAGTGGAGAGTTTTCTGTGGTTGGTGTCGTGGAAGGGGTATCTCTCCACTCGATGCCACTATTCCAGCAATAGCGGAGTTCCTCGTGTATTTGCGGGAAGAAATGCGCCTTTCGGTCTCGGCAGTGAAAGGCTATCGCTCAGCCTTAAGTCTTGCCTTCAGGCTAAAAGGAATAGACATTTCCTCCTCGCTAGAACTTTCTTTACTCATATGAAGTTATGAACTTACCTGCCCTCAGTTGGAAGTGAGACCTCCTCCATGGAACGTGATTCGAGTTCTCAGGTCTCTTAAGAGACCTCCCTACGAACCATTACGCCAGGCCTCTGATCGCCACCTGACTCGGAAGACGGTGTTCCTACTTGCTTTGGCCTCGGCCAAGCGAGTCAGCGAGCTTCATGGTCTCTCGTATGACATTGCCCATTCAAGGGGATGGGGGGAGGTAACGTTCAGATTCGTCCCTTAGTTTGTTGCTAAGACTCAAAATCCAGGAGTGCCGGACCCTCAGTTCGACTCTTTCCGGATTTCGAGTCTCCGTTCTATAACAGATGACCCAGACCATCTCCTACTGTGCCCAGTGAGGAGTCTGAGGGTCTATCTTAAGAGAACAGCTGCAATTCGTCCTTGGGTGCAGGCATTGTTTGTGAGCACCGGAAGGACGAAGAGGAGGGTCACTAAGAATACTATCTCAGTGTGGATTTGCAGGGTTATCCATCATTCCCTGAATACTGACCCTCCTCCGTCACGTCGCCCTAGAGCACACGATGTCAGGGGCATTGCTACGTCCCTGGCCTTCAAGAAGAACTACTCAGTGACGCAGGTTTTACAAGCAGGGGTTTGGAAGCGTCAGACGACCTTCACAGCCCACTACCTGCAAGACGTGACCCACAGGAGGCTCGATACGTTTTCTATCGGCCCTGTGGTGGCTGCACAACAGCTGGTTTAAACTTCAGGCTCCTTAATGGACAAGTAGCAGAGGGTTGAGGGCATTGTTACCTGGTTTTAGTCTGCATGAATGAAAAGGTATACCTGGCCCTTATTCTTTTCTTCATTCTCCCCTCTCTTGGGGAAAGCAGCATCCTGGGTTCTCTGCACAGCTGACCTCAAACCACTGCAGATAAACCATGTTTCCTTGTGTTCCTAGTATTAAGATAATACTGTCACGTCCCCATACCCTTACGAGGTGGTATTGGGAATGTCCTATCCTAGAATTCCATCTAAAGGACTTCAGGTCAACTTCCTAGGATGAGTCACACTTCATTCCTTCACACACACAAGCTTATGTAGGCCGCTGTCCTTACAGAGCAAGGCACTTGCGAGGTGCAGGAACTCCTTATCTTTGAGTACTAACACACTCAGATACTGAGTCCCCGGGCAAAAAGCCAAAAGCCAGTAATGGCTGGGACTTACCACCCTAAATAAGGGTTGAATCACCTATATTAAATGGCGTGGTTTGTATTTCAGTTACGGAACAAATGACAAATTCGTAGATAATTTGTATTTTTCCTAACTATACAAACCTTAGCTATTTAATCAAACTTGCCCGCCAGCCCTGTCCCCGGCGATGTCCTACCTCTACGCAAAGTGAGCTAATCACAGGTGTGTGAATGGGGGGGGGGGGGGGGGGTTAGCAAGCTACCCCTCCCTACCCCCTCGCTAACTAGCGAGGGGGTAGTAAACCCTCGTTAAAATTCTAATGGCTCGTCATTTCAGCTACGCCGAAAGTAATACCCTTATTAAATAGCTAAGGTTTGTATAGTTAGGAAAAATACAAATTATCTACGAATTGGTCATTTTTAATTATCTATAAGGTAACGAAAAGTATTAAATTGTTCAAAATTTCCTGTGAGTTGTTCTACTCAATAACAACTTATTATCTTTATGCAAATTATGAACACGACTATTCCTCAAATAAATATACAGAACGGGGTGCCCTGGGTCCACAGGTGCAGGATTCTGGGGTGACAAGTCTATAGGTGATCCCAAGATTTTACTTACTGATTAGGGGATGCTTTCAGAGTCGTTTCGTTTCCAAATCCCAAACATCTTGCCAAAAAGTTTGCATTCATCAACAGGGCTAAAGCTTTATAAACTAATTCTAGATGATTCTATAAGTTGTTTTTATTTTCTGTGTATTTTTCCCAAATTACTCAAACCATGCTCTGCATAACAATAGGTTGATTCACACCTTTCTTTTTTTCTGCAAACTTGAAGCACGACAACCCTCGATGACACAAGACATTTTTAATATGATTTAAAACGGAGCACATTTGACCAAGAAACATGTTTATTCTTATTAGAAAGATCAGAATACCATTCATGTCTATTTGATCTAAAGAGATATCGAAAACGTCCATGACTGACTTAAAAGCAAAAACTGATGTAACAAATCCTTGTGTTCGGGTTTATACTACTGGTTTAATTCCCTATTTGAATTGAGATACCATAACTTGGTGAAACGGTTTACAGTATATATCGCCATGATCAGAAAAGTTGTATATATCAGTGAGGGCCTACACTACTAGGATTGTTTATCTGAGCGCTCAGACTAAAGAACCCCACTATCACCAATCAGCAATGACCAGCGGGGTAATGAAAATGACCAAACCCGACAAGAATAAGGACATATCTGAGGTCTTTGTCCTGCAGTGTGCTAAAAAAAATGGCTGCATTTGTTGTTGTTGCTGTTTTATTCGTTATGTCTCGTTATCTTTTAATCTAATTTGACTAATTTAAGATATCCAAACGTTTTTTTCTAACATCGTAACTTAAATAGACAGCAAGTATAGTTCAATCAATACACATATAGGCAATACAGGTATTATCGTATCTATGAATGCAGCACCAGTTATTAAACGCAGTCTTGTAACTTGCCTACTAGTAAGTTGCACTTTAGGTAAATTGTAATAGAAAATAATTGCAATTACTAATTCTAGTAATAAAGGCAACTTGACAGTAAATACCTTTAGCACTGCAGAACTATCTAGAAAAGATACCAAAACTATCAAAGATTATGTAAAATGCATTGAATATTTTAGAGAGAGCCAGAGTAAAGTTCGTAAATACACTCAAGAAACTAAACCGAGTTATTTAGGAGCTGTTCCAGAGCCAACAACTTATAAAACATACTACTACGAGCGATGCCTTTCACTGAGTTTTTTCTTTTGATTTAAATACTTATGATGTTACTTTATCATAAGCAAATACCCCTAATAATTGGTAGCATAAGTATAACGGGTAAAATACTTTTCAGGTAAGTAATGAATTACTTTCGTGAAGACAGTATATTCCTATTCTTACCGGCAGTATAGCCACCCTAAACTTAGTAATGTTAACCGGTAACCTATTTTGTAGTTTTTTTTTTTTCCCATGATAGAAATATAGACAGGGCCATTTTATTGCATCTTATGTCAGTTTAAGTAATGGGGTTAGCACTTACATTACATTACTTTGAGGGTGTTTTCTTGCACCTGTCATAGCCTATATGGAAAAGCTTGGCTCCTTGCAGGATCAATAAGATTTATTTTTTTGTAGAAATGCTTAATTATTTAGGAAATCACTTAGCGTAGTCTGCATTGATTGACACATCCAGGTTATTGTAGTATTCATATCATCAGTCCTATACTCAATTTTTTTCAATGAGACGCACTTGCAGCGGTGGTTTTTTAACTCGGAAAAGTTTCCTGGGTTTCATTGTAGTGTATTACAGGGCAATGTAACCTAGGAAAACAACTACTTTTTCTTATAGAAAAAATTACGCTCTCTTCGAAAATGACACTCGTTCCCGTCGCAAATGAATAGTATCAGAAATATATATACATCTATATCCTCCAATAATGGGGGACCCCCAGTGGGAACTCGGGGTTTTGGGTGGGGAAAACATACTGGGGAATCGATATATAAACGTAAAACAAGCCTTTTCTTTTCTATACATTACCTTCTTGAAATTATAATAACCGGAGGAAAATACAAAACAGTATATCTGGATAAACTTTGGAGGCGCCGTTACAAGATTGTGTCATGAAAAAATACAGTAACCAGTGCTGCCAACGGCCGATGTAGATCAAATGTTATTTTGTGACCTGTCATACTACTAGGCTAGGTTAGGTGGGTTTGTTAGGTTCTGTGCCCTATTTGTACTTTTTATATATTGAGTAAAACTTATATGGAGAAATTATTTAAAATACATATGGAAATATCTATCATTGCTATCTTTAGTAATGTCGGCGGGCCGTTGGTAACTCTGTGTACCATACGTCAACGTTGGTAACACTGCGTATTATTGGTAACGTTGCTAATGTTATCGTTCGTTCGTAAGAGAAGTGACACCGTGCAACTCAAAGTTATCCGAATTGGTTGATCTGTTTGTTTCCTATTGAAATGAACATCAAATTCGGTTAATTCACGTTATTTACTATAGGAAAACAATTATATATCGTTTCCCCAGTATGTTTTCCCCACCCAAAACCCCGAGTTCCCACTGGGGGTCCCCCATTATCGTAGGATATAGATGTATATATATTTCTGAAACTATTCATTTGCGACGGAAACGAGTGTCATTTTTGAAGAGAGCGTAAATTTTTCTATAAGAAACAGTAGTTTTTTTCCTAGGTTACATTGCCCTGTAATTCACTACAAAAATACCGTTTCCTGTTATCTGATTGGTCAGAATTATCTTGTTCAACCAATCAGCGATCAGGAAACTTTTCCGAGCTAAAAGGGCACCCCTGCGAGTCGGTGCAAATCTGCCTCGCTAAAAAGAATTGACTATAGTGATGACACATGGTTATTTGTTGTAGGTGACTGGACAGGTTGGCTCACAGCCAACTCAACCCATATCAAGCAACTAGGCCCATATCAAAATAATCTGGACCATATCACGACGACTCGATCCATGTAAAAAAAAACTTATGGGGTCCTTTGGCCAGACAGTACTACATTGCCTCGTCTCTGGTTACAGTTCGTTTTCCCTTTGCCTGCACAAATACTGAATAGTCTGGCCTATTCTTTACAGATTCTCCTCTGTCCTCATACACATGAGAACACTGAGATTACCAAACAATTCTTCTTTACTGAAGGGGTTAACTACTGCACTGTAATTGTTCAGTGGCTACTTTCCTCTTGGTGAGGATAGAAGATAGTCTTTAGGAGAAGGACACTCCAAAATCAAACCATTGTTCTCTAATCTTGGGTAGTGCCATAGCCTCTGTACTATGGTCTTCCACTGTCTAGGGTTAGATTTCTCATGCTTGAGGGAACACTCTGGCACACTATTTTATCTTGTTTCTCTTCCTCTTGTTTTGTTAAAGTTTATATAGGAAATATTTATTTGAATGTTGTTACTGTTCTTAAAATATTTTATTATTTGTTGTTTCATTTCCTCAGTGGTGTATTTTCCCTGTTATGGCCCTTGGGCTTATAGCATCCTGCTTTTCCAACTAGGGCTCTAGCTTAGCGAATAATAATGATAATATTGACAGGCCAGGTCAGTTATTAAAATGTGGGTAATTGTTTACTGAAGCAAAATACTCCTAATGAGGAAAATAAGAAGCGGTCCTGGTATATTTATCGGTACTTGAACTGTTTTGTTGCAAATAAAGAGGGAAACCCATATTTTTAAAATTTTACAAGTTTTAAAATTCTAAATGTTATGACTGAAAATCTAAATTTTTAAATGGAAACACTAAAAGAACGGCAACTAACCTAATCTAGAAGCTGTGTCCCTATCCCCCCCACATCCCTCCTTAGACCGCTGTATCCTTAGCTTACCCTAAAACTAAGTGTCAGCCCTGTGTTTGTTTCCCAACCAGCTTTACATCTGGCAAGGTAACCCTAGACTAAAATATTGTATTGTATTTCAGACAATAATAAACAACATTTCCCCCAAAAAATTTAATTTGGCAAGTAATAAGAATTTCTTTGCCTGCGCCAACTTGGCCCATATCAAGACATCTCGGCCCACAACGAGACAACTCGGCCTACATCGAGACAACTCGGCCTTAGGTGATTTTATTCATTTATTTGTTCCTGCGCTACATACAAACCCTTTTGTTATTTGTAGTGGTGATATATTTCGGCGACTGCTGAAACTAGCTATAAGACTTTTAGGCGAGGTGTAACTACGCACTACTAGTTAGCGGAGTTAGATCTGCCACCCCGCTCGCACTCACACTAGTAACAATACATCACTTTTCATTTTGTCTCTGATTAAAACAGACGTTGCTCTCTCCAAAACTTGACAATAAACAATGTGGCCTAAAATTTTCCTTTATCTCTTTCAGCTGTAGTTGATGTGAGGATCTATTTTGCGAGTTTGTTCTGGCATAGAAGGGCGCCGTTGTGGCGCCTTTATGTCAGCGGTGGAGACCGATCCTCAAAGCTTATGTACTACGTGCAGTGACCATACCTGCTTGCAGGCGTCTCCTTACGCCAATGTAGAGAGTGGCTGTCCTCCCAGTGGCAGCGATACGATAGGTGGCGGAAGAAGGCAAAGAGGGATTCTTCTCCTTTGGGGAAGAAACCTTGCCGTCTGACTCCGTCAGCTCGTTCCTGCCATTCTGACTCTGCTCAATTAGGCTCCTCCAGAGGCCAGTTGAGTATGAGTGGTGACTATTTGACCCAGTGGCAACCTTGTGGTTCCGAAGTCTCCTTTGCTTCTCCTAGAGAAGCATCACTGACTTCCGCTGTAGGGGAGTCTCCTTCCGCTGATGTGATGCATTAGCTTTGGCTTTCCTTAGGCTTGACAGGTTCCAATTATAAGGAACGGCTTCTCGAAGTCCTGCGTCTGGGGACAGGGAACACAGGGAGAGCATAGATGCCTCCCCAGGGATTGATTTTGATCATCTTCTTTGAGACTGGAGGTCTTGTACCAAAGGAGTCTCTCCTGTCTCTGGATGTAGCGACCTTAGCCTCTGCTCACCCACCTTACATTTGGCCTGCTTCGGCTGACGAACGTGAGCAGATGCAGATGAGTACCCCTGGGGGATCCCTTCAGGGTGAATTCAGGAACTGGCTTTGACTGTGTTCCCTAGGCAACTCAAGATGCCAACCTTCCGTCTGGGCTTGCCCAGCATGCCAAAGAAAAGCAGAGTGAACTGCACAGAGGTTCTCCTCCAGGTGTTGAGTCACCCTCAGTCAGCTGCTGTGGGGTAGCTCTCTCACTTGCGGGAGGGACTCCCTTTGGCAGCATCAGGTGTTGGACGACCTTTCCTTTCGCGAGAAAGACGACCTTCACCTAAGTGGTTGCCCCCTGAGGCTTCCGTAAGTGTGTGCTGGATTCTTCTGTGCCCTTGCTCTAGCTTTTTGGAGCTAGAAAACGATTGGGTTAGGCTGCTGTTACACAGCAAAGTGCTCATCACTTTGCAGAGTCACGATTTTTGAAACTTCCACCCAGGTTTTCTATCTCTTACGAGGGAGAACCTTCTTTTCTATTTGTGCGCCAGTGCGCAATCATAGAATAGCCTTACTGGTCTCCTGGAGCGAGAACATCTGCGCTAGTAAGGGAGGGTATTGCTGCTTGCCTTTCACCTTCGGGAGGAAGGATGAGCAGGGGTGCTTTTCTCTAGAGAGCGCTAGTTCGGAGGGATGCAGATCCAATTCTAGCGGAGGAATATTGCACATTGCTGCACACCCAAACACCTGGGGAGGTAGGTGGGTGAGCTCCTCTGCCTGACGAAGGTTTTCGCGCTTTTCCGACTAAGCGCCATGCTTACCTGAGCGAGTTTGCAATTCTTCACTTGCGCTTTGCGCGCTACCCACCATGCTACGGGCAGGCTGCTAGCTCACCTGCGTGCAGGATGTACACCTCGCACGTTCCACATGTGAGCGTTACCTCACTAGTGTGCTCCCCAGCGTGCTATGTGCAGGGGGTTAGACAACAGGAACAGGTAGACGCTACTTTACCTGTACGCACTGCCACAGTTGCATGCTCTAGCGCTCCTTGCCAGTACTCTGGTCATCCCCCTCGTCATCAAGGGGAACAACGATTGCATTCTCCTGGTAATGCCACTTTGGCAGTAATTACTGTTCCAGTTTCTCACTCTACTTCGGTAGGTAGCAAAAGAGCGAACACACATAGACAGGCAGAGCATGGAGAGGAACGCGGTGGTTTGTATGGTCGTGGTCTATCCTTCCTAGGCACTCCACCTAAGCCTAGGGCTGCACCTTTGAGTGCCATCACTTCAAAGGATCCACCATTGTTCGCCGACCTGATGCATGCAGTATAGAAAGCGGTCTCATGACAGACCCGCAGCCCATCAGTTGTATACCTCTAGGGTACCCCTTCCATCTCACTGGAGGTTTCGAGTTCCTCAGGGAGGAGTAGCCCGGCCGTTGACCCGAGGCATAGCAGTTCCGCTAGGCAAGCTCCCTCTCTGGCTGTGCCTCGCTCTCCTCCTCAGCGGTCCTCTAGGTATCAGTAACAGCTGAGTACCAAGGCTTACACCGGTTGAGATCTTGAGTGGGAAGGATTAGACATCATCCTCATGAAGCCGCAGAAGAGGAAATGGGGTCAACAAGCACCCACTCTTCCGTAGGATTTGTTACTCCCTAGAACTAGCAGAGGTTTGAGATCTCCCAGGGAGGTCAACTATAGGCTTTCACCTGTAGATCTGAACTGTTGAGATCAGGCCGCCCCATAGGTGGAAGTTCCAGCTTCTCCACCTGGTCCCTTCATAGGCACAAGGCTGAAGAAACCAGAGAGGAAGGCGAGATTTGGAAGAACTGGCACTTGACTTTTGAGCTCCCAGTTCGAAGGAAAAGTTTTCCAGAGTCCAAACCCGTCTCTGTAAGACCGGAACATAGTGGCCTTCTTCCAAAGGCTCACTCCTCTGCTAGGTGAAACAATGACAACTTTGACCCTCTCTGGGCTCCTATTGATGTGAACTCTGGAGGGGAAGAACCATTCGATGATGCCTCAGAACTTTCGGATGGTACGCTGACTGAGTCCACCAGCCCGAAAACATCTTCCTTGGAGCAGAAAGACTCCAACCATGTCTTTCTGTATTTCTTTTTGTTTATTAGGAAGAACAACTCCTTGGGGGAACCAGATCAAGTTCTAACTTAAGGCAAAGCTTTGCCTAGGTCTAGAGGAGTCAAGTGTGCCAACAAGAGGGCTTGCTCCCAAGTGGCAGGAGCATCACAGTCCCTCAGGTCTGTGAACTTATTGCCTTTAAATCCTCCCCTGTATGTCTGGTAGAGGAAGTATTATGACATATTGGACGACGATCCCTCTCCATTATCCTTAGATCCGGCGATTCTAGCTGTAACCCAAAATATGTCCCTGGATATGCTTGGTTCATTGCCAGTGACTTTCTCTGTGGCAGATGCTGCAAATATGGAACGGGTTGCGTAGTGCTCTTTACAATCTATCTCCTGGTTGGACTACTGGTGGGTTACCTCTTCAAGAATGAAGACTTCTCCAATGACCAGAAGAAGGAGGCAATGTCTGCTTTCCTTCGGTCTGGTGCCAAGACAATGGCATTCTTAACCCACAATATCAGCCAGTGGGTTAACTCGGTTTTGAGACGACAGGAGTCCGTAGTCTCAAAATTTCAGAGGCAGATTTGTAGTAGGGAAGCAATGAAGCTTTGCAACTCCCCGATGGATTATCCTTGCCTTTTCAATGAGGAGGACATCAAGGCAGTGGAATAGAGATGGAAAAAGGTGAGTCTAGATTCCCTTCTCCATCGGGCAATGACATCTCGCCCCTACTCCGCAGTACCACCTCCACAGCAATTGTCCCTAGTCAAGCGCTAGGATATAGGAAAGGATCATAACCCTCGAAACAGGCAGCATCTAAAGGTCAAGGATCCAAACATCTCTTTGTTCCATAACTGAAATACAAACCATGCTATTTACACGGGGTAATTACTTCGGCTTAGCTGAATGACGAGCCATAAAGTTTTAACGAGGGTTTCCTACCCCACCGCTAGTTAGCGGGAGGGTAGGGAGGGGTAGCTAGCTACCCCTCCCCCCTCACACACACACCGGTGATTAGCTCACTTTACTTTTGGCTCGGAGAGACGACAGACCTGTCTGCGCTCTCCTCTCTGTTGACTGCCATAATTTTGTTTGCTTTTTCTTTTCAGTGTGTGTGTGAAGTTGGCCTCTATTTCTCGTTATGCGTACGTGCCCTGGACTTCCCGGCCGCCCTTGTGGGACCTTTATGTCGGCCGTGGAAACAGATCCTCACTCCTTATGCCCTCAGTGTAGGGGCCAACGGTGTGATAGGTCTAACTTGTGCATTGAGTGTAGGGAGTGGTCTACCTCCCAGTGGGAGAGGTTTGCCCAGCGACGTAAGAAGAAGGCTAAAAGGGATCTTTCTCCTTCCGAGGCTTCTCGGAAGAGAGAAAATCCCAGGTCTTCTTCTTCCGCCGCCCTTTCCTCCTCCGAAGCTCCCGCTCGGGCGGCCTCTTCCGAGAGGCCGGCGAGTGGTAGCGTAGACCGTAATGTTATTGATGTCATTAACCGATCCCGTGGTGAGGGAGAGGTCATTGCCTCCCATAGCGAGGCGGCTGCTCCTTCCCCTCGGAGGAGGTAGTTGTTTCTAATAGTGATCTTTTTCAGCTTTGGGCTTCCTTGGGGTTGCAGGGTTCGCCCTCCAAGGAAGTCCTGTTTGACATGATCAAATGGGGTGCGGCCGCCGAACAATCGTCAACTTCAGCGGAGATAGATCCTCTGTGTGTGGTTGACGTTGTTGTGTTGGAAACATGCCGTGGGTCTGGCCAAACACCCGTTCCTGTGGCTGCGGTAGCGGAAGGCTCTGTCTCCCCCTCCGAACATACTTCGAGGGCGGAGCTTAGTCCCACGGTCTCTCCTTCCGTTGAGACTCCCTCTCGGGAGAGTTCTCTGGTAGAGACGCCTCTTCGGAGGCCCATTGATGGTCAGCCTGCTGATCCCACGGCCCCTCGTGGGCGTATAAGGCGGAAGGCTCGTCCTCCCCTTCGCTGTAGAGGCCTTCCTTCCCCCTTTAAAGGGGTTAGGAGGCGCCTCTTCGGCTCGTCGTCACCACAGTCCTCTGCGGAGGAGACGACTCGCCGCTCTCCTGTCCTGCCTACTACCAACCTAGACCTCTCCGGGGATCGTTCGCGATCCCCTTCGGAGGATGGTCGTCCTTCGGGATAAGGTGAACTGTCGCCCAGACCTTCTACATCCAAAGCTGCTGACGCGCTTTACGCGCCTCCTGAGACTGCCACTGCGCAATCTCCAGGCCCTTCGGGGTCTCAGGGACCTGAGCGCGAAACTGCGCCTCTCGCCCCTAAACGTAAGGCTCCGCCTGCGCACCCTCCTACTGTCGTTCCTGATGTTCCTGACATAGCGCCTCGGCGCTCACCCTTAGGCGTTCGCGCCGCTGTTCCTGTTTCGCGCCAGGGTTCCCCTGCGCGCCCACTCCCGTCGGCGCCCTGTCGCCCTCCAGCAGTTCCTGTAGTAGCGCGCAAGCGCCCAACTGCGCAGACGCGCCCTGCTCCTGATATAGCGCCGCCGCGCTCACCTGCGCACACGCGGCCAGTTCCTGATATGGCGCCTACGCATCCACCGATGCCCCAGCGGCCTCCTGCGCCCTCCAGCGCCTCGGCGCCCCACAGTTCCTGTTTCATCGCGCGCGGTCCAGGAGGTTCCTGAGTTGGCGCACAGGCGCCCTTAGGTTCCTGCGGACTCGTCGCGCCCCTCGTGGGATAGACGCGACACGCGTCCCCGCGCGATTCCAGCTCCAGCGCTCACGCGCACTCCAACGCACCCACATGTCGCTTTGGACCCATCGCGTCCACCTAGGGAGGTTCGCGATACGCGTCCGTGCGCAGTTCCTGCACCAGCGCCCACGCGCTCTCCAACGCGACCACACGTCGCGGCGTCTCAGCGCGTCGCCCTAGAGGTTGCCAAGTCAGCGCACGGGCGCTCACGGCCGCCTCTGGAACCGCGCAAGTCTGCTACAGACATGATCGCGCACGACACTCCAATATCGCGCCCTGTTCCTGCTACACGCCCCGTGCCTGTGTTTAAGACAAGTACGGTTGCCTAACTAACTCCAGAGCGCCCTCACGCGGCTCGCACCGCGCGACCTCCAAAGCAGCAAACCCCGGTGCGACCTGACCCTGATGTGCGCTATGCGCGCCCACGATCGCCAGCGCGCCCACAGGCTAGTAGACCGGTCCTTCCAGACCAACGCCCCCAGGCCGCTCGCGACCCTGCTCCAGCGCTAACGCGCCTCGGCCGGTTCTCCCGGACACGCGCTCAGGCGCCCCCGTTATCTCGCGCCCTTCGGAGCCGCACCAGGTCGCTGCGCGCCCACGTGTTCAGCCCCCTCCTGTTCCAGCTCCTGATCGCCGCACGCCTACACCATCGCCTACGCGCTCTCGCAACCATGTTTCCGCTCAAGCTGCTGTGCGCCCACGCGCCCACTCTGTCGCCAGTGCGCCACCGCACCATCGCTCCTGACCATCCACCTGCACCCCCTCGCGCCCACCCCCACCCCCGCCCCCGCCCCCGCGCGTGCGCGCGCGTTTTTCGAGCATCGCGCCATCCATCCACGCGCGGCCCTGCTCCGGGCCCGATACACGATCGCCGACAGGCGGACTCTTCCTTGTCGCGCTCCCCTCCCCGCAAGTGCAGACCAGCCCGCTCGCCAAAAGGGGAGCGCGCCCCGGACAGGTCTAGGGATTCTTCTCTTTCAGGCCTGCAGGCGAACCCTCGTTTGTCGACTCCTCCTAGGGATCCCTCGATCCCCTTCCCTCCAGAGGGAGTGTCAGACAGCGCTACTGTCAGTCAGCAGCCCTGGTTCGACACCTTACTCAGAGCTCTCGTGTGGGCGATTAAGCCAGCCCTCTCTGATTCGGGTCGCGAGCCAGCGGCAGCTTCCTCCCCCCTGAAGAGGAAGAGAGGAGTCTCTCCCGTGGATCCTCCTCCGAGGCCTATGCTGTCCCCGCGCAGATCCTTACGCAAGGTTCCTACTCCCCCTCAGACCCTCTCACCCTCCCCTGCGGAGGAGGATTAACACTCCTCAGGAGAGTCGGTCGAGCAGGAATACTCCCCCATCGCACCAATGGAGGAGGTTCCTTCTCTTCCCGAGAGGTCTCCTCATCCTGAGGTGGAGAAGGACCTGCCTCCTTCGCTTCTCGAGTCCTGTATCCCGGCCAGGAGGGAGCCTAAGGACTCTAAGACGATTCCCAAATCGTCTGCTAGGATCAGGCAGGAACAGTCTAGAGCCGTCGAGGATGCCCACGTGTCCCCCCAGGAAGAGCCCCTGGGGACGGGAGACTTCGCTGCAAGCCCGTCAGGAGGAGAGAACCAGGAGTCAGAGCATGCGTTCTGGCAAGTCCTGACCCTCATGAGGAACCTAAATGGGATCCCAGACCCTGAGGTCCCACCTCGTGAAGGGAAGGACACGGTTCTGGATCGCGTCTATGGCACTCAGAAACCCTCGAGGGCCAGTGCAGCTTTGCCCTGGTCCCAAGGGATGAAGAGTGCCAGGGACAAGATCGAGGGCCAGCTCGCGGAGCTTGCCTCCTCCAGCAGATCGAGTGCCGGGAATAAGCTCCTCCCTCCTCGTCGAGTCCATCAGAGGAGGTACTTTGAGATCCTCGAGGAGTCTTCGCTGAGTCTTCCCTTGCATCACTCCGTGGAAGAACTCACAGGGGGAGTCCCTCTTGAGAGACTCTCCAACCGGCACGTGTCCTCAGCCACTGAGATCCAGAGCCAGGAGAAGGTCATCAAGTGCGCCATGCAGGTTACTTCATGGCTCGACATCTGGCTGGGGTCTCTGGGCATCCTGGTGCGGTCCGAGGACCTCTCCAAGGAAAGCACCAGGAAAGCGCTGGAAACCTTTCTTCTCTCGGGCACACGGACCATTGAGTTTCTGTCCCACCAAGTCTCGAGCTTGTGGGCCAATACGATCCTCAAGCTCCGGGACGCTGTGGCCGAGAGGTTCCACCATAAGGTTCCCAGCGCGGAGTCTAGCAGGCTCAGACACTCTTCTGTTCTCGGTAAGAGTCTGTTCGAGCCTAAGGACGTGGAGCTCACTGCCCAGCAGCCCAGCAGCCCCGTCCTGCCAAGGACACAAAGAAGACGACCGTAGCAGCGAAGCCCAAGGTGTCTAAGCCCTTTTCTGCCAAGAGCAGAAGGGGCAAGAAGTCCTCCAGGGGAGGCAAAAAACCTAGAGGTACCGGCGGAGGTCGGAAGCGCTAGGGTTGGCAATCCCCCTGCATGTCCACCAGTGGGGGGATGCCTTCAGAGTTGCGCAACAAGGTGGCAGCAACTCGGGGCGGATGCCTGGACGATCTCCGTGATCTCTCTAGGGTATCGCGTCCTGTTCACAGCATCTCTACCTCCCCTGACAGCGAATCCAGTGTCGTTGAGCTCTTTTGCCATGGGATCGGCAAGGGGCAGGCCCTCCAGGCCGAAGTCCAGACCATGTTGGAGAAGGACGCTCTCCAGGAGGTCGTGGACGGGTCCCCAGGCTTCTACAGTCGACTCTTTCTTGTGAAAAAGGCGTCTGGAGGCTAGTGACCAGTCATCGACCTCTTGACCCTGAACGGGTTTGTCAAACAGACTCCGTTCAGCATGGAGACGGCAGACATGGTCAGGCTTGCAGTGAGACCACGAGACTTCATGTGCACACTGGACCTGAAGGACGCGTACTTCCAGATCCCAATCCATCCATCTTCAAGGAAGTACCTGAGATTTTGCCTAGACAACAAGATCTACCAGTTCAAGGTGCTGTGTTTCGGTCTCTCCACAGCTCCTCAAGTGTTCACCAGAGTCTTCACCATCATCTCTTCATGGGCTCACAGGATCGTCATCCGTCTCCTTCGCTATCTAGACGACTGGCTGATCCTGGCAGACTCGGAGGCGTCCCTTCTTCGCCACCGAGACAGGCTCCTCAAAGTTTGCCAGGATCTGGGGATCGTGGTAAACCTCGAGAAGTCCTCTCTGAGGCCCTCTCAGAGACTGGTATATCTAGGCATGGTCATAGACACCAATTTCCACAAAGCCTTCCCATCAGACGAAAGGATAGCAAGGCTGAGGAAGGTTGCGAAACCTTTCCTCAATCGAGAAGAACTCCCAGCCGAATCGTGGCTTCGTCTCCTCGGCCACCTCTCCTCTCTGACCCGTCTCGTTCCCAACAGTCGCCTCAGAGTGAGATCCCTTCAGTGGCGACTCAAGTCTCGGTGGAGTCAAGGACTCGATTCCCCGGACATCCTGATCCCCATGGGGTCTGCGGAACGAGCGGACCTCGAGTGGGGGGTGGCAGACGAGAACCTACGAAAGGGTGTGGATCTTCTCGTCCCTTCCCCGGATTTGATGCTGTTTTCGGACGCATCAAACAAAGGGTGGGGGGCCCACGTTCTGAACCACAGGACCTCAGGCCTGTGGTCAGAATCAGAAAAGTACCTTCACATAAACCTGCTAGAGATGAAGGCCGTTTTCCTGGCTCTTCAGAAGTTCCACCAAGTCCTAGCGGGCCACTCGGTGGTGGTGATGAGCGACAACACCACCGTCGTGGCTTATATCAACAAGCAGGGAGGTACCTTTTCGGAACAGCTATCCCATCTTGCAGTAGAGATCCTGAGATGGTCCGAAGTCCACTCGATATCACTTGCGGCTCGCTTCATTACAGGCAAGAGGAATGTGCTCACCGACAGTCTGAGCAGAGCGACGCAGATAGTGAGTACCGCGTGGTCTTTGGATCCTCAGATAGCCAACAAAGTCCTGACTTTGTGGGGTTCCCCGACAGTGGACCTGTTCGCTACGGCGTTGAACACCAAGCTCCCGCTGTACTGCTCCCCAGTCCCGGACCACAAGGCCCTCTGGCAAGATGCCGGCCAACAATGGTGGGACAACGTCGACGTGTACGCCTTTTCCCCGTTCTGTCTGATGAGGAGAGTCCTCAACAAGACCAGAACATCGGTCAATCTCTCGATGACCTTGATAGCTCCGCTATGGCATCACGCAGAGTGGTTCCCGGACCTTCTGCAGCTCCTCACGGAGATCCCGAGGGAGCTCCCTCCACGTCGCGAGCTACTCAAACAACCACACTCCAACATCTTCCACAAAGCCGTAGCTTCGCTTAGGCTTCACGCCTGGAGACTATCAAGCATCTCCTCACAGAGAGAGGATTTTTGCAACAGGCTGCAGAAAGGATGTCTGGCCACCTGCGCAGGTCATCCGCGGGTGTCTACCAGGCGAAGTGGCGAGTTTTCTGTGGTTGGTGCCATGGAAGGGGTATCTCTCCCCTCGATGCCACTTTACCAGCAATAGTGGAGTTCCTTGTGTATCTGCGGGAAGAGATGCGCCTTTCAGTCTCGGCAGTGAAAGGCTATCGCTCAGCCTTAAGTCTTGCTTTCAGGCTCAAAGGAATGGACATTTCCTCCTCGCTGGAACTGTCTCTTCTCATACGGAGTTACGAACTTACCTGCCCTCAGTCGGAAGTGAGACCTCCTCCTTGGAACGTGGTTCGAGTTCTCAGGTCTCTTAAGAGGCCTCCCTACGAACCATTACGCCAGGCTTCTGATCGCCACCTTACCTGGAAGACGGTGTTCCTGCTAGCTTTGGCCTCGGCCAAGCGAGTCAGCGAACTTCATGGTCTCTCCTACGACGTCGCCCATTCAAGGGGATGGGGGGAGGTAACGTTCAGCTTCGTCCCTGAGTTTGTTGCTAAGACTCAGAACCCGGGAGTGCCGGACCCTAGGTTTGACTCCTTCCAGGTTTCGAGTCTTCGTTCTGTAACAGATGACCCAGACCATCTCCTACTGTGCCCAGTCAGGAGTCTGAGGTTGTATCTTAAAAGAACAGCTGCAGTCCGCCCCCAGGTGCGAGCTTTGTTCGTGAGCACTGGGGAAACGAAGAGGAGGGTCACCAGGAATACCATTTCGGCTTGGATTCGCAAGGTAATCCATCTGGCCTTGAGTTCTGACCCTCCTCCGTCACGGCGCCCTAGAGCGCATGGTGTCAGGGGCGTGGCTACGTCCCTGGCCTTCAAGAAGAACTTTTCGGTGACGCAGGTCCTGCAAGCTGGGGTGTGGTAGCGTCAAACCACCTTCACGGCCCACTACCTGCAAGACGTGACATACAGGAGGCTCGATACGTTCTCTATCGGCCCTGTGGTGGCTGCACAACAGCTGGTCTAACCTCAGGCTCCTAATTGGACAAGTAGCAGAAGGTTGAGGGCTTCGTTACCCGGTTTTAGTCTGTGTGAATGAAAAGATCTGTCTGGCCCTTTTCTTTTCTTCATCCTCTCCTCCCCTGGAGAAAAACAGCATCCTGGGTCCTTTGCACAGCTGACCTCAAACCTCTGCAGGTAAGCCATGCTCCCTTGTGTTTCTAGTATTAAGTTGTAATACTGTCATGTCCCCATACCCTGACGAGGTGGTATTGGGTAAGTCCTAGCCTAGATTTCCATCTAAAGAACTCCAGGTCAACTTCCTAGGATGTGTCACTGCTCACCTTCACACACAACTTATGTAGGCCGCAGCAGTCTCACAGCTGCCTGCGAGGCGCAGGGGCCCCGACCCTCGAGTTGTTTTATGAACTCGGGTTCGGGGCCCCTGGGCAAGCCAAAGCCAGTATGGCAGGGGACTTAACCCTTAGGAAGGGAGGTAAGTCCCCTGCCATACTGGCCGCAGCAGTCTCACAGCTGCCTGCGAGGCGCAGCGGCCCCGACCCTCGAGTTGTTTTATGAACTCGGGTTCGGGGCCCCTGGGCAAGCCAAAGCCAGTATGGCAGGGGACTTACCTCCCTTCCTAAGGGTTAAGTCACCCCATGTAAATAGCGTGGTTTGTATTTCAGTTACGGAACAAATGACAAATTCGTAGATAATTTGTATTTTTCCTAACTATACAAACCTTAGCTATTTACAGTTATGTGCCCACCAGCCCTGTCTCCCAAGATAAGTCCTACCTCTAAGTAAAGTGAGCTAATCACCGGTGTGTGTGAGGGGGGAGGGGTAGCTAGCTACCCCTCCCTACCCCCCCCGCTAACTAGCGGTGGGGTAGGAAACCCTCGTTAAAACTTTATGGCTCGTCATTCAGCTAAGCCGAAGTTATTACCCCATGTAAATAGGTAAGGTTTGTATAGTTAGGAAAAATACAAATTATCTACGAATTTGTCATTTCAATTCAGAGGCTCCAATAAAGGCAGAGGAGCAAAGAGAGGAAAACTAGGCCCTTCCTGCTAAATTGTCATTCCCCCCATCAGTCCACAGGTGGTGGGATGCCTACAGAGCAGGTAGCAGTGGATGTTGCACGGGGCCGAACCTTGGTCGGTCTCCGTCCTCAGAGTGGGATCCCACGTACTGTACTGTTCACTCTCTTTCCCTCCTCTGAACCTACATCCAGCAATGTTGAATTCCTACGTGAGGGGATCTGTGAAGGAATAGGCCCTTCAGGTCAAAGTTCAGACTATGTTGGAGAAGGATGCCCTCAAAGAGGTCTGAGACAAGTCCCCAGGTTTCTACATTTGACTCCTCTTTGTAAAGAAAGCATTTGGTGGCTGGAGACCAATCATAGCACTCTCAGCCTTGAACGTGTTGGTTCAATAGACCCCATTCAAGTAGGAGACAGCGCAAATGATCAGACAGGCCGTCAGACAGAAAGACTTTATGATTGCGGTGGATTTTAACAATGCATACTTCCAGATCCCCATTCATCCATCTTCAAGGAAATACAGTACCTAAGATTCTCCCTAAACGACAAGATGTACCAGCTCAAAATGCTGTGCTTCGGTCTTTCCACACTACCTCAGGTGTTCACTCGAGTGTTCTCCCTAGTGTCCATCTAGGTGCATAAGAACAGCAGCATTTGTCTACTCTGTTACCTAGACTATTGGCTGATTTTAGCGGACTCGAAGGAAACCCTTCTCCTCCATTGAGACAAGCGCCTCGAGTTTTGCCAAGATCTGGGGTCGTAGTAAATCTTGATAAATCCTCTCTGTAACCTTCACAAGATCTGGTATATCTAGGGATGACTATCGATACCAAACTAGGCAAAGTTTTTCCATTCAAAAAAAGAATAGAGAGGTTGAAATAGGCAGCCCGCCCGTTTCTGTAGCAGGACACGCTACCAGCACAACGGTGGCCAAGACTACTGGGACACCTTTCCTCCTTGGAGAGACTGATATTCAACGATCATCTGCAAACGTGCTCTCTTCAGTGGCAGCTGAAGGCCTTTTGGTCTCAGCACAAAGACCCTCCAAACATCCCGGTTCAGAGAGGGTCAAAGAAAAAGAGAGACCTAAGTTGATGGGTGTTAGACGCCAACCTGCTCAGGGGAGTAGAACTTCCCTCTCCTCCCCTAGAATTGACGCTCTACACAGATGGGTCACAAGAATTATGGGGGCTCACCTGTTGCACCACATGGCCTCTAGGCTCTGGTCTGAGTCCGAGTCAAAGTAAAACAGTGCCACATAAACCTCCTGGAAATGAGAGCAGCCTATCTAGCCCACATGCAATTCCATCAGCTCCTTTCAGGTCACTCCGTGGTGCTGGTGAACGACAGCATCGCTGTATTAGCATACATAGCAAACAGAGAGGTACTTTTTTACAGCCCCTTTACCATCTAGCTGTGGAAATAATAAGATGAACAGAAGACAATTCGGTAGCACTATCAGCCTGATTCATCCCGGGCTAGAGTAACATTCTGGCGGACAATCTGAGCAGGAAGACTCGGATAGTTGGGTTCGAGTGGTCTTTGAAATATCAGATAGCCAGCAAAATTTTGACTTTGTGGGGTTCACTAACAATTGAACTCTTCAAGACGTCTCTCAAACAGAAGCTTCCAGTGTAATGCTCCCCGCTACTAAATCCCCATGCAGTGTGGTAGGACAGCTTCCAGCACCTGTGGGACAACATGGACGTGTTTGCGTTCCCCCCCTTCTGGCTAGTAAGGAGGCTTCTGAACAGGGTAAGGGCATAGCAAGATCTCTCAAGGGCCCTAATAGATCCAATGGGGCAGCATGCAGAATGGTTTCTAGACCTTTTTCATCTGCTCACAGAAGCACCAAGGAAGCTCCCTCCACTTACGCTTTACTCGGACAACCACACACAGTAATTTTCCACAAAACAGTAGCTTCGCTACGGCTTCACGCCTGGAGGTTATCCAGCAACTCTACAACGCGATGCTTTTCGCAACCAGTTGCTTAGAGTGAGGAGGATGGCAGGATACCTCTGGGGGTCTTCCTTTGCTGACTGCCAGGCAAAGTGGTTGTCTTTTGTGGTTGGTGCATGAAAGGGGTATTACTCCTCTCAGTGTCACTGTCCCTGTGATAGTGGAGTTTTTACTGTAACTCAGGGAGGAAAACTCTGTCAATCTTGACAGTTAAAGGATACCGCTCAGCCTGGAGCCTTGCCTATAGACTGAAGGGAGTTAATATTTACTCCTCGATGGAATTCTCTCTCCTCATACAAAGTTTCGAGTGCACATGCCCTCAATCAGAAGTCAGACTTCCTCCTTGGAATGTAATTCATGTACAGTACTATGATCCCTGATGATGGTCTTGACCCTGAAGATGGTTTTCCTGTTAGTCATGGCCTCTGCAAAGGGAGTCAGTGAGCTACACAGTCTGAACTATGATGTCACCCATTCAAGGGGAGGGGGACAAGTGACACTCAGCCTCGTTCCTGAGTTCGTAGCTAAGACTCACAATCTGGTTCTAGCAGATCCTAGATTCGAGCCCTTGCAGATTGCGAGTCACTGTTCTGTAACTGATGACCCAGATCAGCTGTTACTCTGCCCTGTGAGGGCACTGAGGAAATACCTTAAATGGAATGCTTGGGCATGCTTTTTTGGTAGGATTTTTCTTTTATTTCAAGTTGATTGATCATTAAGAACATTAGGAGAGGACAAAAAAACAATAATGAATTTATACCGGCTGGAACGTAAAACACCCTCTGGGAGGGAGTATATTGAAAAAAAGATTATTGAATAAATTATTTATTTCCAAAATGAAAAAAAGAATTAGGTTGAGAATGACACCAATATAAATCTACAATTGTTCCCAGACTAACAAACCTTACGTTATTTATGTGAATTATCTCACGGCGGAGCTGGAAGGTAGCCATTAGACTAAATTGCAAGGTGGCAACCCTGCCTAACCACTGT
Source organism: Palaemon carinicauda (assembly GCF_036898095.1). Classification (NCBI taxonomy): domain Eukaryota; kingdom Metazoa; phylum Arthropoda; class Malacostraca; order Decapoda; family Palaemonidae; genus Palaemon; species Palaemon carinicauda. The sequence goes on from NC_090747.1 coordinate 71,232,643, forward strand.
AGTGGGTAGGCAGGGGGTGGCTGGTGAGTCCTCAGCCACCTATATCTACTCACACATCAGTGTACTACGTGAATTTTTTCTTTTGGTCACACATCGGTGTACTGTACTACATAAATTTTTTCTGTTGGCTTGTAGAGAGTGGACGTCTCCTCTCTCTCCTCCTTAAGACTGCAATTGACTTTGCTTATGCGCTTTGTTTTTTCTTTTCCAGGTGTGACTGTGCCTCTTTCCCGATGCTCCAATGTGAATGTGTCCTGGTTGCGAGGGCGCCGTTTGCGTTACCTTCATGTTGTTGGTTGATACCGACACTCATTCCTAATGTACGATCTGCAGGGGGCGCCGCTGCAACCCCTGCGACGAGTGTGGGAGTGGCCTGCCTCCCAGTGGGAAAAATTTGAGCCCCGCAGGAAGAAGGCGGCTAAGTGTGATCTTTCTCCCTTTGGGAAATCTGCAAGCAGTCATGGCCCGGGTAGAAGCTTCATAGATGATGAGGGTTTATGTCAGCTTTACTCATGCATCAGCCACATCCTCAGCCAGCGTTATTAGTGCAATGCTACATTTATGCCCATGGAGCAAACATCAATAATGAACAAGTAAACACACAGACCACCTGGAAAGAGAAAGCAAATAGGTATAAATTGGGCCAGAGCAGGATAAGGGGAGAATACATCAGTACACCACCATTGCTGAAGTCAGAGTGACCTGTTGGGTAGGTGGGGCCTACCCGCCACCCAACAGCCAGCTGTGTTTACTTCGTTGAAAAGCTTAATGGCTGTCCCAGCTTCGTTGAAGGCATACTCCTATTAAAAGTAGAATGTTTGTATTATGTGTTGGAACAAACAGATTGACAGAAAAATCTTAATTACTGTAATTTTTATTTTCTTCCAAACAGATGATGGGGTCTTTAAGAATCCAGTCTTTTCACAAAACTAAAATTTTAAAGTTATGTCCCCATCAATTTGGGGCAATTAATGGACAAGCAAAAACTTTCTCATCTCTAGTTGATGAAGATTATAGCAAAGAAACTCGGTCATCAACTTCTAAAGTAAGGCTGAAGCCCCCTTGGAACGTTATGTTTTTTGGAACAGATGACTTTGCAGTTGAGAGTCTTCAAGCTCTCTGTAAAGGGAGAGAAAGGTGAGGACATAAACTTGTGTATCCAGATGTGATTTTAACTATTGATTTGTCATGTTTGTTCATCTTGGAGCTTGATAATTTTGAGATTCGTGAAGAATAGTTTTTTTATATGAATGGTATTGGTAATGTGTGACATTGGATACAGTATTTTGAATCTTAAATGTTGAAACAATGTAATATTCTTTTTTTATTTTTTTTCTAGGAAACTCATTGGAAAACTTGATGTTATTACAGCTCCAGTGAAGAAAACCTCCCCAGTACTCCAGTTCTGTAAGAAAGAAAATATACAAGTTATCCAGTGGTCAGCAGAAGTTCCAAAGGGAACATATGATGTTGGTACAGTGGTTTCGTTTGGCCATCTCTTGCCACTTGCAATCATTGATGCATTTCCTATGTAAGTTTAATTTTGAGCTATGTTTTATAGTATTTAATCAGTTAATAATACTGACTAACTTATGTCTATTGTTGCATTAATTACTGTTTGTGAATAAATTAAAAATTCTCAGGTTGCTAAGTAGTATACAGTATGCTTGGCATACCAGTAAACATACACTGAAAAAATTAATTGTTCCTCCACAAATATGAATCATGTCCTTTACTACAGGAGGTGGATAACAGCCTAGGCTGGAATATGACAGTTAAAACTTTTAACGAGGTGTAAACAACCGGCAAGGTAGTTATTGTATCTATCAGTAGAGGGTAGTCAACTTCTCCTCTGTAGCTCACTGTAACCTCACTTGGATTTCAGCTGTCAGCGAGTGAGATTGTTCCTCTCTGCGTGAAAAACATTGGCAGTTTCTGCATTTTTTAAATTAGCTTTAATTTTATTTTTCTCTTTCCAGCATTGTTTGTTTGTGTGATCGTTTTTACTCATCATGCGGACATGACCTAAACTGCCACCCAAGGCTTATGACACCTTCATGAGTGGTGGGGAGGTAGATCCTCATAGGTTGTGCCAGCTGTGCAGAGGACTTGCGCTCAGAAGCTTCGCTGTATAGTGAGTGGCCATCCTCACAGTGGGTGTTGTTCGGGATGAGGAAGAAGAAGGAAGCCAAAAGAGATTCTTTCCCTTTGGGGTCATCCTTGAAGTATAAGAAGATCTTTCCGAGGAAAGGCTTCATTGATTCCTTGAGGAGAAACACTTCCCATAGGTCATTGCCCCCGGTGATGGCTTTTCCACAGCAGGTTTTCTCTTCAGTTGCAGGTGTCTCCGCAGGACATGCCCCGCCGAAGTCTCCTTTCTGTTGGAGGATCTCATCTGCTGCTGCTCTTCCTCTTTTGAGGTCTTCCACTGTGGAACCTAGCAGCTCCTCAGAGCCTTTCTAGCAGGCTGTTCTTCAGCCAGAATGTGATCTCTCCTCTCCTGAGGTAGTTCTTGGACTGTCCTCTTGTAGGTGGCTTAAACCTTCCCTTGTTTCTGCTAAACCTTTGGTTACCAGACCTTTGGTTGCTAGACCTTCTCTTACTAGTCCTTAGCCTGCTGGAGCTGCTTCAAGACCATCAAAACATAGAGCTTCTGTTAGTGCTTCTCCTTGCAAGGAATGCTCTCCCTCTGATGGCCTATTTAAGACTTCTAGGAGAACTATGTCATGCTCCTCTTGTGATCCTGTATCGTTTTCGCCACATTGGAAATCATCGGCTAATCGCTCTCCCTCTGCTTTGCCTTACAAGTCATGCAAAATGCTTCAGGTCTTCCCCGTGGGAAGTTCTCACTCCGCTGGAGGGATTGCAGATCTTCTCACATTTGTGTTCACAGACCCTCCTCTTAGACGCTCCTCGCCTTCGTGCTACAGGCGATCTTCTCCTTCACGTTCCAGACGCTCCTCTCTTCTGGGCTCCAGATGAGCTTCATATTCATGCTCCAGACAAGCATCACCTTTACGCTCCAATCGCTTTTCCTCTTTCCGCTCCTATTGATCCTTGACTTCACGCTCCAGGCACTCTCCACCTTTGTTCTCCAGACATGCTTTGTCTTTGCGATTCAAGTGCGACTCTCCATTGTGCCCCAAACATGCTTCTCCATCACGACTCAGGTGCTCCTCTCCATCATGCACCGGTCTAGCTTCACCTTCTTGTACTGGTCGCCCCTTGACCTTGTGCTCCCGGCGCTCTTTGCCCTAGCACTCCTGTTAGCCTTTGCCGTCTTCCTTTGCCCTCGGCCTTTAGTTACACTTCCCTTGCATGATACATACAGTACCTAGGCACATGTCAAGGTGCTCCGTATCTCGACATTTTCCAGGAAGAACTTCAGCGGAAGACCTAGGCTATTTGCCCTCTTCTCGTCTCGAATAGACACTCGGTTCTCACTCCGAGTGCCTAGGTTTGCAGGATTCAATAAATCTTCTGCAGCTAAAAGAGCTAGCCAAGCTCCTAGAATTAAGACTTCTTCCCCTGCTAGAGGGAAAGCTACAGGGAAAGGTAAGTTCCTCCATGCCCTTATTTACAGATGGCACCAAATGGACGTAAAAAATAGAAGACTTCGCGCTTGAGGAGGCAGTTCGTTTGCAAGATTCTGACTCAGCAGCCTCTTCTTCTGCCAGGGAGGTTTTATGACCCATGCAGCCTGTAGCTGCTAATCCTATTTGTTCGTGGTCTTTGCTGGCCTTGTTGAGAAAGGAGCCGCTTCCCGGACACCACCGCAGGAATAGGACCCAAACGACCCCTCCTTGAAGTGACACCAGAGCTAGATACCACAGATTCTCCCTTCTCATAGGGAAATTTGTGTCATGGAGAATTACAAGTTAATTTCCATTATTTTTACAGATGAGCACTCTGAACCAATACGTAAACGTTGTTCTCCTCCCAGATCTTCTGAAATTTGAGACCCTTGCATTAGGCCTTCCATTTTGCTTTCCCCATTTTCTCGGCTGTCGCCTAGAAGGAGGTAAAGGACGCTAATGCCACCAAGAAGGCGGCTCTACTGAACAATCTGTGGCATTGGAAACATTTGCAAGATTTGAGGAACTCCTTTCCGTATAGCGTTCTGTCATCCTTCCAGACTACCTCGCTGGATATGGACAATCCGGATGTGAACCATCAGGAGGAATATCGGGCCCTGGAAGATTTCCCTTGGGAGGAGATTCTGATGGGTCAGGGAAATTTCTTCCTTCTCCAGCAGGTCCCAAGACCCCCTTGACTAAGTAAGGGGAGTTAGAATTAACCTATGTCAGGGTTCTTCGTACCATTTGCTCAGTGAATGGTACTCTAATAGATGTAGGAGATCGATCATCAGTGTCCTTTTGTTATTCGCTGGCTAGTGCTAAACCCAAGTTGGAGCTCCCTTGGACTACGATGGCCAAGGATTTGTTGTAGAGGGTGGGGGACCAAGTATCCGGGGGAAGGGACTCACCAAAGTCAGTGAGATCCTCTCGCCTGGTACCAATTCCCCTCCCAAGGCAAAAAAGGTACTATAAAGTCTTAGAAGCAAATTCATCGCCTCTTTCCTTGGATCTAGTGGTAGCCATTCTAACACCAAGATGCACATCTGGCAGACTGTCCTCCATTTCTGTCTCTTTCTCCCAGTTGGGAGCATCGAACATGGAAGCCACAGCAATGAACGCGATATAATCCAGGTACCTCCTCCCATTCACCAACTCACTCTCAACATGGCCAAACCACCTCAACACATTCATATCCACTCTAGCTGCTAACTCATTTCTTACACCCGCCTCGTGTAAGATTTATATGAAATCTCAGGTAGATTGGAATGGGATTTTGCATGATCTTTTGGGCTTGAATTGGTCACAATTGTATAGTAGTGTTGATCCTGTTATCCCTTTGGATGAGAATCTTGTCAGCATAATTGATAGGTGTATCCCTTCTCCTGTGCTAAGGTACTGAATGAAGGACAAACCGTGGTTTAGTGATGATTGTAGACGTTCTTATTTGGAGAAGCATGAAACCTATCATCTTTGGAAGGGTAACAGATAAGATTTGACCTGGAATAAATATACTGTACTCAGCTTAGAGCCTTTGCTCAGAGAGTTTATGCTTCAACTGAAAAGGAATACATTTTCAATATTAAACTTAGCCGGTGATTATATAAGCTGCAACTCTGTTGCTCGACAGAAAACTCTACGTTAAAAATCCGCCAGCGATCGCAATGCAGGTAGGGGGTGTACTTCAACAGCGCCATCTGTCGTGCAGGTACTCAGTACTCAATGTAAACACAGAACTCAATTTTCTCTCTGTCGGGCTACCGGCAAGACCTACTAATTCGCTGTTACTAACTGGATTTGTTTTCACAACTATTTGGTGAAGTACACTATTCTAGTTTTGAGCTTTCGCTATGCAGGTGTTTTATCTTCATCTCAAAACTTGAACTCGTTTTGGATAGATTTAATTATGGTGACAAAGAGAGTATGGACTCTCTTTCACTTTTAAATGGCCGACCCTTCCCTTAGACGGAAGTGTGTTTAGGTTTTTAGTAATTTTGCTTAACACGTTATAGATCTATATAATTTATATCTCTCCGCCTTTATTAGGCCTCTTCGATTAACTTTCCATTTATTATAAACATATAAAAATAAATTTTTATGTTTTGTTTATATGCGACTTTTCCTGATAGTAGGCGGTCCTAACTTGGAACCGAAGTTAATCAACGTTGAGCCCGTTATATCGTATTTAGCCTTTAAAGAATTTAAAACTTTTTAAATGTAATGTTTTATGAAAGAATTTCTTTGATAGTCTTCGTACTGTTTTCAAAGATGAACTAACGTTTAGACTACGCAGTTGTTGACGTTCAACATGCGCTCTATCGTTACGATAGAGAGAGAGTGTATCACGGTTTCACTTTGCAGTAAGAGTAAATCGATTCTGACGTTTTGTTCATTCTTTCTTAGCTTAAATGTTTTAAATTCTAAATTAAAGGAACTTTTTATTTGGAAAACCTTTCAGTTTTTTCCTTTACAGTAGTCAAATAACATGTTTTTTTGACGAGATATAATTGGGCTCTTCTCTTCTCTTAGGTGCGAAATCAAGAGAGAAAGAGAGAGAGATAGAGACGGAGGGAGAGAGAGGAGAGAAAACGTTCCGTTCAAGCGGGTAACGTTGTTCTCGTGTTACTCTCGTCCCTAGTCTCTGTACGGGGAGGAAGGTAAAACGTTTCTTTCTTAGCTTAAATGTTTTAAATTCTAAATTAAAGGAACTTTTTATTTGGAAAACCTTTCAGTTTTTTCCTTTACAGTAGTCAAATAACATGTTTTTTTGACGAGATATAATTGGGCTCTTCTCTTCTCTTAGGTGCGAAATCAAGAGAGAAAGAGAGAGAGAGATAGAGACGGAGGGAGAGAGAGGAGAGAAAACGTTCCGTTCAAGCGGGTAACGTTGTTCTCGTGTTACTCTCGTCCCTAGTCTCTGTACGGGGAGGAAGGTAAAACGTTTCTAGGTTTTTATTCTTGTCCCCAGGCTATGTGCGGTGAGAGATTGAAAACGTAGTTTATATGAACTAGCGTTTAGTCTCTTTCCCAGCCACTGAATTTTTTATCTTAATATATGTTTTCTGTTTTTTTTGCTAGTATTAATGAGCTGCATTTTACGACTGATTTCGCAATTACTACCTTTTAATGAAGGGTAGAATTGCGTGTTTCAGGTAGAAATCAGTAAAAGTTTTGATTTCAGTGAAATAAGTGCAAAACAGAAAATCGATAAAGTGATATGCGCAAAGTGTTACAGTGTTGCGTCCGAGGGTTCGTCTGTTCGTGCCTGTCGTTCACCTAGTCCGGGACCTCTTGCAAGCTCCCAAGCCCAGGGGAGAAGTAATGTCGAACGACTTATGGGTTCGAGAGGCCTTGATCAACGAACAGACGTTTTCCCTCTGTGGTTTCGGGCGTATCTACCCAAGATCGCCCCACCCACTCTAAGACGAGAGAGCCCTTTATTCCTCGTCTGCGGAAGAGGTTTCTCGTAAGAAACCATGGACCAAGGTCTCGCGGCTTATTAAGCGCAAGTCGGTCCATTCCGCGCAAGTCCAACGGCCCAGTTGTAGCCACTGGGTCAGTTCGGACTCGCTGCAGTCTTCCGACGACTGCTCACCTCCTAAGAGAGGCAAAGCGGTACCGCATCAGGCAGTCACACCGTCTGTTGCCGCACCTGCTCCTGTAGACCCTAAGTGGTCTTTGCTGCAGACCATGCAGTCTCAGTTAACGTCATTGATGCAGGACTTTCGTGCGGAGAAGGTTGACACTGCACCAACCTCTAGCCTACAACCAACCACGGTTGTGCGTCCTGTGGACGCTGAGGCGACCTTCTGCCGCACTCCAGCTGAGAGAGTCCCGCCACCCATGCGTTCCAGTGTACCCTGCCAGCCGCATGTTGACGTTCAGCGACGCACGGAACCTTCCGTTGACGTTCGCGAGGTACAACAACAGTCTAAGTTGTTTTGTTTTGACGCGGTGCGTCAACCTCCGCATTCTAGAGTTGTTTTGACTGCTCAGTCTAGACAGTCAAAGCAGTCTCGAGTGGACACTGTACGTCCTCACACACCTGTTGTGGTTGATAGTTCAGTTGTTGACAGTTCACAGACTGTCAAGCAGTTACATGACGTTGCCTTCTGGTCTGCTACTAATGCACCAGTGAGAGACTCACTGAGGTAACCTAGCTTTTATCGGACAAGGTTCCTGTAGATGAGGAAGTTGCTGTTCTCCCTCCTACTGATATTCCCTTGAGGACTCTGTCAGATGGAGAGTAGCCTTAAGCTGCTTAGCCTCCTATGGACTTTAATTAAATCATGATGATTTTTTTAAGGATCTTCGTCCGGATCTTGTAACTGCTGCTCCTCGTTCGCCTTAACGTCAGAACTTACACTAGGCCTAGCTACTTCGAAGCCGTTGTTTTTAAGCTAGTGCTCTCTCGCTCTCCTAGAGAGCGTTACGTTGGCTAGGCGACTGGTTTTTGCACCAGGAGGAGTTTTAGGGATACAGCCTTTGATTTCCCTTCTTTTAAACTGGCTTATAGAGCGAGAGTCTGATATGACACGAGAGAAGTTCTCGGCTTGGGAGTTCATGCCTCTGCCCAGATAGACTTCTCAATTCTGGTAGACTCGCCCTGGCGCCTAGCCAGGAGACGCTCCAAGTTGTTTATAGGTCAACTTCTCAGCTTTTGTCGAGCCTTTGAAGTTTTGCTGTACTATTATGTCACACATAACAAGGCTTTCAGGGATGGTAAACGGTTCCGCCTCAGTCGCTAACCCCGTCTGTTGCCACACCTGCTCCCGTAGACCCTAAATGGGCTTTGCTGCAAGACATGCAGTCCAAGCTTGCGTCCTTGATAGAGGACTTAAATGCGGAGAAGAACCTTCTGGCCAACAACCTTCCAACCGGTCGGTTGTGCGCCCTGTTGACGCTGAGGTAACCTACTCGCGTCTGCCATTTGAGGTGGTTCCTCCTTCTGGCCAACAACCTTCCAACCGGTCGGTTGTGCGCCCTGTTGACGCTGAGGTAACCTACTCGCGTCTGCCAGTTGAGGTGGTTCCTCCACCGATGCGACCCAGTGTGGATTGCCAGCCGCACGTTGACGTTAAGCGACGCTCGGAGGTGGTTGTTGACGTTCAGGACGTTCAACAACCAGCAGAGGTGACTTGTTGTGACGCAGTGCGTCAACCTCAGCAACCCGGTAGGGTGTTGACTGCACAACCCAGACGGTCTAGACAGTTTCGGGTTGACGCTGTACTTCCTCGCGCACCCATGGTTGTTGACAGTTCACAGACTGTGCAGCAGTTCCATGATATTGCGTCCGGCTCCGTCACGCATCCACCAGTGCGACCGGATTCAGCGAGTCAGACGTTGCCCACTCTGTTGCCGTTTCCTCATCAGTTTCGGATGAGGAACCCTCTGATGAGGCCGTTGCTGAACAAGACGATCAGCCCCCAGCCCTGCTATCCATCCAGAAGATGCTGAAGAAGGAACGCTGCTCAGTCAGGCTGTGGATGAGTCTGGTAGGGACACTGTCATCCGTGGATCAATTTGTGTCACTAGGAAGACTACACCTCCGTCCTCTTCTATACCATCTAGCTTTTCACTGGACAAAGGACAAGACGCTAGAAGCGGTCTCGATCCCGGTTTCCGGAAAGATAAAGTCTGGTCTGACTTGGTGAAAGGACTATATCAACCTAAGAGAGGGTCTTCCCCTGACTGTTCAGACTCCCAACCACGTTCTCTTCTCGGACGCATCGGACGTAGGCTGGGGTGCGACATTAGACGGTCGGGAATGCTCGGGATTATGGAACTCGATTCAAAGGACAATGCATTTCAACTGCAAGGAGCTACTGGCAGTACGTCTGGCCTGGAAAAGCTTCAGGTCTCTCCTTCAAGGCAAAGTGGTGGAGGTGAACTCGGACAACACCACGGCTTTGGCGTACATCTCCAAGCAAGGAGGGACCTACTCTCTGACGTTGTACGAGATCGCAAGGGACCTCCTCACCTGGTCAAAAGGTCTAGACATATCACTAGTAACGAGGTTCATCCAAGGCAACTTGAATGTCATGGCAGATTGTCTCAGTCGGAAGGGACAAATAATTCCAACAGAATGGACCCTCCACAAGGATGTATGCAAGAGACTTTGGGCCACCTGGGGCCAGCCAACCATAGATCTCTTCGCAACCTCGATGACCAAGAGGCTCCCAATATTTTGCTCACCAATCCCGGACCCAGCAGCAGTTCATATAGATGCCTTTCTCCTAGATTGGTCACATCTAGATCTATATGCATTCCCTCCGTTCAAGATTGTCAACAAGGTACTGCAGAAGTTCGCCTCTCACGAAGGGACAAGGTTGACGCTAGTTGCTTCCCTCTGGCCCGCGAGAGAATGGTTCACCGAGGTACTTCGATGGCTAGTAGACGTTCCCAGAACACTTCCCCTAAGGGTGGACCTTCTACGTCAGCCACGCGTAAAGAAGGTACACCAAGGCCTCCACGCTCTTCGTCTGACTGCCTTCAGACTATCGAAAGACTCTCGAGAGCTAGAGGCTTTTCGAAGGAGGCAGCCAGAGCGATTGCTAGAGCAAGGAGAACATCCACCCTTAGAGTCTACCAATCGAAGTGGGAAATCTTCCGAAACTGGTGCAAGTCAGTATCCGTATCCTCGACCAGTACCTCTGTAACTCAAATAGCTGACTTCCTCTTATATCTGAGGAAAGAACGATCTCTTTCAGCTCCCTCTATCAAGGGTTACAGAAGCATGTTGGCATCAGTCTTCCGTCACAGAGGCTTAGATCTTTCCAACAATAAAGATCTACAGGACCTCCTTAAGTCTTTTGAGACCACGAAGGAGCGTCGTTTGGTTACACCTGGTTGGAATTTAGACGTGGTACTAAGATTCCTGATGTCAGACAGGTTCGAACCGCTACAATCAGCCTCCCTGAAAGATCTCACCTTAAAGACTCTTTTCCTGGTATGCTTAGCCACAGCTAAAAGAGTCAGTGAGATTCATGCCTTCAGCAAGAACATCGGATTCTCATCCGAAACGGCTACATGTTCTACAACTTGGTTTTCTAGCCAAAAACGATCTGCCTTCTCGGCCTTGGCCAATATCGTTCGATATTCCAAACTTATCGTATGGTTGGAAATGAACTAGAAAGAGTCTTATGCCCTGTAAGAGCTCTTAAGTTCTATTTAAAACGAACTAAACCTTTACGAGGCCCGTCTGAAGCTTTATGGTGTTCAGTTAAGAAACCATCTTTGCCTAGTCAAAGAATGCTTTATCCTATTTTATCAGACTGTTAATACGAGAAGCTCATTCCCATCTGAATGAGGAAGACCAAGCTTTGCTGAAGGTAAGGACACACGAAGTTAGAGCTGTCGCAACTTCCGTGGCCTTTAAACAAAATAGATCTCTGCAAAGTATAATCGACACAACCTATTGGAAAAGCAAGTCAGTGTTCGCGTCTTTTTATCTTAAGAATGTCCAGTCTCTTTACGAGAACTGCTACACTCTGGGACCATTCGTAGCAACGAGTGTAGTAGTGGGTGAGGGCTCAACCACTACAATTCCCTAATTCCATAACCTTTTTAATCTTTCTCTTGAAATGTTTTATTATTGTTTTTGGGTTGTCCGGAAGGCTAAGAAGCCTTTCGCATCCTACTTGATTTGGCGGGTGGTCAAAGTCATTTCTTGAGAAGCGCCTAGATTAGAGGTTTTGATGAGGTCCTGTTGTAGGGGTTGCAACCCTTGATACTTCAGCTCCTAGGGGTCGCTCAGCATCCTAAGAGGATCGCGAGGCTCCGTAAGGAAGACGTACTTAAAAAGGCAGAGTAATTGTTCAAGTCGACTTCCTTACCAGGTACTTATTTATTTTATGTTTGTTATTTTGAATAACTGCTAAAATGAAATAAAAAATCCTTAGCTCATAATAATGTAAACAATTATTGCTGGTCTCTACCCACCCCCTTGGGTGTGAATCAGCTTATATAATCACCGGCTAAGTTTAATATTGAAAAATGTTATTTTTATAATAAAATAAATTTTTGAATATACTTACCCGGTGATTATATATTAAAGGACCCTCCCTTCCTCCCCAATAGAGACCCAGTGGACCGAGGAGAAAATTGAGTTCTGTGTTTACATTGAGTACTGAGTACCTGCACGACAGATGGCGCTGTTGAAGTACACCCCCTACCTGCATTGCGATCGCTGGCGGATTTTTAACGTAGAGTTTTCTGTCGAGCAACAGAGTTGCAGCTTATATAATCACCGGGTAAGTATATTCAAAAATTTATTTTATTATAAAAATAACATTTTTAACCATAAAAGAAACCCTTTCTGGTAAAACCCAGGAGCATAAGTGTGGACTACCCTTTAATCTGTACTCTTTGGTGTAGATGCAATAGTTCCTCCTTTACTTAAACCAGATGGCTCTGTCACTCACTGTCCAAAGGAAAAGGCAACCCTTTTTGGCTGATGTGTTTGACAGTAAGCAGGGTAATAAGAAACTTAATCTTCCTCATTCCTGTTTTCCTGAGTCTAAACTAACTAGTTTAGCTCTTTGATCTCATGAAATTAAAGCTCTGTTGATGGATCTTGATGCTTATAGAGGAGTAGACCCAAATGGTATTTTTCCTTTTTTTTTATAAAGACTGCAGATTTCTTAGCTCAAAAGTTATCTGTTATTTTGTGCAAGTTAGCAAGAAGAGGAGATTTTAGCACTTGTTGGAGAATGAGTAATGTAATTTCATTATGTAAATGTGTTTGTGATAGCTCAAATCCATCTGATTACCTCTCAATTTCCATAACTCCCATGTTATCTAAAGTTTTTAACATCTTTTTACAACACGCCTTAATAGGTTTGCAGAAGGTAATCATCTGTTCCCTAGTTTGCAATTTGGTTTTCCTAAAGGCTTTGGGGCATGTGATTCCCTTCTTACAATCTCCAATGCTGTACAGAAATCCTTGATTGTGATCAGGAAGTTTGTATGATTGGTCTTGATTTTAGTGCTGCCTTTGATCGTGTTAATCATGAGGCCCTTGTTTTCAAACTCAAACAGTTGGGAGTGGATGGGCCATTTCTTAGCATCATTAATTAATTTTTTAGCAGTAGATCGCAGAGAGTTGTTGTTGATGAGCACTATACTACGTATAGGAATGTGATATCTGGTGTTTCTCCGGGTAGTGTTCTTGGCCCATTAATTTTCTTACTATATACACATGACATGTGGTTTGGCTTAGAAAACAAACTCGTTGCATATGCAGATGATGCTACTGTCTTTGCATCAATTCCATCTCCTAAATGTAGATCTGGGGTTGCTGAATCTCCTAATAGAGATCTAGCTAAAATTAGTGAATGGTGCAAATTACTGTATGGGGTATGAAGTTGAATCCTAACAAAACTCAAAGTATGATTGTATGTAGGTCAAGGACAGTGGCTCCTCAACATCTGGATCTCAGCATTGATAAGATCTCAGCATTGATAATGTTTATTCAACTTTGTATGACTCCTTTAAAATTTTAGATGTGATTCCCAACAGCAAATTTACTTTTGAGAAACAAGGTCTGTGTCTTCTTCAATTGCACAAAAAAATGGATTATTGAGAAAATCTTTTAAGGTTTTTGGTGATCAATCTATGCTAAAAAATTGTTTTAATTCTTTAATTTTACCTTGTTTCGAGTATTGTTCATCTGTCTGGTCTTCAGGTGCTGATTCTCATCTTGAGTTGTTGGACAGGAACTTACGGTCTATTAAGTTTTTTATTCCATATCTAGATATTAATCTCTGGCACTGTTGTTCAATTAATTCATCATGCATGTTACATAAGATTTTTTTTATAATTCTGACCATCCTTTACATTTAGATCTTCCCGGACAGTTCCATCCTGTTCATAATACTAGGCATGCAGGTAATTTTTTATAGTCAGGCCTTCTCCATCGTGAGACTCAATACTACACAGTACTTTAGAAGTTTTATTCCAGCTGTGACCAAATTGTGGAATGATCTACCTAATCGGTAATTGTATCAGTAGAACTTCAAAAGTTCAAAGTTTGGGCAAATGTCTTTATGTTGAACAGGCTGACATAACTCTTTTTATACTTTATATATGAAATGGCTATTTTAATGTTGTTAATATTTTCAAAATATTTTATTTTAATTTTTCATTACTTCTTATATCACTTATTTATTTCCTTATTTCTTTTCCTTACTGGGCTATTTTTCCCTGTTGGAGCCCATGGGCTTATAGCATCTTGCTTTTCCAACTAGGGTTGTAGCTTAGCTATTAATAATAATAATAATAATAATGATGATGATGATCTGTTTAAAATTGGTTTCAGGGGTATTCTTAATGTTCATGGATCACTTTTGCCTCGCTGGCGAGGAGCTGCTCCAATCATACGTGCTGTCATGAATAATGATGAAGTGACAGGAGTAACTATAATGGAAATTCAACCTCACAGGTAGGTTTTGAATTCTCAAATAAATTTCATATTACAATAGCTTTAGAATAAACCAGTGTGAAATATTTAACAAATTTTTAAAGTATTTTGTATTTGTTCCCATGCAGATAGAAACCATTGTCCATTACATGGGAGAAATAACAGCAAAGCAGGAATGATAGTTGAAAATCATAACGAGGTATAAATACCTGGCCAGTAGTGAGGAAGCACCATCCTCCTTTGGCTCACTAACAAACAACTCTGATAGCAGCCATCAGTGAGAGCACACATTCACACTGGCTGTTTACTCTGGCAGTTAACTAAATTTATTTTTCTTCCTTTTTTCCAACATGTTAACATCAAGTGATTTTGAGGATGCCTGCAGAAATGCTGAAGTGTTCAGGGGTTCCACCCAAACCCTGAAACACCTTCATGATCACTAGTGACAGATCCTGGATTCAAGCTCCCTGGATACAGAGGAGGGCGAGTCTGACTACCTTCCTGCAAGTCCTTCGGTGTATCCAGGGTGAATGGCTTTAGAGAGGCCCCGTTGCTTCCTTAGAACTAGAAAAAGAAATAACCCCACACTTACAAGGCACAACGATGGAAACTAAGCAATGTTCCTCCAATCTAAAAGAAGGGACCAAAAGACAAACCTGGAAATTACAGACCTATGTGTCTAACTTCTGTGTCTTGCAAAATTTTTTAATCATTTATAGTAGATTCAATAGTACAACATAAAGAAAAACAATCTTTTCATAGCCAGCCAACATGGTTTTAAACAAAAGAGATCCTGTGACAAATTTGTTGGGTTTTTTACCACATGTTTAGTATATATGATAAAAGCAGGGCAATAGACATCATATACCTTGACTTACAAAAGGCTTTTGACAAAGTCCCTCATAAAAAAGATTACAGGTTAAAATGAGAGCACTAGGCATCATTGATGAGCCAGCTGAATGAATCGAAGATTAGCTGACAAACAGAAAACAAGAGAGTTGTAATCAATGGAGAATCCTCAGAGTGGGCAGCTGTTATAAGAGGAATACCTCAATGATCTGTCCTTGGCCCATTATTATTTCTGATCTACATTAACAACAGAGTTAGGATTAATTAGTAGCATAGCTAAATTTGCTGACAATACTAAACTAGGCATAATCGCTACGAACTCAGAAGACGTAGAAGCCTTAAAAGGGGATCTAATTAAGTTGGGAGAAGGGTCCAGAAAATGGCAAATTCCTTCAACGATGGGAAATGCAAAGTTATGCACATAGGTCATAGTAACCCACAAACAGATTACTCACTGTTGGGCAATGAAATAGAAAGTGTGGACCAGGAGGAAGATCTTGGCATTATTATTAGCAAATATTTCAAGTTCACCAAACAGTGCATAAAAGTTGAAAAGAAAGCACAGTAACTAATAGGTTACATAAAGAAACAATTCAAATACAGAAACAAAGACTGTACTTGAGCTGTACTCATCACTAGTACGACTACATCTAGAATATGGAGTCCAATTCTAGGCTCCAAGTATTCAGAAGGATATACAGTAGATACATGTAGACTGGAGGCAGTACAAGCTAGGAACATCAAACTAGTTCCAATTAGTTCATTATGCATGTTGCATAAAATTTTTCATAACTGACCATCCTTTACATTCAGATCTCCCTGGACAATTCTATGCTGTTCGTATTACTAGGCAGGCAGTTAATTCTAATAGCCAGGCCTTCTCCATCATGAGGCTCAATACTACACAGTATTCTAGAAGTTTTATTCCAGCTGTTACCAAGTTGTGGAATGATCTTCCTAATCGGGTAGTTGAATCAGTAGAACTTCAAAAGTTCAAAGTTGGAGCAAATGTTTTTATGTTGACCAGGCTGACATGATTCTTTTTATAGTTTATATGTGACATATCTGTTTTTGACGTTGTTAATAGTTTATATAGGACATATCTGTTTTGATGCAGTTACTGTTTTTAGAATGATATATTGTTAATTTATTCTCATCATTTATTTATTTCCTTTCCTCACTGGGCTATTTTTACCTGTTGGAGCCCTTGGGCTTATAGCATCTTGCTTTTCCAACTAGGGTTGTAGCTTGGCTAGTAATAATAATGATAATGATAATAATAATAATACTAAGAGACTTTGAATATAGATGGAGATTGGAACATTGAACTTATTTGATGTAAAACTCAACAACTAAGGGGACAGTTGATAGAGACATTCAGAATTCTTAAAGGAATAACAAATTTATAGTAGACTACAAAAACATCTTTACGCTTAGCACAAATCAGTCCAAAGGTAATGGGTACAAACTGGAATTAAAGAGATGCAACACCACTCATTGCGGTGATTTCTTTACATACAAAATAGCAAATGCTACACATGGAATAGGGTTCCAGCGGAGTCAGTGAACAGTAACATGGTAAACGAATTCTAGAGTAAGTTAAAGATCATAAAAACTCCAAACATTTAAACTAATTAGCTCTATCCAAGAGAAAATAGAGTCTGTGGATGGACTTGAAAGTCTTTGAGACATCCATAATCCTTGTAGCTCCTTGTAACTCCAAAGGGTAGGAAACCTGCAATCAACCGTTTTTTTCAGGCATATGGCAACTCTAGGCCTCATCTGGAGCTTCCCTGGTCAATCTTGGTTGTGGAAACAGTAGACAAGGTGGCTGCTCAGGTATCTGCAAGGAAGACCTCCTTGAGGGTGGGGAGATTCTCCCGCCTGATTCCATTAGCATTCACGAAGCAGAAGAAATATTATAGGAGGCTCTTGCTTCCCCCATGCTCTGGATCCTACTGTAGGAATTCTGATGCCAGGTGTCACGGCAGAATGTCTTGCAGCATCCACCATCCATCTCTTTTTAAGAGACATAGACGTCGAGCATGGAAGCAACTTTGTAAGCATCGTCTTGGATGACCAATGGTTGGGAACTGTCGGCTATCTAGTCAATATGTAGGACTTATCCGCCCCGGACAAGAGGCAATCCTAAAAGAAATCTTGCTCACAGCTGCCAGGACAGTAGAGTTGATGACACATCAGGCAACCAACTAATGGGCTAATTGGAGTTTTAAGAGACGAGTTGCCGTGGCTGTCAAGTTTCACAAGTGCATTAGTCGACGGGAGGTTTTAATCCTCCATAACGCCTCCCTAAAATTTAGGGTTCTACCTTTTTCTTAACAGCTACAACTGAAAGGTGGAGGAAAGATGGTCAGGACTCCCTGCTACATCGAGTTGCATCCTTCCGGCAGCCACAGTCTGCCTCCACCTTGGGTCAGGCTAGGGTTGCAAATTCGTCAGCTCATCCCCGCAAACCAGCTCAGAGGATCAATTCTTGCCTCGCTGCATCAATCCTTAAACGAGGAATGATCCAGCCTTTTTTGGCCTGCCAATGCAAAGGGCAATCCATGGGCAGAGGTAAACAACTACGTTAGGGGTGGGGTGTTAGTCCTCTCACGATGTAACCAGTGGTAGATTGCTTACAGACCGGTTGGAGGAGGTGGTGGTATCATGGGGTGGAAAGATAGAAAGTGGCCTATTAGAAATTTCCCTGCCTGGTGATTGCCAGACTGGTGTTCAAGTTCCTCTGAAACTCATTAGTTTCTTTAGTGCCTCCTGGCTAATTCTAGCAGACTCGGGAACTTCCCTTCTCTAACACTGAGTCAGGCTTCTTGAGCTTTTGCCGTGATCTGAGGGTTGTGGTAAAATCTATAGAAGTTATCCCTGCTACGATCACAGAGACTGCTATATCTTGTGGTCATCGTAGATACCAGAATGGGGAAAGTTATCCCTCCGACTATAGATTCCATAGGTTAAGGAAGGTAGTAGGTCCCTTCCTACAACGAGTCTCACTTCCAGCGCATCAGTGGTTATATCTCGTAGGTCACCTATCCTCACTGAAACGTCTGGTACGCAACAGTCACCTGCAAATATGATCTCTCCAGTGGTGACAGAAGTCCAGTTGGGGCCAGAACGAGGACCCACTGGACTTGTTAGTTCCCATGGGACCCGAGCAGAAGGCAGACCTTGGATGGTGGGGGACAGACGACAACCTTCACTGATGGGTAGGTCTTCCCTCCCCCCCTGGAATTGATGCTCTTTATAGACTCATCAAAAGAAGGATGGGGACACATCTGCTGCATCACATGGCTTCCGGCTCTGGTCCGAGTCTAATGGATTTCAGCACTTAAACCTCCTAACAATAAGGGCAGCCTTTTTGGCCCTGCAACAGTTTCATCAGTTCCTGGTAGGTCACTCTGTGGTGTTGATGAGCGACAACACCACGGTGGTGGCTTAAGTAAACAAGCAAGGTGGTACTTTTTCTCAGCACCTTTTCCATCTAGCAGTGGAGATGCTAAGATGGGCAGAAGACAACTTGGTGTCCCTGTCAGCTCGCTTCATTCTGGGCAAGCGGAATGTGCTTGCCGACATCCTGTGCATAGCGACTCAGATAGTGGGCTCCGAGTGGTCTTTGAATCATCTAGTACCCAACAAAGTCCTGACTTTGTGGGGTTCTCCAACTGTGGACCTATTTGCAACACCTCTGAACAGTAAGCTCCCTCTGTGCTGTTCCCCAGTACCGGATCCCTAGGCGCTCTGGCAAGATGCATTTCCACAACAGTGGAACAACATGAATATCTACACGTTTCCCCCATTTAGCCTAATGAGAAGAGTAATCAACAAGGCAAGTTCATCCACCAGCTAGCAATGGCCCTCATAGCCCTGCTACGGCATCACGCGGAATGGTTTCTAGACCTTCTTCAGCTACGAAAATAAGTCCCGAGAGAATTCCCTCCATGTCACAATCTACTTGAGCAATCACACGTAAAGGTGTACCACAATGCCGTAGAATCCCTACGTCTTCACACCTGGAGGTTATCCGGCGTCTTCTCGCGAAGAGAGGATTTCCCCAAAATGTTGCAAAAAAGATGTCCGGATTCCTCCGGGAATCTTCACCTGCAGTGTACCTGGCTAAGTGGACAGTCTTTTGTGGTGGGTGTTATGGAAGGGGTATCTCTCCTCTCGATGCCACTATTCTGGCAATCTTGGATTTATTGTGTATCTTTGGAGTGATGAACTCCTCTTATTCTTGGTAGTGAAAGGCTTTCTCTCAGCCTTGAGCCTCACCTTTAGATTGAAAGGAGTTAATATTTCCTCATCATTGGAATTGTCTCTCCTCATACGTAGGTTATCCGGTGTCTCCTTGCGAAGAGAAGATTTTTGCAACACGTTGCGAAAAAGATGTCCGGATTCCTCTGTGAATCTTTAGATGCAGTGTACTAGGCTAAGTGGGTAGTCTTCTGTGGTTGGTGTCATGTAAGGGGTATCTATTCCAGCAATAGCAGATTTTATTGGGTACCGCCTCTTAATCTCGGCGGTGAAAGGCTTTCGCTCAGCCTTGAGCCT
>NC_090747.1:71262052-71389552 GCF_036898095.1 Palaemon carinicauda
AAAGACATAAGTAATGAAAATGCAATGTAAATGCTAACTTAAAATAGACCCCAAAGCATCGTAATGCTAAAAAACTACTAGCTAACGTGAAACTTACCAAATAAACAAGTAAACACGAAAGAGAAGCAATCAGGTACGAGACCTGACGCCACGGCTAGCTGGACTTGAAGCGCTCAGGCTTCCTCTCACACAAAAGCTAAAATATAACTCCCCGAAGGGAAAGAAAGGAATAACTGCTAAAACAAAAGGCAAAGAGAGGTAGGTACTCAACTTTGACGAAGAAGAGGAAGCCATCATATGAAGAAAAACTTTGAAAAAAGGTGAAAAAAGGGAACACAAAAATATCACACAGTAGCACAACAAGCCGTGTACAAAGGAATGAAGCGGCAGGGTCATATGGGAGCACCGAAAGGTGATAGGATATGCAACAGCTCCTCACTTATCCTACCCCTTAGAGGATTAGACTGGGAAAGGTCTATTCAGGGTACAGATATCTATGGTTATCTTAGGATACATCCCTGATTATACACGATATCTTCAGATAGTCATTCCGGGGGTTAGAACCGCGTGATACCTGACAGTGATTCTCTTATGATATGCAGAAATATTATACAGTAGAAAGTTGCCTGAAGGAACTTCCATCAGGACGACATGGCTATCTCACCCAAAAATAGATTTTTCGTACGTCAAAATCCCTTTTATATAACATTTATGATAACTATATTGTATTTGCTAATGCATGATCTCCAGCTGCTAATATAATATCAGGTATGCCAAACATTACCTACTTTTTTTATTTCCAGAAAATAAGTTCCTAACAGCTAAATCTTTAAAAGGATGATAATATAATAACAGTTTGCAGTTTTGTTATCTAAACGTAATGGAATACCCCATAATGATTTGGACAAATACTTCAAAAGAAGCATAAAACAAGGAATTTTCATGGTTTAATTTTTACTGTATTAGCTTTGATTCTTTTGAAACTGAAAAAATCTGAATAATCAATATACAGACTATAAAAAAGAAATATGATCAGGACAATATATTTTGTAGAATAGTGTCAGATATTGTAGTGTGATTGTACAATGATACCTGTGGTCGGTGTTTTTTCCTTGGCACCATCTATCAGGATGACTAGGCATCACAGGAGAGAGAGAGAGAGAGAGAGAGAGAGAGAGAGAGAGAGAGAGAGAGAGAGAGAGAGAGAGAGAGAGAGAGAGAGAGAGAGAGAGAGAGGGGGGGGGGGACAATACATTCAAGGATTTTAGCATGATGACTACAAGGTATGTATTAAAATAAATTTTCTTTTTAAAATTCTGTTCTTCCCCATCATTTAAAGAAAAATCCATATAGACCAAATCTATAAGCTCTAACAGCTGTTGTATACTACACTTGTGATATTTTATTGTATGCATTTAAGTCATTTACTCCCTATATTTTCCATTAGGGAGTCTTGCTGCATTTGTATGCTATACAGCACCTGATCAATTTTTGGAATGAGTTTATCAGAGACGAGTAGTACTATGAAGGGAGAGGATATGTAATGGCTCCTCACCTATCCTTCTCCTTAGATTCCTAAACTGGGTTAAGTCTGTTTGGGGTGCAGATATCTATGGTTATCTACGGATATGTCCCTGATTATACACGATATCTTAGGATAGTCGTTCCGGGGGTTAGAACCCCATGATACCTGATGGTAATTCTCTTGTAATATCACTCGCAGAAATATTATACAGTAGGAAGCTGCCCGAAGGAACTTCCATAAGGACGACATGGCTCGAGCCCAAAAAAGGGATTTTTCAATATTAAACTTACCCGATAATCATGTAGCTGTCAACTCCGTTGCCCGACAGAATTCTATGGAGGGATACGCCAGCTATCACAATACTAGAAGGGGGTGTATTTACCAGCGCCACCTGTGGCCAGGTACTCAAGTACTTCTTGTTGACACCTCCTCAATTATTCCTCTGTCGTGCTTCCGGCAAGACGTTCTGGGATACGCTTATGTTCTTGGAGTATTTTCACGACTTTGGTGAAGTATTTCTCTTTGATTTCGGCTGTCGCTTTACTGGAAAACTTCTATATTAGCTTAGTTAGCTTTTGGAATTAATTTGATTAATTTTGGTGACGAGAAGAGTATGAACTCTCGTTCACCTTTCAATGGCCGACCCTTCCCTTAGACGGAAGTGTTGGTGTCTAAGAGAGTATAGACTCTCTTTCTTAATTTTGCTTAACAAAGTTATAGATTTATTTTATATCTCTCCGCCTCTTATAGGCCTCTTCGATTAACTTCCTTTTATTATAAACTCATTAAAATTAATTTTTATATTTGTTTATATTCGACCTTCCTAATAGTAGGCGGTCTTTTACCGAAGTTAATAAACTTTGAGCCCGTCATTTCGGTTTTACCTATTAACATATTATGCTATTTCCGCCACAGAGTTTGAAAGATTTTCTTTGACAGTCTCGTACTGTTTTCAAAGCTGAACTAACGTTTTGTTTTGTCTCTGCAGTTGTTGACGTTCAGAACGTTCAACTTGCACTCTATCGTTACGATAGAGAAAGAATGTTCACGGTTTCACGTTGCAGTAAGAGTAACCGTGTCTAGCGTTTTGTTCATTCTTTCTTAACTTAATGGTTTTGATCCTAATAAAGGAACTTTTCAGTTTTTTCCTTTAACAATAATATGTTTTAACGATATATATGATTGGGCTCTTCTCTCAGGTTCTAAGTCAAGAGAGAGAGAGAGAGAGAGAGAGAGAGAGATAGAGACGGAGGGAGAAAGAGGATAAACGTTTCATTCAAGCCTGCCAGGCGTACGAGTAACGTCATTATCGATTTTTGCTCTTCTCCCTAGTCTCTTTAGGGGAAGAAACTAAACGTTTCTAGAGTGATCTAGTGTTTAGTCTCTTTCCAACCACTGATTTATCTTTCATTAATTTTTTCTGTTACATTGTAATTCTGTTTTCGCAATTACTAACTTTGAGAAAGGATAGAATTGCGTATTTCAGGTACAAACCACTTAAGTTTCGAGTTCAGTGAAATAAGTGCAAACAGAAATCAAAGTGATAAGTGATTAGTGCGTGAGGGTACTTTTGTGCGCGCCAGTCGTCCTCCCAGTCCGGGACCTCTTGCAAGCTCCCAAGCCCAGGGGAGAAGCAATGTCGAAGGGCATAAGGGTTCAGCAGGCCTTGATCGGTGCACAGAAGTATTCTCGGTGGTTGTGGGCGTGTCTTACCGAGACCGTCACTCCCACCCGCAGACGATTGAGCCCTTATTTTGCTCGTCTGCAGAAGAGATTAGGGGAGAAAATAAAGGCAGAGTAACGCTGGTCTCAGGTCTCAAGACTTCTTAAACGTTAAGTCCAGACCTATGCCAGACGTACGAAGTTAAAGTTCACAACCCGAATGCAGTCGTTGAGTTAGCTCTGACTCTCCTAAGTCATCAGTTGATTACACTCCGACTAAGAGGAGTAAGGTTCTGCCACAACAGATCTCTGCTGTTAAGGCTTTACCTCAGCAGAACTTAGTGTCTGCCGACCCCAAGTTAACTCTACTGCAGTCCATACAGTCACAACTTTCGGTCTTGATGCGTGAGTGTCGGGCTGAGAGTGTTGCACCGCCTGCACTCCCTCCACCTGTTCTCGCTGCACCTGTGCACCTGCTCCGCCTGTGCTCGCCCAGCCTGCACCTGCTCCGCCTGGTCGCAGCACCATCTGCCAGGCGTACGATGTTGTGAACTCTACTACAGTCCATGCAAGCACAGCTTTCGGACTTGATGAGTGAGTGTCGGGCTGAGAGTGTTGCTCCACCGCCTCCGCCTACACTCCCTCCTCCTACACTCGCTCCGCCTGATCACAGTACCATCTGCCAGGCGTATGATGTTGTGGACTCTACTACAGTCCATGCAAGCACAGCTTTCGGACTTGATGCGTGAGTGTCGTGCTGAGAGTGTTGCACCTCCTGCACCTGTGGTGCACCAACCTCCTGCACCCGTTCAGCCTGTGCTGCACCCGCCTGCACCGGTGGTGCACCAACCTCCTGCACCCGTTCAGCCTGTGCTGCACCCGCCTGCACCGGTGGTGCACCAACCTCCTGCACCCGTTCAGCCTATGCTGCACCCGCCTGCACCGGTGGTGCACCAACCTCCTGCACCCGTTCAGCCTGTGCTGCACCCGCCTGCACTCGCTGCACCCAGTCGCAGCTCCATCTGCCAGGCGTACGATGTTGAACCACTTTCGGAGTTTGCTGTTCACAGTGTTGTTCAGCCTCAGCCTTCTTTAAGGCAACCCTTGCTTTGGGATCAGGAGAGTTACACTCTTCCTCCTCCTCCCCTTGCTGCTCCTCCAGTGGTGCAACTCTCGGTTGGGGTACAACAACCTCTCCCCTCCGTGAGTCTGTCTGCTCAACCAGCGCTGCACCGAGTTCAACCCTCATCTAGGCAAGCTCATCTACACCATGCACTTGCGCCTCAGGAGCCTCAGCTTGCTAGAACTTTACCTTGTTCTGCGCAGCCTCAACCTTCTCATGCTCCACTCATCTCTCAGGAACAGGAACGGACTACTCCGCCTCCGTCCTCCGCTTAGCTGGTACAATCCTTGGGTGCAACTCTTGCTAGGAGTCAACCTCCTTCACCCTTGCACCTGCCTTCTGCTCCGTCTGTTGTTCAGCCTATGCAGTCTGAACCTCAGGTTTTCCCTCAAGTTGAGGAAACCTCTGTTGTTGTTCCAGCTCGTTCTGACTCTGCTGTTCAGCATACCATGGTTTATACCCCATGCAAGCATGCATTAAGCACTCTAGCACTGGTCATGGAATTTCTGAGAAATGTTAAACGCCATGCACACGCTCTGCTTTCCTTTCAGCAGGCTCTGCTTACAGCAGGCTCTACTTCCTACATGCTCAGCATTCAGCATGCTCTGCATTCAGCATGCTCTGCATACAACATGCTCTGCATACAGCATGCTCTGCATTCAGCATGCTCTGCATACAGCATACTCTGCATACATCATGCTCTGCATACCTTACCGCATGCTTCTCAACACATCTTGGGTTGTTGCCAACTCACTAGACTGTCAAGCAGTTTCATAACGTTGCCTTCTAGTCTGCTGCTTTGCACCAGTGAACCCTCACTCAGAGAACTTAGCTTTTCTAGGATAAGGTCCCTGTAGATGAGAAAGTTCTTTTCTCCCTCCTTCTGATATTCCCTTGAGGACTCTGTCATTTGGAGGGAGCCTTTAGCTGCATAACCTCTTATGGACTTTTATTTAAGCATAACATGCTTACAGGGAAGGTAATGGTTACACTTCAGCCGCTAATCCCGTCTGTTACCACACCTGCTCCCATAGACCTTGAGCTGTGTTGCATGACATGCAGTCCAAGCTTAGTCCTTGTTAGAGGATTTTTTGTTTACGGAGTCAATGTGTCACGGGGAAGACGTTCAACAACCAACAGAAGGGACTTGTTGTGACGCAGTGGGCAACCTCAGCAACCCGTTAAGGAGTTGTCTGTACGACCCAGACAGTCTAGACAGATTCGGGTTGTCACTGTACTTCCTCGCTTGCCCATGATTGACAGTTTACAGACTGTGCAGCAGTATCATGATCTTGTTTCCGGCTCCGTCAGACGACTGGCTTTTAAGAGCTCCCTCAAGTCGTCGCTGTCTGGAGATTTTCAAATGGACTATGGATCTGACCAAGGAACTGGGCCTCCTGGTCAATTTTGAGGAGTCTCAGCTCGTTCCATCCCAGACCATTGTCTCCTTGGGTATGGATCTTCAGAGTCGAGCTTTTCGGACTTGTCCGTCGGCCCCAAGGATCTTCCAAGCCCTAGAATGCATCCAGAGCATGCTGAGAAGGAACCGATGCTTAGTCAGGCAGTGGATGAGTCTAACAGGGACACTTTCATCGCTGGCCCTGTTCATCGAGTTAGGGAGACTCCACCTCCGCCCCCTTCAGTATCATCTAGCTGCTCACTGGATAAAGGACATGACGCTAGAGACGGGCTCAGTTCCTGTTTCCGAAGAGATGAGGTCTACTCTAACGTGGTGGAAGAACAGCATTCTTCTCAAGGAAGGTCTACCATTGGCTGTTCAGTCCTCCGACCACCGTCTCTTCTCGGACGCATCGGACACGGGCTGGGGTGCGACACTGGACGGACAAGAATGCTCGGGAACATGGAATCAGGAGCAAAGGACACTTCACATCTATTGCAAGGAGTTGTTGGCAGTTCATTTGGCCTTGATAAACTTCAAGTCCCTCCAGCTTAACAAGGTGGTGGAGGTGAACTCCGACTACACCACAGCCTTGGCTTACATCTCCAAGCAGGGAGGGACTCATTCGAGGAAGTTGTTCGAGATCGCAAGGGACCTCCTCATTTGGTCAAAAGATCGAAAGCTCACGCTGGTAACGAGGCTCATTCAGGGCGATATGAATGTCATGGCAGATCGCCTCAGCCGGAAGGGTCAGGTCTTCCCCACAGAGTGGACCCTTCACAAGAATGTTTGCAGCAGACTTTGGGCCCTGTGGGATCAGCCAACCATAGATCTATTCGCTACCTCGATGACCAAGAGGCTCCTCTTGTATTGTTCTCCGATTCCAGACCCAGCAGCAGTTCGCGTGGATGCCTTTCTGCTGGATTGGTCCCATCTCAACCTGTATGCATTCCCGCCGTTCAAGATTGTCAACAGGGTACTTCAGAAGTTCGCCTCTCACAAAGGGACACGGCTGACGTTGGTTGCTCCCCTCTGGCCCGCGAGAGAATGTTTCACTGAGGTACTGCAATGGCTGGTCGACGTTCCCAGGACTCTTCCTCCTAGAGTGGACCTTCTGCGTCAACCTCACGTAAAGAAGGTACTCCCAACCTCCACGCTCTTCGTCTGACTGCCTTCAGACTATCGAAAGACTCTCAAGAGCTAGAGGCTTTTCGAAGGAGGCAGCCAGAGCGATTGCCAGAGCAAGGACGACATCCACTCTCAGAGTCTATCAGTCTTTATGGGAAGTCTTCCGAAGCTGGTGCAAGGCCAATGCAGTTTTCCTCAACCAGTACCAATGTAACCCAGATTGCTGACTTCCTGTTACATCTAAGGAACGTAAGCTCCCTTTCAGGTCCTACGATCAAGGGTTACAGAAGTTTGTTGGCAGCGGTTTTCCGCCACAGAGGCTTGGATCTTTCCTCCAACAAAGATCTACAGGACCTCCTTAGGTCTTTTGAGACCTCAAAGGAACGTCGGTTGTCCACTCCAGGCTGGAATCTAGACGTGGTCCTAAGGTTCCTAATGTCATCAGGATTTGAACCGCTCCAATCAGCCTCTTTTAAGGACCTCACATTAAAAAACTCTTTTCCTCGTGTGCTTAGCAACAGGTAAAAGAGTAAGTGAGATCCACGCCTTCAGCAGGAACATAGGTTTCACATCTGAAACGGCTACATGTTCCTTACAACTCGGTTTTTTGGCTAAAAACGAGCTTCCTTCCCGTCCTTGGCCTAAGTCGTTCGAGATCCCAAGCCTGTCCAACATGGTGGGGAACGAACTGGAGAGAGTACTTTGCCCAGTTAGAGCTCTTAAGTACTATCTAAAGGTCAAAACCATTACGAGGACAATCAGAAGCCTTATGGTGTGCTATCAAGAAGCCTTCTCTACCAATGTCTAAGAACTCAGTTTCTTACTACATCAGGCTTCTGATTAGAGAAGCAAATTCTCATCTGAAGGAAGAAGACCTTGCTTTGCTGAAGGTAAGGACACATGAAGTGAGAGCTGTGGCTACTTCAGTGGCCTTCAAACAGAACCGTTCTCTGCAGAGTGTTATGGATGCAACCTATTGGAGAAACAAGTCAGTGTTCGCATCATTCTATCTCAAAGATGTCCAGTCTCTTTACGAGTACTGCTACACCCTGGGTCTATTCGTAGCAACGAATGCAGTAGTAGGCGAGGGCTCAGCCACTACATTCCCATAATCCCATAACTTTTTAACCTTTCTCTTGAATACTTTTTATGGGTTGTACGGTCGGCTAAGAAGCCTTCCACATCCTTGTTGATTTGGCGGGTGGTCAATTCTTTCTTGAGAAGCGCCAAGGTTAAAGGTTGTGATGAGGTCCTTTAGTATGGGTTGCAGCCCTGTATACTTTAGCACCTTTGAGTTGATTCAGCCTCCCAAGAGGAACGCTGCGCTCAGTAAGGAAGACGATCTTATTAAAGGCAGAGTAACGGTTCAAGTCGACTTCCTTACCAGGTACTTATTATTTCATTGTTATTGTGGATAACTGATTATATGAAATATGGGATACTTAGCTATCCTTTAATCTTGTACACTGGTTTTCACCCACCCCCCTGGGTGTGAATCAGCTACATGATTATCGGGTAAGTTTAATATTGAAAAATGTTATTTTTATTAATAAAATAAATTTTTGAATATACTTACCCGATAATCATGATTTAATCGACCCTCCCTTCCTCCCCATAGAGAACCAGTGGACCGAGGAATAATTGAGGAGGTGTCAACAAGAAGTACTTGAGTACCTGGCCACAGGTGGCGCTGGTAAATACACCCCCTTCTAGTATTGTGATAGCTGGCGTATCCCTCCATAGAATTCTGTCGGGCAACGGAGTTGACAGCTACATGATTATCGGGTAAGTATATTCAAAAATTTATTTTATTAATAAAAATAACATTTTGACGAAGGAAAAATCTATTTCTGGGCGAGGAACCTGTGTTGCCCAGTGAAATGCTCCTTAAAGCACCATTTCAAAGGTATAAATACTGCTAAATATACCAGAGAAAAAAGTTGCATGGAATGCTAGGAATATATCCAGCTCGGTCACCCTTAAAGGGTGTCGATATTAAAACTGGGGCGAGTGATACCACTACCAGAGATCCCTCTCCAATTAGACTTCTCCCTCCTCAAAATCCCCCGTTACTACGAGGTATCGTTCACTACAGCTACTGCTCCCCCACCACCACCACCACTACCTATCCTTCTCCCATCATTCCTATTAGCACCCCAAGCTTGGGCCAGCCTAGGGTGAGGAAAAAGGAGGGAGGGTTCACTGGGTGACACAGGTTCCTCGCCCAGAAATATATTTTTCCTTTGTCAAAATCCCTTTTCTGGGCTCAACCTGTGTCGCTCCGTGAAATAGTAACAGAGAATTGGTCCCATAAGCTTGGAAATACACAAAAAGTTAATGAACTGAATTAAAAATAGAGTAATTCAATTAAGCGTGTTTTACTAATATCTTTAATATACCAATCTCTTAATTACACCCCAAATCAAGGTTAAGGTTAAGGTAGGGGGCAAAGGGAAGGCAGGTGCTGCCCAGCTCCTTATTAGGAGACAAGGCACTAAGAGGGAAAATATATATGAAGATAGGACCCTGTTATAATGGTTGTGTTAAATCTGGAGGAACCACTATATCTTTTTAATCTTGGCCATGTGGTACAGATTCCGGCTTGGTTCTTTTAATAAAATACAGAATCTATTATCTGATTCCTTTCATGGAAATGGTTCCTCCATCCTTTCTAATAAACAAATGTCCTGAAGGTCTATTTAAATAGTTTTCCAGAGTGATAACTGGGCACAGAGATAGATCCTGTGGAAGTGGGACAATCTTCCACGAGGACCATCTATTCTGTGGACCCTCATTCTTTTCTAAGAATTTTCCATCTAGAAAGAATAAAATTCCACCAGAAGAAAGAAATCAATATGATTTGGTTCTCTAGATAATGCTGAGAGTTCAGATAATCTGGCTACTGAGGCTAAACTTATCAAAAATAACGTCTTCCTAAGAAGCGCTATATAAGTGCATGAGTCAATATCAGAGACAGAATTTGAATCTGTAAGATTAAAATTGAACCCGATCTGGAATATTTTCTTTAAAGCAGATTTAACCATAGTAATAGTATTATTGGCTAGACCTCTTTCCAAGAAGGTTCTGAAAAAGGTAACTGACAGATTCATAGTCAGCGTCTGAACCTCTGAGTCTTCCAGAAATTGGCTAACTTCCTTACATCAGAATCATTTTCCCGAAGGGTAGAATCTCATATTCCTGACACTAGGGACAATGTGTTAAAAGGGTCAATCTCAGCATTTCTTTGTGCTGCAAATCTCAAATAGTCCATAAAGTGAAGGCACTCTGAATCCGTGAGGAAGCAGACACACTGTGAGATAGGACCATCCGTGCTAACTTGGTTTGGGAATCCGCCGAGATCGGAGTCCTAGTTCCATCAAGATAGGAAACCAGTTGCATTGGCCAATTGAGGGCTACGGGGGCAATCCGACCTTTGAAAGTCCTGAGCATGTCCAGGACTTTCAATAGCATGGTTAAAGGTGGAATCAAGTAAATCCTTTGTCAGTTGTTCCAATCTATGGACATGCCGGTTGTGACATAGGCCAGAGAGTCCAGGTTGGGGGCCACATGACATTGTGGCTTGTGATTGGATTCCGTGGTAAATAGGTCTCCTTGGGGACCCGGAACCTATTGGCAGTTCCAGTTAAATGACTTTTTGGCCAAGGACCATTCCGACTCCCGCGGAGGTGTCCTTGGTAGAACATCCTCAACCACATTTCTTACTCTCGCCAGGTGAACAGCTGACAGGCGGCAAAGGTTCCCTGTTGCCATTGAAAAGATAGCTACCATCACTTAATTCATGTGACTTTATTTGGAACCTCCCCTGTTAATGCAGTGGACTATCACTTGGCTGTCTAAAATTAGACTGATATGTTGTTTCTGTGACGGGGAAAGACCTATTAAAGTCAAGAAGATTTCCTTGACTTCTAAGATATTGATGTTGTCGGAGTGCCACTGTCTACAACCCCTGGACCTATTCGTATTGGGAATAGCCTCCTTAAACGCTTAGGGAGTCATCTAAATGGACCACCAATGTTGTTGCTGGGAATCGTAAAGGTACTGAGTTTGCTAGGTTTTTGACCTTCGTCCATTGCTGAAGTTTTTTCCCCTAGTGTAGGTGGAACCCGAGAAATTTTGACACGATATTTCTCGTTCTTTTGGACCGCCAAACTCGATTGATATCTTCTAGATTGACTTTCAGTAATGTGTCTGTTACTGAGGGAAACTGGAGTAAAACTAGGACTTTCTTGGTTTCTCCTGGTCGTTAGTTTGTCCTTGAGAGATCCTCTTGTGTTTCTTAATATCTCCATCCACTTCTGTGGTGGAATCGACCGCTTGTGTGTGGTCAGGATCCATTAAAGACCTAACCACTGGAAGCACGTTGCTGGAGAAAGACGGGACTTTTTGAAATTTATTTGGAAATCTGAGTCTTCCAGAAATTTTATTACTTTGTTCGACGCCTTGTGGCATTCCTTGACGCAGTTGGCCCAGATAAACCAACCGTCTAGGAAGGCCACTAACTGTATTCCTTGAGTCTTCAACTCTTGGACTACTGTCTCCTCTAACTTAATGAATAACTTGGTCACTATGTTGAGTCCGAATGGCATCACCTTGAGGGTGTAAGCCCGTTTGCCTAGCTTGAATCCTAGGAAAGGACGAAAAACCCTTGCTATCGGAACATGAAAATAAACACCTGTAAGATGTATAGAGGTGGTGACGGCCCCACGGGGACAAAAGGTCCTCACCTGTGAGACGGTCAGCATATGGAACTAGTCGCATTGAATATATGTATTCAAAAAGGACAGATCTAGGTTACTCTTCGTTTGTCCGAGTTTTTCTTAGGCACTCTGAACAAACGTGCTTGAAATTTTTAAGCATATTACCTCTTTTATTGCTTTCTTCAGAAGATCTCCTGTGTTAAGTCTGCCGTAGGAATCTGATAAAAACTGGTTGGTGGAGGGGGTTGATTTCAACCATCTCCACCTCAGATCTTTCATTACAACGTTGTATGCCAATTGCTGAACGCCCAACGGCTCGGAAAGAGGTACAGCCTTCCTCCTACCTGGGGAGTCCTCTATGCAGGAAGGCTCCCCTACCTTTCGCATTCGTATTATATCCGTGAAACACTCCCTGTGTTTCGAAGGAAGGATGATACGCCGGAGACGCAATAAATGGAGTAGTGGCGGTTGTCTTACCCACACATATTGATTTTGTGGCTGGCTCACCTGGGATACTGGCATTTCCTGAAGCACATCCTGAGCCTGTGGCCTTTGGAAGGACTGAAACTTCCTTGGTCATCTGCCTCGTGATTGCCGTCCGGTGGGCTCAAATTTCCTTTTTGGAATTACAGTGAACCCTCGCTACTTCGCGGTTCGACCATCGCGGATTCACCACTTCGCGGATTTTTTTCATAACCCATGTATATACATATATCGCGGATTTTCCAGAAATATCGAAAATACCGCGATGTGACCAATGGTACGAGATTGGAGAAAGTAAGGAAAATTGAATCGTGATTGATTTTCAATATAAATGAAACTTTGAGGAGCAACAAAGATATCATTTGTTAAAGAGATAGAGAGAGGTAAGGAATGGGAGGTAGTGAAAAGTAGCCCACAGAGAGAGAGAGAGAGAGAGAGAGAGAGAGAGAGAGAGAGAGAGAGAGAGAGAGAGAGAGAGAGAGAGAGAGGGGGGGGGGGGTTTAAATGTAATAAACAAAAAAATTTGATAGGTTATAACACATTGGTGCTTATGTAATATCAACTGTATACTGTAGACGGTTTGAATAAGTTAAGAAATGGTATAAATGATACTTTGTTAGTGTATTCGTACACACTCAAGAGCGGCAGCTAGATGACAGCTGATCTAATCACAGCCAAAAGTAAAAAAAAAAAAGAAGTCAACAATACTCGATTTTTAAAACAAACCCGAAATTTAAAAACAAAAGTACACGATTTCTTAATGTGCCATTAACTATTTAAAGAGTGGCAATTTTCTAGAATAAAATGATATTTCCCAAAAAATAGTGGTTTGCTGATGAAATCGGATGCCGTATTTTTAGCTATGATTGAAATGGATGTAGACTCGGCCTAATTATTTCGTTTCGTATTTAATTGACACTAAGAAAACTAATTTTAGTTTCTTCATCTAAATGTAAGTATTGTATAACACGAAGAGAGAGAGAGAGAGAGAGAGAGAGAGAGAGAGAGAGAGAGAGAGAGAGAGAGAGAGAGAGAGAGAGAGAGAGAGAAAATCAGCTGTTGTACTCAAATGGCGTGTTTTTGTTTCGTGAGAATTTCATCGCCACGACTTTAACAACAACATACTGTACTGAACTTTACAGTATTATACAGACTACTGTAATATGATAAAGTAAATTATTTGTAATCTATTTTATATGAAATGGGGCTATTTTTTTTGTTTAAAATTTACATTTACGTATGTAAAACAACTCTCTCTCTCTCTCTCTCTCTCTCTCTCTCTCTCTCTCTCTCTCTCTCTCTCTCTCTCTCTCTCTCTCTCTCTCTCTCTCTCTCTCTCTCTCTCTCTCTCTCTCTCTCTCTCTCTCTCGTAGATTGTTTTCTTGCTTTGCTACGTATGTATGATTTTATATAGATACGGTAAATAATATTTGTAATAACATATTTTATTAAAGCTTTTACTGTAATATCATTATTTATCACTTTCATCATGCGCGTTAAATTCCTTAGTTTGTTTACTGAGCGTACTTTATGACGCCGTCGTTTCAGGCGGCGTCATAAAGAAAAACATTTCATTTGGAAGTCCTAAGAAAAATTAAGTAAAACATTAGTAATAACCAAATCAACATACTGTACTGAATAATCAATATAATCGATGCAGAAACTAACCTATACACAGATGTGTAAATGCGTTTGTTTCTTCATTATAATCAGAGATAAACGTAAACAAAACATTGGTTGCCATTTTTTATCGTGCTTTTTGGCGTGTTTAGGAAACGCATGATATAAAGTCGCCCTTAATATTTGTGCCTGTTTTAGTTTAGGGTACGTTAGTACATGCATTAAGTGTTCTGTACATTAAAGGGTAGTTTGTTAACAGTACTACATACAAGGGAAGGTTTTAAAAGTCTGAATATACATGTTAAATAAATAGGTAAATATGGTGTCACTACTTCGCGGATTTTCACCTATCGCGGCCGGGTCTGGAACCTATCTACCGCGATAAACGAGGGTTCACTGTAGACCCCACCGGACTCCAAGGCTTTGGTTGACTCCAGGGCTTTTGTTGACTCCAGTTGCTTCTCCAAGGGCGCTATTTACCACGTCCTCCGGGAAGAAGTCCGCTCCCCAGATCGAGGCCTTAAGTAACATGTTAGGCTCATGCCTAAAGGAGTCCTCAAATAAGCCGAGCTTCCGGCAAGGGCGACGGACCCCTGCAAAGTCAGATGTATCACACTGTAGTGCGTGAGGCAAAGACTTTGTCAGGATCTTAAAAAGTGGCTCCTCTCGTAGACTAACAAAGTCATCTCCGTCATCGTGGCTGAGTTGATAGATCTACCCAGTCTGGTTCTTGCACCGTGTTTTATCTTAACCAGAGAGTCTGGAAGTCCGGGGAGGCGTTCACTAAACTGTGTGGTGGCACAGTCCTAGTACAGTACAATGACCGTGCCGTGAAAGTAGTTGGTGCATCGATCCAGCATTCTTGGCCTCCTGGGAACGACAGGGAAGTTAGTTCCGTAGTTGCGGCATGGGCTTGCCTTCCATATCCACCTGTAAATTAAGGCCTACTACCTTGGTGGTACATGGTGTCAGGGTTTGCCCGTCCACCACGAACATAGTGTATGTATTCTTATGAGGGGTTAACTTGGTATTGACACAGTCCCACTCATTTAAAGTCCGGACCCAGTTGACCGAGCTTACTCGGCGCTCATATCAAGGGAAGATGAATTGTAAACCTGGTGGATACCATTCAAAATCTTCTACCGGACGGGGACCACCTCCTGCTATTATCAACATGCCCTCTGAGAACGGGGCATGAAGAGCCAATTGCCACAGGCCGTTCTAAACGATCGCCGGGAGCTTTGACACGTCCGGAACCACAAACTACCGTTGTTGTGGTAGTCCGGACCGTAAGGATTATCTATCATATTTTCCTGATTTTTTAGTCCCTGGCCCAAACCGTCCATAGACAGCAGACGATTGGCAATTGGACCAAATTGGGACTGGACTACACTACGCAACCTCTCCATGAGCTGGCCCGAGAAGGCCACCGGACCAAAATCAAGTTCCGGCGTCTGCCCCTTTGAGCTTCTTGCTCTACACCCCTGATGTAGAGGATTAGACCCTGCTGAGTCCGTCAGTAGCATAGAAACCGATGAAGGTCTGGTAGGGAGTGGTTTGGGAAGCCTAAAAGGCTTGCCCTCTTCGGGTTGAGCCGACCTCATACGTTGTACCTTAGAGGCCACTGAGCATGGCACCCGGCATGAGATCGGCAGACCTCAAGCCCACACGACTGCTGCAGCCCAGCAGTGCATGTTGTCTCCTGACAGCGAACCACCTGTAAGTCAATTTGATACTTGGGTATCATACTTGATTTTGCCGGAAAAACTGGTGACAAATATAGTTAAGTTAAATCCAATGTGGATAGCTCAGCGGAGTTGTAGTCTTTCTTACCGTTTTACAATAAAACCCTAATATTCTGTTTTCCTTCTTCCACTATCTCCTGTCATCCAAAGTATTGCCACACAAAGGTGTGAAACTGGTAGAAATGGCGGCTGGATTAATCTTGGACCAATCCGCCCTCTCCAGAGAGAAAAATTCCACTATGAAACTTCAATCAACCTTCCATATCCCTACCGGAGTAGGGTGTACTTATAGATGAATAAAGGTTGGGACAAGGAGATACAAGGAAACCAGAATTAGAGACACCAATACTGTTGCCGGAATACTTGGTTGGAAATATGAATTCCCACTGATGTGAATCCGGCCCGTAACAATATGAATTCAAGAACTACAAATCTCCGTCTGTAATTCTTTTCGGAACAATCATACCGCAAATATCCTGTAATATAAGAAATCAGCCTACGGGATCAGAACAAAGTAAAAAATTTTATCTGAATCCGATCAAAGAAACATAGTAACTATCTCATGGATATGATTTCAAGTTATCCCGGCCCTCCCGGGGCGGAAGAATAGCGAAGATGGGATTCCGGGAATAGAGGGGTACGCGGTGGCCATTCATGACTGACCGAGAAGAGAGCGCTATTTGCATCGACTCACAGATCGTGAGAGCTATCTCTCTTCCGGCTGTCACCCTTCTCTCCTTAGTGTATAACTCAGGCCTACTTCCCGAGGTTAGGGTGCGGCGACTAAGAATCCCACCTAGTAAGATAATTTGGTATACGAATATAAAATTAACTTGTGCCGGGAACCCCAGCAGAGATCAAACATGATAAAAGTATATATATATATATATATATATATATATATATATATATATATATATATATATATATATATATATATATATATACATAATAAACTAAAAAAATTAAATTCCGCTGTGACACCCAGTAGAAAATAGCGTGTTTAATCTAAAGGAAATAATGCGATATAGCATTAAAAAAACATGTTACACTCGTCAAAATCTGCTATATAACGGATTTTGAGCGAAGCGAAAAATTTATTTTTGGGTAAGATGGCCATGTCGTCCTGATGGAAGTTCCTTAAAGGCAGCTTCCTAGGGTATATTACAACTACGGCGATATTCCCAGAGAATTTACATTAAGGTACCCAGAATTCTAACTCCTGGAGCGAGTATCCCTAAAAAAGACCTTAGGGATATCGTAAATATCAGTGGACGTATTCTTGACACGCCTCATAGCAATCTATACCCCGAATAGAGTTAACACTTCGTAGGGGTCAAATGGCAAGAAAACGAAAACGATAAGAAAGGGGGGAGCCGTTCGTAAGACATCTCTCCTCCCCGTTTCGTAAGCGTGCCCTGCGCCGCTCGCGGCGCCATCTGTATTCCTTGTAGCGATACACGAGGTGCTACAGATACTGTATGTAGGGAGGGGTCCTACAACCCTTTTCTCTTTTTTTTTTTCTTTTTTTTTTTTTGAAAAGGGACAGGGCGGGTCCATCAGGACGACATGGCCATCTTACCCAAAAATAGATTTTTCGCTTCGCTCAAAATCCGTTTTTTGGGCTCAAGCCATGTCGTCCTGATGGAAGTATACCAGAGCATTACTGTATCTGTGGATTCTCAATACGTGCCGTACTCCTCAGGAATGTTTCTTAGTCAACTCGACTGAAAGACCTAAGATGTTACCGTTATACATCTTTTCACTAATCATAAGCCACGAAAGCGCTTCCTGCCCCCTACAGGGAGGAGTCCTAGTAGACTCTAGAAACGAACGAAGAGTACATATACCTATGTATGAATCACTCGCCAGCCAGTACAATATAGTGGTCTCACTCTATATGAAGTAAAGCATAGTCTTTACGGAACTACAGCATCCAAGGGAAAAAATCCCGACCAGCACCCTGGTCGAAGTAAAATTAGACAAAAAGGTTATATCTGTGTAGGATTAAACTTGCTGCCGCCACCGTCCTCAGAGAGGGGTGGAGCCCTTTATGCTAAGGAAAGTATAAACCAGTGCAACAAGGCTTGCATTAAGGAATAGGCTATTATAGATATCCCCGATTAATATACATAGGCTAAATGCTCAACAATTAACATGAAATCAATATAGGTGAAGGAGACGCAAGGTTCCCGAGAACAAGTTTATTGAGTAACAATAAATAGACATGGTTACCACAAATATATACATCTGATAGGTGGATGACCAACAATTTACACAAGTACCGTAGTGCATGGATGTATGGTTATCTGAAAGAAAACAATTAGGTCACTTGTCGCATACCAAGGTTTCAAAGTTAACGTCCATGTTACTATCCACTGACATTAGCGTTAGCAACGCTCGGCACACCTGTCTGTACTTGTGCTACCATCACCATAATACTGGAACAGTCACTGTGGGCTCCCAGAGCCTTCACTACTAGTTATATCAACGCATATAACTATACACTCACCCAAGAATCAAAGTCCCAAATAATTCCACTGTTCCTCGCAGAGTTAAACAGCAGGGTTAACGACGCAACCAACTGCTACCACAGACCTCTTTAGCTGCTCCACTTGCTTAGCATAGTGGCGAAAGAATACCCTGGAAGACTTCCAGCCAGTGTATGAACGAAGGTGTTCAAAATCCATAAAGTTAAAGAAGTTTAAGGATGAAGCAACTTTCCTCGGATCATGACCTGCGGGTGAACTGTCAGGATCCGCTCTGCGAATAAAATATGTAATTTTCGCCCTAAGCTGATTTAAAGATAAATTCGAGCCCGATGTTTCTCCTCTGAATAGTTGGCCCCCATGGAAGTCTGAAGTTCTACGAAGATAGACCTTTAGGCATTCTACGGGACATAGAGATGCATCTTCTTTCAGAGGGCAGATTCTCCAGGGACCCCACCTGTTGGTGGGCAACTCGTTCTTAGCGAGAAACGTAGGGTCCGGAAACAGGTTCAGTTCTCCCCCATCCAGGAACTGAACCCGGCCCTCCTCTCTCGAGAGGGCCACAATCTCACTAACTCTGGCCCCAGAAGCAAGGGCAAACAGGAAGATCACTTTTTGAGTCAGGTCCTTCAGTGCGCACTCCTCATTATCCAGTAATGAGGCAAAATGAAGGACTTTGTCTAACGACCATGAAATAGGCTTTGGAGGAGCTGATGTTCTAAGCCTAGCACAGGCCTTCGGGATCTTATTAAACATCTCGTTAGCGAGGTCTACCTGGAAGGCATATAGAATGGGTCTTGTCAGAGCTGACTTACATGTAGAAATCGTGTTAGCCGCCAGCCCCTGTCCGTGGAGGTGGATGAAGAAGGATAGGCAGAACTCCGTAGAGATCTCTTGCGGGTTCTTGTCTTTGACAAAGGCTACCCATTTCTTCCATGCTGATTCGTACTGCCTTCTAGTAGACTTACACTTATATTCTTCCAGGAAGTCGATGCTATCTTTCGAGATTCCGAACCGTTTCTTCACCGCTAGGGAGAGAAAATCATGAGCTGCAGGGTCCGGATTTTCTGTAATGAAACGTAGACAGTCGACTTCTGGACTTGCTGGGACAGAACTGGGTCCGGGAGTGGTAGAAACTCTAGTCGTAGTTCCAGAGCTAGAGGGAACCATACACTGTTCGGCCACTTGTGGGCCACTATTGCTGCTACTCCCTTGAAGGATCTCAGTTTGTTGAGGACCCTCAACATCAGATTGTGAGGGGGAAACAGGTAGATCCTGGACCATCTGTTCCAATCGAGGGACATCGCATCTACTGCTTCCGCCAAGGGGTCCACGTATGGGGACACATATCTCGGCAGCTTCTTGTTGTCCTTCGTCGCGAAGAGGTCTATCTGCAGTTCTGGGACTTGTCTCAAGATGAAGGATAATGATCCTGCGTCTAGGGACCATTCCGACTCTATCGGTGTAACCCTGGATAGAGCGTCCGCGGTCACATTCCGGACTCCTTGAAGGTGAACTGCTGACAGGTGCCACTTCTTCTTCTCCGCCAGTCGAGATATGGCTAACATTACCTGGTTGAGAGGTGGAGATCTTGATCCCCGCCGATTCAGACATTTCACTACCACCTCGCTGTCCAGTACCAACCTTACATGGATCGAGTGACGTGGGGATACTTTCTTCAGGGTAAGAAGCACTGCCATAGCTTCTAGAAAGTTTATGTGAAAAGTCCCAAATAGCTTGGACCAGGTCCCTTGCACTTTTTTCCGATGGGAGTGACCCCCCCACCCTACCTTTGAGGCGTCTGTGTGAATTGTCACTGACGGGGGGGGGGGGGGGGGGGGGGTTGAAGAGGTAGTGACCTCTTTAGACGACTGGCTTGAGACCACGGTCTGAGAAGAGAACGTAGCCGAAGTGGGACCGGTCTCTTCAAGTCCCTTCGCTCTTTCGATGCAAAGGTTCTCCAGACTCCCGCTGCATCTTTTAGCTGTGCTCTTAGCACTGGGTCTGTTACTGATGCGAACTGAAGAGAGCCCAAAACCCTCTCTTGTTCGCGTCTTGATATCCTCTCGGAACCTAGAAGTCTCCTGACAGACCCCGCTATTTCCTTTCTTTTCGACATCGGAATGGAAAAACGGTGTGACACTAGATCCCAGTGAATTCCCAACCACTGGAACCTCTGAGCTGGAGAAAGACGAGACTTCTTTCTGTTGATCATGAAACCTAGATATTCCAGGAACTGAATCACTTGTAGGGAAGCCTGCAAGCATTCCGCTCTGGATGCTGCCCACACCAACCAATCGTCCAGGTAGGCTACTACCTGGAACCCTTTTAGGCGTAACTGTTTGAGCGCTGCGCTCGCAAGCTTCGTAAAGATCCTTGGGGCTATGTTTAGCCCGAAGGGCATCGCTCTGAAAGCATAAAGTTTTTGTTGTAGCTTGAATCCTAGGTAGGGGGAGAGACGGCGACTTATTGGAACGTGCCAATATGCGTCTGACAAATCGATGGAGACGGTATATGCCCTCTTGGGCAGTAAGGCCCTTATGTGTTGTAACGTTAACATCTTGAACTTGTGGTTCACTATGAACTTGTTGAGTGGTGACAAGTCCAGAATGACTCTGAGTTTCCCCGAGTCTTTCTTGGGAACACAAAACAGCCTCCCTTGAAACTTGATGGACTTTACCCTCCGGATCACCTTTTTCTCCAACAAATCTTGGATGTACTCCTCCAAAACGGGGGTGGAGTGTTGGAAAAATTGAGGGCACTGGGGCGGAGTACTGTACCAACTCCAACCCAGTCCATTTTTGAGCAGGCTGTGGGCCCAGGGATCGAAGGTCCAGCGATCCCGGAAATACTGTAGTCTCCCACCTACCGGCGACACTTCACTTTGACTGCCCTGCAGTCTTGCCTCCCTGGCCGAGACCACCTCTGAATCCTCGTCCCCTAGAGGGGCGTCTCGCCGAACCTCTGGCTGCACCTCTGGGCTTTGCTCGAAACGTGGTCGATTGCCCTTCGAACACTGGATTGAATGCCGGGGATGCTGATGACACGGCTTGGGGTACCCATTGGAAGGTGGTCGGGGTCTGGGCTACCAGTTGTGGTACCGGAGGCAAAGCTGGCTGCTGCTGCTGCTGTCTTTGTGGTCTGAAAGGCTTGGCTGGACGGGAGGAAAACCTCGATTTCTTCGCCTTTCCTTTCGGCTGAGGGCCCTCATCAGGAGAAGACTTCCTCTTAAGGGACAGGCCCCACTTAAGGAGAAGATTACGGTTCTCAGTGGCTGCCTTGTCCACCACCTCTTTGACCACTTCGTTGGGAAAGAGATCTTTACCCCAGATGCTAGATGAAATGAGCCTCTTGGGTTCATGCCTCACTATGGCCGAGGCGAAAACAAACTCTCTACAGGCCCTCCTCGCTTTGACAAAGCAATAGAGGTCCCTAGTCACCGTGGCCAGATGGATCTTGGCCATTACCATGAACATCTCAGGCATCTTGGGGTCGCTAGCCATTGTCTCCATGTTAGTCTGGAGAGACATCGAGGCTGCCAGGCGCTCCTTTGTGTCCAATTCCCTCCGTAGGAGGAATTCCGACAACTTGGGAAGGTTTTCGCCGAACTGCTGACCTGCAATGTCGGCGTCCAACTTCCCAACCGAGAAAGTGAGGTGCACCTCCTTCCAGTCCTTATTATCCAGCGGCAAAGCCAACGACAGTGGTTTGCATTCCTCCAGAGATGGACACGGTTTGCCAGCTTCAACCGCCTTCAAGACGGCCGCGAACCCTTTCTGCATAAAGGGGAAGGCCCTAGCCGGGGAGGATACAAAGGAGGGGTGCTTCTTACTCAGAGCAGCAACTTTAGAGTTTGAGAACCCCCTCTCCTTCAAAGCAGCTGTTAGGGTAGCTTGAGCCTTGGAGTGATCCAGGATGATCACCTCCTTCGGTTCCGTCTCCTCTTTCGAGGCCGGCTCCTTCTTCAGACGGACATAACAGTCAGGGTAGGCCCCTCTACTGGGCCAGAATTCCACCTCCTCAAGGGGAACTGAGCCCAGTTTCTCCGACATGACGATCTTCCCGATCGTCATCGGCATGTGCTCGGCATATCTCCACGGGTTGGCATCCGAGCACAGAGGAAGGTCCTTCACGTTGAGCTTCTTTGGAGGTCCACGTGATGCTGTGATCTTCTGCATCTGGAGCTCCAAAGTAGCGGCCTTCTGATTATTCTCCCTCTGCATCTGTTGGATCATACCAACGATGGAAGAGAGAGCCTGTCCCAGCTCTGCTGGAAGAGCGGACGAGGTAGAGGGGATAGGTTCAGGGATCTGAACCGGAACGTCTGAAGGTACGGGAACCTCTTCCTCCACGGCAATAGGATCTTGATCCTCCTCCTCACCCTCTGCGAGGAGATCCTGTTCCGCACGATCGGACAAGTCAGACATCTTGTCATCCAACTGGATGTCCTGCATGGCATCCGCAACATCCTCCTCCACTGGGATCTGGACGAGAGGGATCTCCGGCCGAGGCTGGGGAACAACAGCGTCAGTGGAAGCTTTGGGAAAAAGGTATGCCCTCATCTTCTCATTAGGAAGATAAGGTCCAGTGGTGTTCTTCTGAAAACCCCTTACCCATAAGCGGAGCTTCTCCCTCGCTGCATCCCTTGACTCCGCCGACCTAGGGGATTCAAAAGCCTCTGATAGCAGGTTAGTACATACTGCACATACCTGCGGATCCCAGTAGCGATGATCATCATTGGAGGCTGCGCAAGCCGCGTGCCTCCTACACGAGACATGTCCGCAAAAGTTCTTGCTGGGGACATTGCAGAAGACACTATCACACTTCGGATACTCCTCCTGTAAAAGAAGAAAATTTCCATGAAAATCAAGTGAATTTCAATTCACATGTAAATATGAGTATTCACAAAGAATAAGGGAAAGACACCTACTTGTGAAACCCACACAATCACCTGTGGAAGCCCACCAGCCAAAGTCACGTAGTTAGTCTTTACTAGAATAACCAGAGATCGTATTTCCCAAGGAAATTAGGTGTAGCTCACACCTAAGGTAAAATTTTACCATTCTGGCCAGGGATGAAAAGAATTCTCTTTTTATCCTTGTAAGGCGACACCAAGTGATTGCACAAAGTAACACAAGTAAGTTAGAAAAGACAGTGTTGTAACCTACTATATCATGGTCTCAAGAAAGAACTGATACAGTACATGAGGGTGGTGTGCCGGCCGGCTATTGCCGGTCAGTACCCCCCCCCCCCCCCCCCGTTTTTTCCAAAGGTAGATCTCAAGTACACAACTCCAGATCACCCCTATTGGGGAGAACTCCAGATCCCATGCCTGAACCGGCCGGCAGTGGTTGCCGGTCCGCAGCCACCCGGTTAGCACTGTGTTGCCGGCCATCACTCTTAGTGGCCGGCTAACCGGGCAGTGTAGCAGGCCGGCCGGCAGCGGTAAGCAAACCCTGCCGGCTGGCCTCCACACCAGGTAGCGCTCGGCTGCCGGCCGCCACTCATAGTGGCCGGCAGATGAGCAAGAGACCGGCCGGCAAAGGTATATAACCACCGCCGACCGACAGCAAGAGAACTGGAGAACACCCCCCCCCACCGGCGGCCGGCCAGGACAACACATAAGAAGACAACAGAATGAGTGCCGGGCTAAGAGGCTATGAGCCTCTGTGCCCGGCACCCGAAAGAGTGCCGAGAGGAAGGGGAGACACTAAGTCAGGCTTCCTAACCGCTGCATACTGAATCTACAGACGGCAGCGGTGGAGGGACCAAGAAAGGACCGGGCAGAACTCAAAAGAAAGGGTCTCTGCCGGTCGGCACACTCTGCCGGCCGACAGGGGACCACGTCAGTTCCCCATCCTAACCTAGGCTAGGTACGGATGCGGACGACTGACACAAAGGAAACGGAAAAAATAGAAGGGAAGGACAGAGGGTCCTATCCAACCTTGCCTTGGTTAAGGGTCATTCCCAACTAAGAGAGCTCATCTCAGCCAGAGAAAACCCGAGAGGGAGGCCGGCACTACTGGCTGCCCCCCTAAAACCAAGGCAAGGAAGGAATTGCTATTCCAGAAAAGGGAACATATCCCGAATCCAGAACGGCAAAGAGGACAAGTCTGAGGGGTCACCGAGCGAAGGGATCACTACTGGAACCCAACAAGGTGATCCAAGGGGGATAAACCCCTTATGCCCGTGTCAGTCAGCAAGGGAGACTCTGCCCCACGCTAGACCAACCCGGACTCAGACTAATACACTGCTGTACTGTCCCCCTCTGAACCAATTCAGTTGGAACAGGAAGGTACAGTACTACTCCAGCATAGATATATTTGAAATTTAATTCAAACAAACCACTAGAGTTAAGCCTAAGGCTTAAACAGAGGGAAAGGGTTTGCCCCTTCCCCGAAGAGAAGGGAGCAAACGGGGAAACAGATAATATTGTAATGACCTAAGACAACCTAGCCTAGGCACTAAGAG
Organism: Palaemon carinicauda; assembly: GCF_036898095.1. Classification (NCBI taxonomy): domain Eukaryota; kingdom Metazoa; phylum Arthropoda; class Malacostraca; order Decapoda; family Palaemonidae; genus Palaemon; species Palaemon carinicauda. The sequence continues at coordinate 71,286,416 of NC_090747.1, forward strand.
AATCGATTACCTAATTCACCGAAACTCACTCCAATACTATCTTGGAAAGTACTCGAAAAGGGCTTATATGTATAACGTTGCCTAACGCTTAAAGCAATATAAAATCACACTTGGAAGACTAATTATCATGCAGGAAGTACACGGGCCAACAGCTAGCCTACGAAGACTAGTGTTGGTCAGCCTAGGCAAAACTTTCGCCAGGCACACTACTATCGCATCATAACAGAATTCCTAAATAAGCTAAGCAGCTAATTATTAAAGCGCAAAGGGCTGGGAACGTCGCTCTTGCTAACAAATAAATCCTATTCTAGCGAGCGACAGCATCCATGATGCCTCCAGCAGGCAACAGCTCTTGTATCAAAGATAACTCTTTTAATTACTTTAATTTTAAACAAGAGCCTACATTTATACATAAAAGAAATAGTACTCAACTTATCCGAGGCAGAAGAAGTTGGAGAAAGCATTATCAACGAGAAAATCCAAGATTTTGGTAGTAATACAGGGAAAAACACCGAGTCGTATAGCTACGCAAAAAGGAATACAGATGGCGCCGCGAGCGGCGCAGGGCACGCTTACGAAACGGGGAGGAGAGATGCCTTACGAACGGCTCCCCCCTTTCTTATCGTTTTCGTTTTCTTGCCATTTGACCCCTACGAAGTGTTAACTCTATTCGGGGTATAGATTGCTATGAGGCGTGTCAAGAATACGTCCACTGATATTTACGATATCCCTAAGGTCTTTTTTAGGGATACTCGCTCCAGGAGTTAGAATTCTGGGTACCTTAAGGTAAATTCTCTGGGAATATCGCCGTAGTTGTAATATACCCTAGGAAGCTGCCTTTAAGGAACTTCCATCAGGACGACATGGCTTGAGCCCAAAAATAACTGTTATCCTTTCCTGTTTATGTGTAGAATTATGAACATTCCATTGAGCAATCTTCTATACTCTGATTCAATACCAGATGATTTTTCTGTATTTGGCAATCAAACAAACATATTACTGATAAGGATACTTTAATTTGTAAAATAATGTTATCAAGTAAGGGATTTTGACGTAGGAAAAATCTATTTCTAGGCGAGAGACCTGTGCCGCCCAGTGAAATGATCCTTTTACATCATTTCTAAGGTAAAAACTGCTATGAATTTACCAGAGAAAAAATTGTATAGGAATGCTAGGTTGAACCCAGCTCGCTTACCTAATAAGGTGTCGGTATAAATAACTGGGGCGTGATAAATCACAACCAGAGGTCTTGCACCATTTAGATAACTCCTGTCAACATCCCTGAACAGCGAGGAGCCGTTCAACATCCTAACTCCAATCGCTACTACGAACGAGCCCACCCACGCTAGTGACGTCACTCCTATAGCACCCCAGATTGGGGCCTGGAAGGGAGGGACAAGTGGGTTCACTGGGCGGCACAGGTCTCTCGCCCAGAAATAGATTTTTCCTACGTCAAAATATATTTTCTGGGCTCTGACCTGTGCCGCCCAGTGAAATGCTACCAGAGAATAGGGACCCAATATGGCTAACTCCCTGGGGAGAAAATAACACAAAAATAGTAATACATGGTGGAATTTAATAACAAACAGGAGGGATAGGAATCCCATAGGCAAGTGATCAACATGGTTATGAGTGGAGAATATCCACTGAAAACAATAATAAAGTAACACGAAGGTAAGTAATCCACAAGATAAAATTATTAATCAATACATGGTAAACAATCCCATAAAGGGATGGTAAAAGAACAAGCAGAACTGTGAATATAGCAAAATACATAATATCAAAATTAAAATTTAAATAAAATCAACTCGAGGGATTAAGCATAGATGAAACCAAAACAATTGGTAGGACATATCAATGAATAATAAAATAAATACACCATAGGGGTGTATGGCAAAGGATAATCAAACCAGGTAGGGACAATAAGAAAGCCAGGGAGGAGGGAAAGAGGACAGAACAAGACGTTGTGATTAGGACTCAGAGCCTTCAAGAGGAACTACATTCCCAGCTGCTACTGTTGCAAATTTAAGAGCTTCTAAAGGTTTTAGGTAGTGGCGTTTAAAAACTTTAGGGGACTTCCAACTCGTATATTTTGTGAGCTCATCAAATTTCATATGATGAAAAAAGTTAATTGAAGTAGCAACAGCTCGAATATCATGGACGTGTGGGAATGACTTGGGATTAGCTTGTTTAATAAAATAAAGAATTTGTTGTCTAATTCCTTTTAAGGGTAATAGTTCCTCCATTCTCTCTAATAAACAAGGGCCCTGTGGAAGTAGTGGAAGTTCTACTCAAGTAGGATTTCAGGGTGGTAACTGGACACAAACTCTCTACAGGCCCTCCTCGCTTTGACAAAGCAATAGAGGTCCCTAGTCACCGTGGCCAGATGGATCTTGGCCATTACCATGAACATCTCAGGCATCTTGGGGTCGCTAGCCATTGTCTCCATGTTAGTCTGGAGAGACATCGAGGCTGCCAGGCGCTCCTTTGTGTCCAATTCCCTCCGTAGGAGGAATTCCGACAACTTGGGAAGGTTTTCGCCGAACTGCTGACCTGCAATGTCGGCGTCCAACTTCCCAACCGAGAAAGTGAGGTGCACCTCCTTCCAGTCCTTATTATCCAGCGGCAAAGCCAACGACAGTGGTTTGCATTCCTCCAGAGATGGACACGGTTTGCCAGCTTCAACCGCCTTCAAGACGGCCGCGAACCCTTTCTGCATAAAGGGGAAGGCCCTAGCCGGGGAGGATACAAAGGAGGGGTGCTTCTTACTCAGAGCAGCAACTTTAGAGTTTGAGAACCCCCTCTCCTTCAAAGCAGCTGTTAGGGTAGCTTGAGCCTTGGAGTGATCCAGGATGATCACCTCCTTCGGTTCCGTCTCCTCTTTCGAGGCCGGCTCCTTCTTCAGACGGACATAACAGTCAGGGTAGGCCCCTCTACTGGGCCAGAATTCCACCTCCTCAAGGGGAACTGAGCCCAGTTTCTCCGACATGACGATCTTCCCGATCGTCATCGGCATGTGCTCGGCATATCTCCACGGGTTGGCATCCGAGCACAGAGGAAGGTCCTTCACGTTGAGCTTCTTTGGAGGTCCACGTGATGCTGTGATCTTCTGCATCTGGAGCTCCAAAGTAGCGGCCTTCTGATTATTCTCCCTCTGCATCTGTTGGATCATACCAACGATGGAAGAGAGAGCCTGTCCCAGCTCTGCTGGAAGAGCGGACGAGGTAGAGGGGATAGGTTCAGGGATCTGAACCGGAACGTCTGAAGGTACGGGAACCTCTTCCTCCACGGCAATAGGATCTTGATCCTCCTCCTCATCCTCTGCGAGGAGATCCTGTTCCGCACGATCGGACAAGTCAGACATCTTGTCATCCAACTGGATGTCCTGCATGGCATCCGCAACATCCTCCTCCACTGGGATCTGGACGAGAGGGATCTCCGGCCGAGGCTGGGGAACAACAGCGTCAGTGGAAGCTTTGGGAAAAAGGTATGCCCTCATCTTCTCATTAGGAAGATAAGGTCCAGTGGTGTTCTTCTGAAAACCCCTTACCCATAAGCGGAGCTTCTCCCTCGCTGCATCCCTTGACTCCGCCGACCTAGGGGATTCAAAAGCCTCTGATAGCAGGTTAGTACATACTGCACATACCTGCGGATCCCAGTAGCGATGATCATCATTGGAGGCTGCGCAAGCCGCGTGCCTCCTACACGAGACATGTCCGCAAAAGTTCTTGCTGCGGACATTGCAGAAGACACTATCACACTTCGGATACTCCTCCTGTAAAAGAAGGAAATTTCCATGAAAATCAAGTGAATTTCAATTCACATGTAAATATGAGTATTCACAAAGAATAAGGGAAAGACACCTACTTGTGAAACCCACACAATCACCTGTGGAAGCCCACCAGCCAAAGTCACGTAGTTAGTCTTTACTAGAATAACCAGAGATCGTATTTCCCAAGGAAATTAGGTGTAGCTCACACCTAAGGTAAAATTTTACCATTCTGGCCAGGGATGAAAAGAATTCTCTTTTTATCCTTGTAAGGCGACACCAAGTGATTGCACAAAGTAACACAAGTAAGTTAGAAAAGACAGTGTTGTAACCTACTATATCATGGTCTCAAGAAAGAACTGATACAGTACATGAGGGTGGTGTGCCGGCCGGCTATTGCCGGTCAGTACCCCCCCCCCCCCCCGTTTTTTCCAAAGGTAGATCTCAAGTACACAACTCCAGATCACCCCTATTGGGGAGAACTCCAGATCCCATGCCTGAACCGGCCGGCAGTGGTTGCCGGTCCGCAGCCACCCGGTTAGCACTGTGTTGCCGGCCATCACTCTTAGTGGCCGGCTAACCGGGCAGTGTAGCAGGCCGGCCGGCAGCGGTAAGCAAACCCTGCCGGCTGGCCTCCACACCAGGTAGCGCTCGGCTGCCGGCCGCCACTCATAGTGGCCGGCAGATGAGCAAGAGACCGGCCGGCAAAGGTATATAACCACCGCCGACCGACAGCAAGAGAACTGGAGAACACCCCCCCCCACCGGCGGCCGGCCTGTAGGCCGGCAGACGGCAAGGACAACACATAAGAAGACAACAGAATGAGTGCCGGGCTAAGAGGCTATGAGCCTCTGTGCCCGGCACCCGAAAGAGTGCCGAGAGGAAGGGGAGACACTAAGTCAGGCTTCCTAACCGCTGCATACTGAATCTACAGACGGCAGCGGTGGAGGGACCAAGAAAGGACCGGGCAGAACTCAAAAGAAAGGGTCTCTGCCGGTTGGCACACTCTGCCGGCCGACAGGGGACCACGTCAGTTCCCCATCCTAACCTAGGCTAGGTACGGATGCGGACGACTGACACAAAGGAAACGGAAAAAATAGAAGGGAAGGACAGAGGGTCCTATCCAACCTTGCCTTGGTTAAGGGTCATTCCCAACTAAGAGAGCTCATCTCAGCCAGAGAAAACCCGAGAGGGAGGCCGGCACTACTGGCTGCCCCCCTAAAACCAAGGCAAGGAAGGAATTGCTATTCCAGAAAAGGGAACATATCCCGAATCCAGAACGGCAAAGAGGACAAGTCTGAGGGGTCACCGAGCGAAGGGATCACTACTGGAACCCAACAAGGTGATCCAAGGGGGATAAACCCCTTATGCCCGTGTCAGTCAGCAAGGGAGACTCTGCCCCACGCTAGACCAACCCGGACTCAGACTAATACACTGCTGTACTGTCCCCCTCTGAACCAATTCAGTTGGAACAGGAAGGTACAGTACTACTCCAGCATAGATATATTTGAAATTTAATTCAAACAAACCACTAGAGTTAAGCCTAAGGCTTAAACAGAGGGAAAGGGTTTGCCCCTTCCCCGAAGAGAAGGGAGCAAACGGGGAAACAGATAATATTGTAATGACCTAAGACAACCTAGCCTAGGCACTAAGAGAATCGATTACCTAATTCACCGAAACTCACTCCAATACTATCTTGGAAAGTACTCGAAAAGGGCTTATATGTATAACGTTGCCTAACGCTTAAAGCAATATAAAATCACACTTGGAAGACTAATTATCATGCAGGAAGTACACGGGCCAACAGCTAGCCTACGAAGACTAGTGTTGGTCAGCCTAGGCAAAACTTTCGCCAGGCACACTACTATCGCATCATAACAGAATTCCTAAATAAGCTAAGCAGCTAATTATTAAAGCGCAAAGGGCTGGGAACGTCGCTCTTGCTAACAAATAAATCCTATTCTAGCGAGCGACAGCATCCATGATGCCTCCAGCAGGCAACAGCTCTTGTATCAAAGATAACTCTTTTAATTACTTTAATTTTAAACAAGAGCCTACATTTATACATAAAAGAAATAGTACTCAACTTATCCGAGGCAGAAGAAGTTGGAGAAAGCATTATCAACGAGAAAATCCAAGATTTTGGTAGTAATACAGGGAAAAACACCGAGTCGTATAGCTACGCAAAAAGGAATACAGATGGCGCCGCGAGCGGCGCAGGGCACGCTTACGAAACGGGGAGGAGAGATGCCTTACGAACGGCTCCCCCCTTTCTTATCGTTTTCGTTTTCTTGCCATTTGACCCCTACGAAGTGTTAACTCTATTCGGGGTATAGATTGCTATGAGGCGTGTCAAGAATACGTCCACTGATATTTACGATATCCCTAAGGTCTTTTTTAGGGATACTCGCTCCAGGAGTTAGAATTCTGGGTACCTTAAGGTAAATTCTCTGGGAATATCGCCGTAGTTGTAATATACCCTAGGAAGCTGCCTTTAAGGAACTTCCATCAGGACGACATGGCTTGAGCCCAAAAATAACTGTTATCCTTTCCTGTTTATGTGTAGAATTATGAACATTCCATTGAGCAATCTTCTATACTCTGATTCAATACCAGATGATTTTTCTGTATTTGGCAATCAAACAAACATATTACTGATAAGGATACTTTAATTTGTAAAATAATGTTATCAAGTAAGGGATTTTGACGTAGGAAAAATCTATTTCTAGGCGAGAGACCTGTGCCGCCCAGTGAAATGATCCTTTTACATCATTTCTAAGGTAAAAACTGCTATGAATTTACCAGAGAAAAAATTGTATAGGAATGCTAGGTTGAACCCAGCTCGCTTACCTAATAAGGTGTCGGTATAAATAACTGGGGCGTGATAAATCACAACCAGAGGTCTTGCACCATTTAGATAACTCCTGTCAACATCCCTGAACAGCGAGGAGCCGTTCAACATCCTAACTCCAATCGCTACTACGAACGAGCCCACCCACGCTAGTGACGTCACTCCTATAGCACCCCAGATTGGGGCCTGGAAGGGAGGGACAAGTGGGTTCACTGGGCGGCACAGGTCTCTCGCCCAGAAATAGATTTTTCCTACGTCAAAATATATTTTCTGGGCTCTGACCTGTGCCGCCCAGTGAAATGCTACCAGAGAATAGGGACCCAATATGGCTAACTCCCTGGGGAGAAAATAACACAAAAATAGTAATACATGGTGGAATTTAATAACAAACAGGAGGGATAGGAATCCCATAGGCAAGTGATCAACATGGTTATGAGTGGAGAATATCCACTGAAAACAATAATAAAGTAACACGAAGGTAAGTAATCCACAAGATAAAATTATTAATCAATACATGGTAAACAATCCCATAAAGGGATGGTAAAAGAACAAGCAGAACTGTGAATATAGCAAAATACATAATATCAAAATTAAAATTTAAATAAAATCAACTCGAGGGATTAAGCATAGATGAAACCAAAACAATTGGTAGGACATATCAATGAATAATAAAATAAATACACCATAGGGGTGTATGGCAAAGGATAATCAAACCAGGTAGGGACAATAAGAAAGCCAGGGAGGAGGGAAAGAGGACAGAACAAGACGTTGTGATTAGGACTCAGAGCCTTCAAGAGGAACTACATTCCCAGCTGCTACTGTTGCAAATTTAAGAGCTTCTAAAGGTTTTAGGTAGTGGCGTTTAAAAACTTTAGGGGACTTCCAACTCGTATATTTTGTGAGCTCATCAAATTTCATATGATGAAAAAAGTTAATTGAAGTAGCAACAGCTCGAATATCATGGACGTGTGGGAATGACTTGGGATTAGCTTGTTTAATAAAATAAAGAATTTGTTGTCTAATTCCTTTTAAGGGTAATAGTTCCTCCATTCTCTCTAATAAACAAGGGCCCTGTGGAAGTAGTGGAAGTTCTACTCAAGTAGGATTTCAGGGTGGTAACTGGACACAAACTCTCTACAGGCCCTCCTCGCTTTGACAAAGCAATAGAGGTCCCTAGTCACCGTGGCCAGATGGATCTTGGCCATTACCATGAACATCTCAGGCATCTTGGGGTCGCTAGCCATTGTCTCCATGTTAGTCTGGAGAGACATCGAGGCTGCCAGGCGCTCCTTTGTGTCCAATTCCCTCCGTAGGAGGAATTCCGACAACTTGGGAAGGTTTTCGCCGAACTGCTGACCTGCAATGTCGGCGTCCAACTTCCCAACCGAGAAAGTGAGGTGCACCTCCTTCCAGTCCTTATTATCCAGCGGCAAAGCCAACGACAGTGGTTTGCATTCCTCCAGAGATGGACACGGTTTGCCAGCTTCAACCGCCTTCAAGACGGCCGCGAACCCTTTCTGCATAAAGGGGAAGGCCCTAGCCGGGGAGGATACAAAGGAGGGGTGCTTCTTACTCAGAGCAGCAACTTTAGAGTTTGAGAACCCCCTCTCCTTCAAAGCAGCTGTTAGGGTAGCTTGAGCCTTGGAGTGATCCAGGATGATCACCTCCTTCGGTTCCGTCTCCTCTTTCGAGGCCGGCTCCTTCTTCAGACGGACATAACAGTCAGGGTAGGCCCCTCTACTGGGCCAGAATTCCACCTCCTCAAGGGGAACTGAGCCCAGTTTCTCCGACATGACGATCTTCCCGATCGTCATCGGCATGTGCTCGGCATATCTCCACGGGTTGGCATCCGAGCACAGAGGAAGGTCCTTCACGTTGAGCTTCTTTGGAGGTCCACGTGATGCTGTGATCTTCTGCATCTGGAGCTCCAAAGTAGCGGCCTTCTGATTATTCTCCCTCTGCATCTGTTGGATCATACCAACGATGGAAGAGAGAGCCTGTCCCAGCTCTGCTGGAAGAGCGGACGAGGTAGAGGGGATAGGTTCAGGGATCTGAACCGGAACGTCTGAAGGTACGGGAACCTCTTCCTCCACGGCAATAGGATCTTGATCCTCCTCCTCATCCTCTGCGAGGAGATCCTGTTCCGCACGATCGGACAAGTCAGACATCTTGTCATCCAACTGGATGTCCTGCATGGCATCCGCAACATCCTCCTCCACTGGGATCTGGACGAGAGGGATCTCCGGCCGAGGCTGGGGAACAACAGCGTCAGTGGAAGCTTTGGGAAAAAGGTATGCCCTCATCTTCTCATTAGGAAGATAAGGTCCAGTGGTGTTCTTCTGAAAACCCCTTACCCATAAGCGGAGCTTCTCCCTCGCTGCATCCCTTGACTCCGCCGACCTAGGGGATTCAAAAGCCTCTGATAGCAGGTTAGTACATACTGCACATACCTGCGGATCCCAGTAGCGATGATCATCATTGGAGGCTGCGCAAGCCGCGTGCCTCCTACACGAGACATGTCCGCAAAAGTTCTTGCTGCGGACATTGCAGAAGACACTATCACACTTCGGATACTCCTCCTGTAAAAGAAGGAAATTTCCATGAAAATCAAGTGAATTTCAATTCACATGTAAATATGAGTATTCACAAAGAATAAGGGAAAGACACCTACTTGTGAAACCCACACAATCACCTGTGGAAGCCCACCAGCCAAAGTCACGTAGTTAGTCTTTACTAGAATAACCAGAGATCGTATTTCCCAAGGAAATTAGGTGTAGCTCACACCTAAGGTAAAATTTTACCATTCTGGCCAGGGATGAAAAGAATTCTCTTTTTATCCTTGTAAGGCGACACCAAGTGATTGCACAAAGTAACACAAGTAAGTTAGAAAAGACAGTGTTGTAACCTACTATATCATGGTCTCAAGAAAGAACTGATACAGTACATGAGGGTGGTGTGCCGGCCGGCTATTGCCGGTCAGTACCCCCCCCCCCCCCCGTTTTTTCCAAAGGTAGATCTCAAGTACACAACTCCAGATCACCCCTATTGGGGAGAACTCCAGATCCCATGCCTGAACCGGCCGGCAGTGGTTGCCGGTCCGCAGCCACCCGGTTAGCACTGTGTTGCCGGCCATCACTCTTAGTGGCCGGCTAACCGGGCAGTGTAGCAGGCCGGCCGGCAGCGGTAAGCAAACCCTGCCGGCTGGCCTCCACACCAGGTAGCGCTCGGCTGCCGGCCGCCACTCATAGTGGCCGGCAGATGAGCAAGAGACCGGCCGGCAAAGGTATATAACCACCGCCGACCGACAGCAAGAGAACTGGAGAACACCCCCCCCCACCGGCGGCCGGCCTGTAGGCCGGCAGACGGCAAGGACAACACATAAGAAGACAACAGAATGAGTGCCGGGCTAAGAGGCTATGAGCCTCTGTGCCCGGCACCCGAAAGAGTGCCGAGAGGAAGGGGAGACACTAAGTCAGGCTTCCTAACCGCTGCATACTGAATCTACAGACGGCAGCGGTGGAGGGACCAAGAAAGGACCGGGCAGAACTCAAAAGAAAGGGTCTCTGCCGGTCGGCACACTCTGCCGGCCGACAGGGGACCACGTCAGTTCCCCATCCTAACCTAGGCTAGGTACGGATGCGGACGACTGACACAAAGGAAACGGAAAAAATAGAAGGGAAGGACAGAGGGTCCTATCCAACCTTGCCTTGGTTAAGGGTCATTCCCAACTAAGAGAGCTCATCTCAGCCAGAGAAAACCCGAGAGGGAGGCCGGCACTACTGGCTGCCCCCCTAAAACCAAGGCAAGGAAGGAATTGCTATTCCAGAAAAGGGAACATATCCCGAATCCAGAACGGCAAAGAGGACAAGTCTGAGGGGTCACCGAGCGAAGGGATCACTACTGGAACCCAACAAGGTGATCCAAGGGGGATAAACCCCTTATGCCCGTGTCAGTCAGCAAGGGAGACTCTGCCCCACGCTAGACCAACCCGGACTCAGACTAATACACTGCTGTACTGTCCCCCTCTGAACCAATTCAGTTGGAACAGGAAGGTACAGTACTACTCCAGCATAGATATATTTGAAATTTAATTCAAACAAACCACTAGAGTTAAGCCTAAGGCTTAAACAGAGGGAAAGGGTTTGCCCCTTCCCCGAAGAGAAGGGAGCAAACGGGGAAACAGATAATATTGTAATGACCTAAGACAACCTAGCCTAGGCACTAAGAGAATCGATTACCTAATTCACCGAAACTCACTCCAATACTATCTTGGAAAGTACTCGAAAAGGGCTTATATGTATAACGTTGCCTAACGCTTAAAGCAATATAAAATCACACTTGGAAGACTAATTATCATGCAGGAAGTACACGGGCCAACAGCTAGCCTACGAAGACTAGTGTTGGTCAGCCTAGGCAAAACTTTCGCCAGGCACACTACTATCGCATCATAACAGAATTCCTAAATAAGCTAAGCAGCTAATTATTAAAGCGCAAAGGGCTGGGAACGTCGCTCTTGCTAACAAATAAATCCTATTCTAGCGAGCGACAGCATCCATGATGCCTCCAGCAGGCAACAGCTCTTGTATCAAAGATAACTCTTTTAATTACTTTAATTTTAAACAAGAGCCTACATTTATACATAAAAGAAATAGTACTCAACTTATCCGAGGCAGAAGAAGTTGGAGAAAGCATTATCAACGAGAAAATCCAAGATTTTGGTAGTAATACAGGGAAAAACACCGAGTCGTATAGCTACGCAAAAAGGAATACAGATGGCGCCGCGAGCGGCGCAGGGCACGCTTACGAAACGGGGAGGAGAGATGCCTTACGAACGGCTCCCCCCTTTCTTATCGTTTTCGTTTTCTTGCCATTTGACCCCTACGAAGTGTTAACTCTATTCGGGGTATAGATTGCTATGAGGCGTGTCAAGAATACGTCCACTGATATTTACGATATCCCTAAGGTCTTTTTTAGGGATACTCGCTCCAGGAGTTAGAATTCTGGGTACCTTAAGGTAAATTCTCTGGGAATATCGCCGTAGTTGTAATATACCCTAGGAAGCTGCCTTTAAGGAACTTCCATCAGGACGACATGGCTTGAGCCCAAAAATAACTGTTATCCTTTCCTGTTTATGTGTAGAATTATGAACATTCCATTGAGCAATCTTCTATACTCTGATTCAATACCAGATGATTTTTCTGTATTTGGCAATCAAACAAACATATTACTGATAAGGATACTTTAATTTGTAAAATAATGTTATCAAGTAAGGGATTTTGACGTAGGAAAAATCTATTTCTAGGCGAGAGACCTGTGCCGCCCAGTGAAATGATCCTTTTACATCATTTCTTAGGTAAAAACTGCTATGAATTTACCAGAGAAAAAATTGTATAGGAATGCTAGGTTGAACCCAGCTCGCTTACCTAATAAGGTGTCGGTATAAATAACTGGGGCGTGATAAATCACAACCAGAGGTCTTGCACCATTTAGATAACTCCTGTCAACATCCCTGAACAGCGAGGAGCCGTTCAACATCCTAACTCCAATCGCTACTACGAACGAGCCCACCCACGCTAGTGACGTCACTCCTATAGCACCCCAGATTGGGGCCTGGAAGGGAGGGACAAGTGGGTTCACTGGGCGGCACAGGTCTCTCGCCCAGAAATAGATTTTTCCTACGTCAAAATCCATTTTCTGGGCTCTGACCTGTGCCGCCCAGTGAAATGCTACCAGAGAATAGGGACCCAATATGGCTAACTCCCTGGGGAGAAAATAACACAAAAATAGTAATACATGGTGGAATTTAATAACAAACAGGAGGGATAGGAATCCCATAGGCAAGTGATCAACATGGTTATGAGTGGAGAATATCCACTGAAAACAATAATAAAGTAACACGAAGGTAAGTAATCCACAAGATAAAATTATTAATCAATACATGGTAAACAATCCCATAAAGGGATGGTAAAAGAACAAGCAGAACTGTGAATATAGCAAAATACATAATATCAAAATTAAAATTTAAATAAAATCAACTCGAGGGATTAAGCATAGATGAAACCAAAACAATTGGTAGGACATATCAATGAATAATAAAATAAATACACCATAGGGGTGTATGGCAAAGGATAATCAAACCAGGTAGGGACAATAAGAAAGCCAGGGAGGAGGGAAAGAGGACAGAACAAGACGTTGTGATTAGGACTCAGAGCCTTCAAGAGGAACTACATTCCCAGCTGCTACTGTTGCAAATTTAAGAGCTTCTAAAGGTTTTAGGTAGTGGCGTTTAAAAACTTTAGGGGACTTCCAACTCGTATATTTTGTGAGCTCATCAAATTTCATATGATGAAAAAAGTTAATTGAAGTAGCAACAGCTCGAATATCATGGACGTGTGGGAATGACTTGGGATTAGCTTGTTTAATAAAATAAAGAATTTGTTGTCTAATTCCTTTTAAGGGTAATAGTTCCTCCATTCTCTCTAATAAACAAGGGCCCTGTGGAAGTAGTGGAAGTTCTACTCAAGTAGGATTTCAGGGTTGTAACTGGACACAAACTCTCTACAGGCCCTCCTCGCTTTGACAAAGCAATAGAGGTCCCTAGTCACCGTGGCCAGATGGATCTTGGCCATTACCATGAACATCTCAGGCATCTTGGGGTCGCTAGCCATTGTCTCCATGTTAGTCTGGAGAGACATCGAGGCTGCCAGGCGCTCCTTTGTGTCCAATTCCCTCCGTAGGAGGAATTCCGACAACTTGGGAAGGTTTTCGCCGAACTGCTGACCTGCAATGTCGGCGTCCAACTTCCCAACCGAGAAAGTGAGGTGCACCTCCTTCCAGTCCTTATTATCCAGCGGCAAAGCCAACGACAGTGGTTTGCATTCCTCCAGAGATGGACACGGTTTGCCAGCTTCAACCGCCTTCAAGACGGCCGCGAACCCTTTCTGCATAAAGGGGAAGGCCCTAGCCGGGGAGGATACAAAGGAGGGGTGCTTCTTACTCAGAGCAGCAACTTTAGAGTTTGAGAACCCCCTCTCCTTCAAAGCAGCTGTTAGGGTAGCTTGAGCCTTGGAGTGATCCAGGATGATCACCTCCTTCGGTTCCGTCTCCTCTTTCGAGGCCGGCTCCTTCTTCAGACGGACATAACAGTCAGGGTAGGCCCCTCTACTGGGCCAGAATTCCACCTCCTCAAGGGGAACTGAGCCCAGTTTCTCCGACATGACGATCTTCCCGATCGTCATCGGCATGTGCTCGGCATATCTCCACGGGTTGGCATCCGAGCACAGAGGAAGGTCCTTCACGTTGAGCTTCTTTGGAGGTCCACGTGATGCTGTGATCTTCTGCATCTGGAGCTCCAAAGTAGCGGCCTTCTGATTATTCTCCCTCTGCATCTGTTGGATCATACCAACGATGGAAGAGAGAGCCTGTCCCAGCTCTGCTGGAAGAGCGGACGAGGTAGAGGGGATAGGTTCAGGGATCTGAACCGGAACGTCTGAAGGTACGGGAACCTCTTCCTCCACGGCAATAGGATCTTGATCCTCCTCCTCACCCTCTGCGAGGAGATCCTGTTCCGCACGATCGGACAAGTCAGACATCTTGTCATCCAACTGGATGTCCTGCATGGCATCCGCAACATCCTCCTCCACTGGGATCTGGACGAGAGGGATCTCCGGCCGAGGCTGGGGAACAACAGCGTCAGTGGAAGCTTTGGGAAAAAGGTATGCCCTCATCTTCTCATTAGGAAGATAAGGTCCAGTGGTGTTCTTCTGAAAACCCCTTACCCATAAGCGGAGCTTCTCCCTCGCTGCATCCCTTGACTCCGCCGACCTAGGGGATTCAAAAGCCTCTGATAGCAGGTTAGTACATACTGCACATACCTGCGGATCCCAGTAGCGATGATCATCATTGGAGGCTGCGCAAGCCGCGTGCCTCCTACACGAGACATGTCCGCAAAAGTTCTTGCTGCGGACATTGCAGAAGACACTATCACACTTCGGATACTCCTCCTGTAAAAGAAGAAAATTTCCATGAAAATCAAGTGAATTTCAATTCACATGTAAATATGAGTATTCACAAAGAATAAGGGAAAGACACCTACTTGTGAAACCCACACAATCACCTGTGGAAGCCCACCAGCCAAAGTCACGTAGTTAGTCTTTACTAGAATAACCAGAGATCGTATTTCCCAAGGAAATTAGGTGTAGCTCACACCTAAGGTAAAATTTTACCATTCTGGCCAGGGATGAAAAGAATTCTCTTTTTATCCTTGTAAGGCGACACCAAGTGATTGCACAAAGTAACACAAGTAAGTTAGAAAAGACAGTGTTGTAACCTACTATATCATGGTCTCAAGAAAGAACTGATACAGTACATGAGGGTGGTGTGCCGGCCGGCTATTGCCGGTCAGTACCCCCCCCCCCCCCCCCCCCCCCCCGTTTTTTCCAAAGGTAGATCTCAAGTACACAACTCCAGATCACCCCTATTGGGGAGAACTCCAGATCCCATGCCTGAACCGGCCGGCAGTGGTTGCCGGTCCGCAGCCACCCGGTTAGCACTGTGTTGCCGGCCATCACTCTTAGTGGCCGGCTAACCGGGCAGTGTAGCAGGCCGGCCGGCAGCGGTAAGCAAACCCTGCCGGCTGGCCTCCACACCAGGTAGCGCTCGGCTGCCGGCCGCCACTCATAGTGGCCGGCAGATGAGCAAGAGACCGGCCGGCAAAGGTATATAACCACCGCCGACCGACAGCAAGAGAACTGGAGAACACCCCCCCCCCACCGGCGGCCGGCCTGTAGGCCGGCAGACGGCAAGGACAACACATAAGAAGACAACAGAATGAGTGCCGGGCTAAGAGGCTATGAGCCTCTGTGCCCGGCACCCGAAAGAGTGCCGAGAGGAAGGGGAGACACTAAGTCAGGCTTCCTAACCGCTGCATACTGAATCTACAGACGGCAGCGGTGGAGGGACCAAGAAAGGACCGGGCAGAACTCAAAAGAAAGGGTCTCTGCCGGTCGGCACACTCTGCCGGCCGACAGGGGACCACGTCAGTTCCCCATCCTAACCTAGGCTAGGTACGGATGCGGACGACTGACACAAAGGAAACGGAAAAAATAGAAGGGAAGGACAGAGGGTCCTATCCAACCTTGCCTTGGTTAAGGGTCATTCCCAACTAAGAGAGCTCATCTCAGCCAGAGAAAACCCGAGAGGGAGGCCGGCACTACTGGCTGCCCCCCTAAAACCAAGGCAAGGAAGGAATTGCTATTCCAGAAAAGGGAACATATCCCGAATCCAGAACGGCAAAGAGGACAAGTCTGAGGGGTCACCGAGCGAAGGGATCACTACTGGAACCCAACAAGGTGATCCAAGGGGGATAAACCCCTTATGCCCGTGTCAGTCAGCAAGGGAGACTCTGCCCCACGCTAGACCAACCCGGACTCAGACTAATACACTGCTGTACTGTCCCCCTCTGAACCAATTCAGTTGGAACAGGAAGGTACAGTACTACTCCAGCATAGATATATTTGAAATTTAATTCAAACAAACCACTAGAGTTAAGCCTAAGGCTTAAACAGAGGGAAAGGGTTTGCCCCTTCCCCGAAGAGAAGGGAGCAAACGGGGAAACAGATAATATTGTAATGACCTAAGACAACCTAGCCTAGGCACTAAGAGAATCGATTACCTAATTCACCGAAACTCACTCCAATACTATCTTGGAAAGTACTCGAAAAGGGCTTATATGTATAACGTTGCCTAACGCTTAAAGCAATATAAAATCACACTTGGAAGACTAATTATCATGCAGGAAGTACACGGGCCAACAGCTAGCCTACGAAGACTAGTGTTGGTCAGCCTAGGCAAAACTTTCGCCAGGCACACTACTATCGCATCATAACAGAATTCCTAAATAAGCTATGCAGCTAATTATTAAAGCGCAAAGGGCTGGGAACGTCGCTCTTGCTAACAAATAAATCCTATTCTAGCGAGCGACAGCATCCATGATGCCTCCAGCAGGCAACAGCTCTTGTATCAAAGATAACTCTTTTAATTACTTTAATTTTAAACAAGAGCCTACATTTATACATAAAAGAAATAGTACTCAACTTATCCGAGGCAGAAGAAGTTGGAGAAAGCATTATCAACGAGAAAATCCAAGATTTTGGTAGTAATACAGGGAAAAACACCGAGTCGTATAGCTACGCAAAAAGGAATACAGATGGCGCCGCGAGCGGCGCAGGGCACGCTTACGAAACGGGGAGGAGAGATGCCTTACGAACGGCTCCCCCCTTTCTTATCGTTTTCGTTTTCTTGCCATTTGACCCCTACGAAGTGTTAACTCTATTCGGGGTATAGATTGCTATGAGGCGTGTCAAGAATACGTCCACTGATATTTACGATATCCCTAAGGTCTTTTTTAGGGATACTCGCTCCAGGAGTTAGAATTCTGGGTACCTTAAGGTAAATTCTCTGGGAATATCGCCGTAGTTGTAATATACCCTAGGAAGCTGCCTTTAAGGAACTTCCATCAGGACGACATGGCTTGAGCCCAAAAATAACTGTTATCCTTTCCTGTTTATGTGTAGAATTATGAACATTCCATTGAGCAATCTTCTATACTCTGATTCAATACCAGATGATTTTTCTGTATTTGGCAATCAAACAAACATATTACTGATAAGGATACTTTAATTTGTAAAATAATGTTATCAAGTAAGGGATTTTGACGTAGGAAAAATCTATTTCTAGGCGAGAGACCTGTGCCGCCCAGTGAAATGATCCTTTTACATCATTTCTAAGGTAAAAACTGCTATGAATTTACCAGAGAAAAAATTGTATAGGAATGCTAGGTTGAACCCAGCTCGCTTACCTAATAAGGTGTCGGTATAAATAACTGGGGCGTGATAAATCACAACCAGAGGTCTTGCACCATTTAGATAACTCCTGTCAACATCCCTGAACAGCGAGGAGCCGTTCAACATCCTAACTCCAATCGCTACTACGAACGAGCCCACCCACGCTAGTGACGTCACTCCTATAGCACCCCAGATTGGGGCCTGGAAGGGAGGGACAAGTGGGTTCACTGGGCGGCACAGGTCTCTCGCCCAGAAATAGATTTTTCCTACGTCAAAATCCATTTTCTGGGCTCTGACCTGTGCCGCCCAGTGAAATGCTACCAGAGAATAGGGACCCAATATGGCTAACTCCCTGGGGAGAAAATAACACAAAAATAGTAATACATGGTGGAATTTAATAACAAACAGGAGGGATAGGAATCCCATAGGCAAGTGATCAACATGGTTATGAGTGGAGAATATCCACTGAAAACAATAATAAAGTAACACGAAGGTAAGTAATCCACAAGATAAAATTATTAATCAATACATGGTAAACAATCCCATAAAGGGATGGTAAAAGAACAAGCAGAACTGTGAATATAGCAAAATACATAATATCAAAATTAAAATTTAAATAAAATCAACTCGAGGGATTAAGCATAGATGAAACCAAAACAATTGGTAGGACATATCAATGAATAATAAAATAAATACACCATAGGGGTGTATGGCAAAGGATAATCAAACCAGGTAGGGACAATAAGAAAGCCAGGGAGGAGGGAAAGAGGACAGAACAAGACGTTGTGATTAGGACTCAGAGCCTTCAAGAGGAACTACATTCCCAGCTGCTACTGTTGCAAATTTAAGAGCTTCTAAAGGTTTTAGGTAGTGGCGTTTAAAAACTTTAGGGGACTTCCAACTCGTATATTTTGTGAGCTCATCAAATTTCATATGATGAAAAAAGTTAATTGAAGTAGCAACAGCTCGAATATCATGGACGTGTGGGAATGACTTGGGATTAGCTTGTTTAATAAAATAAAGAATTTGTTGTCTAATTCCTTTTAAGGGTAATAGTTCCTCCATTCTCTCTAATAAACAAGGGCCCTGTGGAAGTAGTGGAAGTTCTACTCAAGTAGGATTTCAGGGTGGTAACTGGACACAGGGATGGATCCCGAGGAAGTGGAACAATCTTCCAGGGAGACCACCTGTTCTGGGGATCTTCATTTTTAGCCAGGAATACTTTGTCAGGGGAGAGAAGGACCTCACCCGAAAGGAGGAACTCGATATGACCTGGGTCTCTTGATAGGGCCGACAATTCTGAGATTCTAGAGCCAGAGGCGAGGCTCAAAAGAAAAAGTGTCTTCCTTAGCAATGCCATATAGTTACACAACTCATTCAAAGTGTCAGAGGCTAGCTTTAAGACATCGTTCAAGAACCAAGAAACTGCGCTAGGGCGAGTTGATGGTTTCAGTCTGGCACAAGCTCTTGGGATGGAAGAGAAGTATGAATCCGTCAAGTCAATGTCAAAACCAACATGGAAGATCTTTTTCAAGGCTGATTTGATCGTGGTAATTGTGTTGGCTGCTAGGCCCGATTCAAAGAGAGTCCTAAAGAATGTCACAGTCAGGTTCATCGTCATTTTCTCAACTTGTGAGTCTTTCAAAAACTTTGCCAGTTTTTTGACGGCTGAGTCATACTGACGAAGAGTGGATTCTCTCTTGTCTGATTCCAGGAATAGTGTATTCAGAGGGTCGATGTTTGCACCCTTTTGAGCTACGAACTTCATGAAGTCCATAAAGTTAGGGCATTCAGAATCCTTGAGGAAGCGAACACATTGCGCGTTTGTACTACCTGTGTTAGAACAGGATTGGGTACAGTATTCGCCGGGGGCGGAGACCTAGCTCTAGTAATAAGGGGAACCAGTTGCTTTTGGGCCAGTTGGGAGCTATCAGAGCCACTCGGCCCTTGAAAGATCTGAGCTTGTGCAGTACTTTCAGCAGGAGATTTATCATCTTCCAAGTGTTCCAGTCTATTGACATAGCGTCCATGGCATAAGCCTGAGGGTCCAGGTTGGGGGCTACATAACATTTTAGTTTGCGATTGGATTCCGTCTCAAACAGATCCACCTGGAGACCCGGGACCTGAGATGAGATCCATTGGAAGGATCGATTGTCCAGTGACCACTCCGACTCCAAGGGAGTCGTCCGGGAAAGTGCGTCCGCCACTACATTCTGAACCCCCGCCAGGTGGACTGCTGGCAAATGCTACTTGTATGATGTTGCCATGGAGAAAATTGCCAGCATGACGTGGTTTATATGGGCTGACCTGGAGCCTCCTCTGTTGATGCAGTGAACTATGACTGCACTTTCGAGGACCAGTCTGATATGCAGATTCCTTGCTGGGGTGAGACATTTTAGGGTAAGTAAGACTGCCATGGCCTCTAGGACATTTATGTGCATTTGTTGAAATATCGGAGACCATAACCCTTGGACTTTCTTGTGTTGAGAGTAACCTCCCCACCCTGTGAGGGAGGCGTCTGTGTGAACGACGAGTCCCGGGGCAGGATATTGCAGAGGAACTGACTTGGAAAGGTTCTTGACCTTCATCCAATGCTGCAGACTTTTCCTCAGAATTGGGGGAAGGCGAGCTCGCCTGTCTCGACATTTCTTGGTTGCTCTGGAACGCCACACTCTGTTTATGTCCTTTAGTTTGAACTTTAGGACGATGTCTGTGACGGAGGCGAACTGTAAGGAGCCTAGTATTCTTTCCTGGTTCCGTCTGGATGTCAACTTGTCTCTGAGGAACTGTTTCGTGTTCCTCGCCATTTCCTTCCTTTTGGCTTTGGGCAGGCACAATGTTTGGGAATTGAGGTCCCATTGTAGCCCCAGCCACTGAAACTTGGTCTCCGGGACCAGGTGGGATTTCTCGAGGTTGACCTGAAATCCTAGACGTCGAAGGAAATTGAGTGCCTTGTGCGTCGCCGAGTGGCAGTTCTGGACGTTGTTCGACCAGATCAGCCAATCATCGAGATAAGCCACTACTTGAATCCCTTGGGTTCGAAGTCCCTGAATCACCGTCTCGGCCAGCTTGGTGAAGATTCTGGGTGTTATGTTGAGCCCGAATGGCATCACCTTGAAAGCATAAGCTTGTTTGCCCAGCTTGAAGCCTAGGAAGGGGCGAAAATGCCTTGCTATTGGAACGTGATAGTAGGCATCTGTAAGATCGATGGAGGTGGTGACGGCCTCACGGGGAAGTAGGGTCCGCACCTGCGAGACGGTAAGCATGTGGAATTTTTCGCAACAAATGAAGGAGTTTAGACGAGACAGGTCCAGGATTACCCTTCGTTTGTCTGAGCCTTTCTTTGGCACGCTGAATAAGCGACCTTGAAATTTTAAGCGACGCATGCTTTGGATTGCGTTCTTTTGCAACAGATCCTTTGTAAATGAACATAGCTCTTCTGTCGGGAGTTGGTAGAAACTGTTTGGTGGAGGGGGTCCCTGTAGCCAGCTCCACCCCAGACCTGTGGAGATTATGCTGGAAGCCCAGTTGCTGAACTTCCAGTGGTCCCGAAATTTGTAAAGTCTCCATCCTACCTGCAACTTCTCAATGGCTGGATGAAGATTTGCCACCTCTGCCTCCGCAGAAAGTCTTGCCTCGGTGGGAACCCCTTCCGCTACCTCGGTTACGAAAGGCACCTCTGGAGCCTCTGTGGCGCTGGTAGCCTTGGAAAGAACCCTGAGATTCATTAGTGGGGTTGAAAGCTGGGGAGGCAGCAAACGAAGTCGATGCGACTTGTGTTTGAGGAACCAACACATACTGCTGTTGGGGTTGGCCCTTAGAGGTAGAAGGCTGGGAGCCCTGTGAAACAGGGACAGACTGGACTGGGACAGACTGGACTGGGACAGGTTGAACTACCTGAAGAGGCTGTCTGAATTGAGAGGAGTGGAAGGGCCTCAACCTCTTCCTGCCACGAACTGGAGCACTGGGAGACTAATATTTCCTTTTGGGAACTAGACCCCACCTAACCTTGAGGCTTTGGTTAACTCGAGCTGCCTTGCTGAGGACAGTGTTAACCATATCCTCCGGGAAGAGGTCCGGACCCCAGACTGAGGCTTTGATGAGCCTATTAGGTTCATGGCGAATAGTAGCCTCTGATAATACATGACGCCGGCAACGGAATCTGGCGTTATGGAAGTCATATGCGTCGACTAATAAGGTCTGCAGAAGTGACTTCGTGAGGACCTTAAAGTTAGGTTCCTCGTCGTAAGTGGCAACGGTCATCTCCAATAAAGCAGTAGAATTAATGGATCTACTGAGCCTACACCGGGTCTCAAACTCTATTTTGATTAGGGACTCTGGTAGCTTGGGGAGGCGTTCACTGAACTGCGTCGAAGCACAGTCCGGGCTCAGTTTTCCTACCGAAAAGGTAGATGGGGCATTCTGCCAGCACTCATGGTCACCAGGGAAGAGAAGGGTAGTCAATTCTGTCTCCCGCAACTGGGGTAAGGGCTTCTCTTCCTTGGAAGCCTGATAGGCTATTTCCATGATCTTAGTTGTGCACGGAGTAGGATTATGTTCGTCTATTACAAACATGGTATATGAATTCTTATGGGGTGTGATCATTGTGTTCACACAATCCCACTTGTTGAAGGCATGGACCAAAACAGACTGGGCCTGTTCCTTGGGAAAGATCACAGTCTCCTTAGGGACCTTATCTAGGCGGATCAGAGCCTCATCAGTCAAACGAGCGAAGCCGGGAAAGGGGAATTGCAGACCCGGTGGGTAGAACTCGAAGTCCTCAATCGGTCGAGTTCCGAAACCTTCAATGGACAACCTGCCATCCGAAAAGGGGGCATGTAGAGCTAACCTCCAGGGGTTACTCTTAGTAAAGGGTGGAAGCTTAGAGGCGTCAGGGATGGCATATTGCTGTTGTTGTGGCAGCCCCAAACGCATGAGACCTTGGACTAGGTTCTCAACATTAGCAACCCTTTCTTGCTGTTGTTGAAAAGTTATGATGGCTTGCTGAGTATGAGACGATAACATCGTCTCAAAGCGAGAAAACAGCCTCTTTGAGAAGTCTGCCGGGTTAAATGGTTCCGCCGGAGGGGGAACAGATGTCGAACCGGAGACCGGTCCTTGAGAAGTCGAGGGTATGGCAACGGAGTCTTTGGGGACTCTAGTGAAGGAAGATTTGGACGACCTCGATGACTTCGAAGACTTGTGGGTCTTATGTAAAGGCTTGCGGTGAGCCTTAACCTTGGGGATCACAGACCGAAGCTTGAGATCAGCATCGGAAGTCCCCGGAAAACCTTGAAAGGAAGATTGGTTCGAAGTAGAAGAGAAAGTCGGGCTGAGGAGAGGAATCTCAGCCCGGGACCCACCTGACTCACCTATCTCCCTACCTGTGTCGGGTTCCTCAAGAACCATGGGTTCGACGTCAAGATTAAGGGTTGCGACGTCTTCTGTTATTGTCCCGCTCGTCTCTCCTTGGTCCGGGGCTAAAAGCAGGGACTCAATACTTTCTATGATGGGGTCCGCCAACTCCTTGGGGACCGCTGCAGATGTTTTGGCAGGGAACACCATTGTTCCGATAAAATGTAAGGTTGCTTAGCCTTTGCATTCTGGGCGAATCCGCCAATCCAGACCTTGAGGGTTGCTAGGGCCGAAGTCTTAGCAGACTCGGAGCTCTGAAAGAGAACAGGCCATTAGTGAAGGAAAGGGAATCATGCCGAAGAAAAAAGGAGGGACCAGGGACCTCCGAACACGAGGCCCTAGAGAGCATGCAAGAAGCAAAATGATGCAATTAAAATTAATTAATTGTAATTAATTGTAACTCCACTTACCAAGTCTATAAAGAACGGCTAAGAAGATACACTTACCGATTCAGAGGTTAAAGTGGAGGCTAGCTTGTAGCATACTACACAGTTGTCCGGATGCCAAACAGTGAGGTCATCCACCAGGACAGCACAATGGGCATGAGAGCGACACACATCGTGTTCGCAGGGCTGACTAAGGACCGCCGCGCATGCCTTCATGGAACAGCGTACCGCCTGTAAAATAAAAGATACACGAGTATCTCGTGAGTAAGCTGGAGGAGCCCGGAGGCTCCGGGAGCTTAGAATACACCGCTGTAGCGGAGCTTGTAAAATAATAATAATAAAATAAACATAACATAGATAAGAATAAGTCAAACCGTAATCGTGATCATACCCGGGGTGGGGGAAGTCGAGATCAGGGGATATATATATAGTTATGTATGAATATATAATGCGATTAATCCTAGTAGATAAGGTCACGCTGGCTCCGAGGAGACAATTGAGCGAGCCCAGGGCTCATGAAAGCCTACCGGAGAAGGCGGATAGGGGAGTCGAGGGATAAACCCATCGATGACACAAGGAATTAATCGAACTCGACATGGGAATAAACGAAGACTATGTCCTGAGATCCCGTAAGGAATAATATTATATGTGGAGTCCGTGGAGTGCGGAACACCATATAATGAGGGGGGAAAAGGGAGGGATCTGTAATGGGTCCATGAGGTGCAGGACCGGGTGGGGTAGCAGGAATAAAAAGTGTATAAATATGAATATACACGATGTAAAAACCCAGACCGAACCGGATCCCACCCGCCTACCGATGGCCAATCAGACGGTGGGGAGAAACGGCAACGGAAGGGTAGGGGAATAAGAACAATAACGTATAACAAGCCTTACACACAAACGAAATCCGCCCAGGGCGGAACAGAGTGATAATCGGTGTCAACATCCCCAAGGGGATATGAACAAGGCTGATTCCGAGCCTCCATATGAGAGCGAGTGAAGACATCCCTGAGGTGGGGGGGGGGGTTGAAGAGGCTAACGGGAAGGGCAGAAGAACAGGTGTACCAACCTGAACTGAGACCCATGACTGAGATCACGCGGAAAGACTAATAATAATAATGTCACTGATATGATAATATGAAAAAGGGAGGCATGCTGGATAATGATAATAAACGTAAAATAATCCGAAGGGACAAACGGAGAGGCAGGGGAAGACCAAGCCTAACAGCGCGGGAGAGACCGAGCTAGGCAGGGCTGCCAACCAAACAAGATGTCGATGAGGTGCCGACAACAAACATAAAATAATAACTGCCTCGCGAAAGTCCCAACGAACTATCTTACTAGTAATATAATGTATACGCTAATATGATCGCTACTACGAACGTGAAACGTAAACGAGTAAAACTAGAAACGCCTGAAGGCGACCAGGCATGCCAACCTCATGAACAAGATATCGTAATATCATAACTAGCTGTTAATATAATAACAGACAAATTCCATAGTATAAAATAACACAGGGTGTGAACCGTGGATACCCAGAAGTTCAGGACGAGAAACAATCAGTATAGAAGACTGATTGCTAAGCGTCAAGAACGAGAGAGAGAGAGGAGGTAGCCAGCCAGCATGGCGGACCCGATGCGGGGTCGCGTAATATAAAAACTGAGATAATTAAAAAACCAAGGGCAAGACTACCTCCAAACACTCAAAACTCATAGATCTGGTACTTAACTTAGGTGGAGTAACAGTAGAATCCGACATCCTGGGATAAATCCTGGGTAAACCAAAGGTAAACACACACACCACAAAGAATAACAGCGTTCAAGCAGGTGCTATGAAAAGGAGTGACGTCACTAGCGCGGGTGGGCTCGTTCATAGTAGCGATTGGAGTTAGGATGTTGAACAGCTCCTCGCTGTTCAGGGATGTTGACAGGAGTTATCTAGATGGTGCGAGACCTCTGGTTGTGATTTATCATGCCCCAGTTATTTATACCAACACCTTATTAGGTGAGCGAGCTGGGTTCAACCTAGCATTCCTATACAATTTTTTCTCTGGTAAATTCATAGCAGTTATTACCTTAGAAATGATGTAAAAGGAGCATTTCACTGGGCGGCACAGGTCAGAGCCCAGAAAATGTGTTTATACTCTTCGCCTAATGTTTTTATGTCTTGTAATTTCTTAGATTTACTATTTTATTCATTCGATTACCTGATAAAGTACAGTACAGTACTTTCTTCATTAATCTTAATCATCCTTTTTTATATCTAAGAAAATACAAACCAACAAGAATTACTTTCTTTTCTCCTCAGCACCAAAGGTTAGTGAAAATTCTTCACGAATAAAGTGGAATACGCATACTTGTAGAAATATTCAAGCAAGATACAGAGCTCTGGATGACTATATTCCTCTGTGGACTACATGGCAAGGTATTCCTGTTAAACTTAGGAAAATGGAGATGCATAAAGAATGGTCGTACCCAGCAGAGAGTAATGGAAGTGATAATTTTGTGTCAGAAAATAAAATATCTCGTGACTCATTAAGTGAAAAGGAAGTTAGAAATTCAAGTGATAGTGTTATTTGTAATAAAATCAATCTCAAAGATAATGTTAAACCAGGGACAGCTGTATATGATAGAACAACAAAAACAGTAAATGTTAAGTGTTTGGATCATTGGGTGAGTTTTAGTCAAGTCTTATTGAAGGGACGAAAACCAATGAGTGCGCATGAATTTTATAATGGTTTCATGAGTAAATATCCTAACAAACAGCTTGAATTTTGCTAAGGGAATTTTTTAATTATATACTGTATATATGCATGATTTCATGTAATTTTTTTATACACTGCTTTTATAGTTGAAATTTTATGTAATGGTTTATTATGTTTCTGACAGCTTTTTAGAGTTGATCATAAGAAAAAGGTTTTACACTCATTAACATTTTTAGTCCACATAGCTGACGCTCTAGCAAGTACTGTACAGTACTTGCAATAGCAAATAAGTGTTGCTGAGTACTTACTGGAGAAAGAAGTGAACTAATTATAAATTTGGGTCTTATACCAACCTTACAATGCTAAAATGTGAGATGTTTAAAAATGGTTTAACTAGGGTTTGATAAGAGTAAGATATCTTTATTATGAAAGGTATTTTTTTAATTCAGTTTGAAGTCTATTTCTTTAGCTGTACAGTGAGGAGAGAATATTTTTTTCTAACTTTACCATGAGAGAAAAAAAGTTCAGCATATGTGAAGTACAGTAATGTACTGTACTGAATATTAATACTGTAGATGATTTATCAGGTAAAAAAATAAAGAATTGTGCTCTGATGTACAAGTGATTCAATTGAAATTTGCATATGCATTCTTAGTACAGTACAATACAGTACTCTATATTACTTCCTTTATATGGTTAAAGAAGCTTAAAGAATTATTGTCTTTTTAAAGATTTTTAAATGATTACATTTTCAATTTTCTTGGCAGACACATGGTTTTACAAAACTAAATGATGACAGTATTGACTCGTGTTAAATATTTTAAAACTGCTGAACTTCATTGAAAGCCATTAGATAAGCTTTTATAGAAGTAATTTGAATAATTAGATGAAGCAAGTTATTGTGATAAGAATCAGAAGTGAATTTATCCCCAAATAATTTATATTCATTGTTACAGATAATGTACAGTATGTTGATAACAGCAAAACTTGGAAATATCACGAAAGAGAAATTTCAATGTGAATTTGTAGATATTGTAAATAAATGAGTTTGTAAGAAATTTTTTATGCTATTCATTCTTCTATGAAAATTGTATGACAAATTTGATTTCTGATGGGATGTAATTGAATCGTGGATGATGTAAAGCAAAGTGGCAGGTGTGTGGTTTGCAAAAAAAAAAAATAAATAAAACAATTTTAAAGGGATTGTAAAAGTGTTAAGGAGCTGAGTCCTGTATACTGTCCTGTATTGCTTTGTAATATCATCATGTGTAACTATAGAACAAATTGTGTAAGAGTACTTAAAGTATACAGCATTTTTATAAAACTAATGCATGACTACTTTACAAGGAAAGCTTATGTTAAGAAGGCAGTTACAATTTTTTATGTTTTATAAACAAAAGTTGTAAAGTATTGGATTTTACTATGAAGCAATGTTTTTGTAATAATTTTAATGTCAGCATACATGAAGTAGCCACCACAGGACAATGGAGAGCGTCTGCATGCTCCTGTAGGTCACGTCTTGCAGGAAGTGGGAGGTGAAGGTCGGTAACACTTTCACCTCATCACTGGTGTGGCCTGCGTCACAGAGTAGCTGCTTATAAACTTTATTGGAGTATTACTACCTTTAACATTATGAGCTCTAGGTCACCTCTATGAGGAGAAGGATAAGGATTCAATGACCAGTCCATGACCTTGTATGTCACAGTCATGCACGTGTTCCTGGTGAGCCTCCTTTGACTCTCCTAGTGTTTGCGAAGCGTATCAAACCCTTGGGGCGAGCTATTGTATCTTCCCCGAGGTAGAACCTCAAGTTAATCACTGGCGTAATAGCCAATGATGCAGATCATTTATCACGCCTGAGGCCGAGCTGTCTGGAAAGAAGTCGGATGTTACTCGGTTTCTCACTGGGAGTGAGAGACATTGAAGGTGACTCATAGGGTATGCCTACTCTCTTGCTGAGGGTATTACTGGGAGAGTCTTGTCCTCAGGATCAGGTGATGATCTGCTGTCTATAACTCTTGAGTCTTCATGGGGCACCTCGTGACTAAAGGAAGCAACCCATGCCCCGTAGAGGGGTTTTATTACCCAACTGCGGGTAGGTAGGGTCAAACTCTGTGAAGAGCAACGATTGGCAACGTGGAAGAAAGGTTAGGCCTTTAGGTCTGGAGGAGATGCTTAAGGAACGTGCAGTGGCCTCCCATCCCCTAAGTCTAGGAGTGGAATTCCTCCTGATGGCAAATTGAGAGTCTATTACTGGAATAGCACCCTCGAGAAGAGAGACAATCTTTACACGACCCTCACCACGGAGAAAACAGTCCCCTGATCTGAGAGACCAAAGCTGAAGAAAACTTCGGTATCCAGATTTAGTCTTTGCAACTTGTTGTGACAAATGGTTGTACTTCCCTTGAGAGAAGAAGCTAGATAGTCTCCAGGTGTTACGTCGCAGCGAAGCTACCCATAGTGAGAGATGTTCACCTGTGGTTGATAGAGTAGATTGAGTCGTAAAGGCAGTCCTTACTGGGTTCTCCTTTGGGAGTTGTAGATGTGTCTGTTAAGCAAGACAAGTCTTGCTAGCGAGGCAAGTCTGATGGGCTAGCCGAGTCTCTTAACGAGACTTGACTGCCAATGAGGCCTGCTCTGGCGGGTATGGGAGAAGCCATTTTATCTTCAGAGGAATTGTTCAAAGAAGCCTAATAGGTGAAAGCAGTCTCTCCCATAGGAAGAATAGATCAAAGTCTGTTACTGTTAGCCACGCTGCCTCACGAAAGAAGGAAGGCCTCTGAACAGAGGCTGGCGAAGGGAGTCTCCAGTAGAAGGGGTGGATTGGATACATTCCAAATCCCATAGACAGAATCCCCCGAAGGGGAGATCACATAGGTGAAGGAAGTGTTTCCCCTGAATGGAAAAACAGACGAATCTCTGCCGTCACTGTAGTCGATTCTTCCCGAGGGAAGAAAAAAAGCCTATCCAGGAGATTAAGAGACGGTACCATACGTGCTCTGACCATAGTCCCAAGGAAGTGTGGTACAATTCGTGGCCTCCCACCCCATTTCTTTGATGCTTGTATAACAAGCGTCAAATCCGGGAAAAAAACGAGGCGGTTGACTCCCTGGATGAGATTCATGTCTGACGACCTCCTTACCAGGACAGTCTCCTGATCGGATCCTGTAGAGAAGCAGAGAAAAGGAAGATTCCTGTTGCTGAAGGACCTGAGATCTGGCTGTTCCTTAAGAGGTTGGATTCAACGGAGACTTATGCGGTCTTGGCAAACCTGCAGAAGTTTCTGCAAGCTGTTGACCATTTCTATAGATACCCATATTTGACACGATAGTCATGTCTCTCATGAGATTTACACTAATCTTCAGATCGTGGTGAATTCAAGATGTGTCAGAGGAGCTCGAGACTATTAGGATTAGCCAGTCGTCCCAAGGTCTTCGGAGAATGAGGCCGATCCTGAAGGGGCTCGTTGACCTTAGGGTAAAAACCCTTGTGAAAACCTTCATTGCTATCTAAACTGAAGCACCATTCCTTGACATGACAGGCCTGAAGACGGATGTCCAGGAAAAAATGCTAGGAGTATGAGTCCTAGTGGTCATATTGGTACAGGAAGCCATGAGCTAACTGTTTGTATGACTGCAAGCATTTTTCTCTTAAGACAGAGTTTGAAGCTCAAACTTGTTCCCAGAGGAGAGGCTAAAACTAGAGACTTCTGTAAGAAGTGACTGAAGAAGCTCTGTGGTATCTTGATGAATCGCGTCTTTCCATGAGACCGGATGTTGTGATCTCTAGGATAAAGAGGCAACTGCTTCCCACCTACCAATGGAAGATGGAAGACCCAAGAGAGTATGCTCTTGTTGCTTGGATGCAAACTCTCTTTCCTTGGCGGAAAATAAGCTGAGTACTTTGAGCTCGTTGGTTTTTTTTTTTCATTACTGGAAAAACCTCGCCTGAGAATGGAAAACGAAGATATCATTTTCGAACAAGTCCGGTCGAACAGAGAACTCCGTTGGCCAGGGCACCAGCCGCCCGTTGAGATACTACCACTAGAGAGGTATTGGATCCTTTGACTGGCCAGACAGTAATGCATTGGATCCCTCTCTCTGGTCACGGCTTATTTTTTCTTTGCCTACACTTACACAGAATAGTTTGGCCTATTCTTTACATATTCTCGTCTTTCCTCATACGTCTGACAACAATGAGATACTTAACACATCTTCACCCAAGGGGTTAATTACTGTACTGCAATTTGTTCAGTGTACTTTCCTCTTGGTAAGGGTAGAAGAGACTCTTTAGCTGTGGTAAGCAGCTCTTCTAGGAGAAGGACACTCCAAAATTAAACCACTGTTCTCTAGTCTTGGGTAGTGCCATAGCCTCTGTACCATGGTCTTCCACTGTCTTGGGTTGGAGTTCTCTTGCTTGAGGGTACACTCAGGCACACTATTCTATCTTATTTTTTTTTTCTTCCTCTTGTTTTTTTGAAATGGTGTGTTGGGCAGGCTTAATAGAAGGGCCATGGATGCCTGGTGGTTTATCAAGAGGTTGTCTTTTCCTTTTTCTGATTATTTTTCTTCTCAAAACCATCCTTACTGTCCTCCCTTCAGTTGAAGTGGCTATCCTGGAGGGTATTTAGCCTTGCATGGTGTATCGGCTCCTCCATGTTGACCAGTTTTTCCGACTTTTTACTATAGTCTATGGGTATCATCAATCACTTTGTTTATAATTCTGTACGTATTGTTTTTGTTATAATTCTTGTTAATCTAGTTTTTAAGTATGCTGTCTCTTTTTTATTTCTATTAATTCTTATGCTGTCTGGAGACATTGAGCGAAATCCGGGACCAGTACGTCCTAGATTTCGTCAATGTCGTCTTCTGTATTGCAATATTCGTGGTCTTCATGCAAATATCCAAGACCTTACAGTTGCGTCCAGACAGTATGATATTCTTTTGTGCTCAGAAACTTTGGTTTCTAATATGAGGCACTCATCTGAGCTCCTTATAACTGGTTTTAAGAAGCCAATAATGTTGAAACGTGATGCCATCCCTAGGGCCAGGGGAATGGCGGTGTATATTAGGACCGAGTACCCTGCTTCTCATAAGTCCTGCTATCAATGTGGATGTCATGAGATTCAGGTAATAAAAGTTTGTGGCAGGCATAACAACTTTTATTTGTGTTCGATCTACCGGAATCCAGACATAGATGATTCTATCTTCGATTGTCTTCTTACCATTATGGCTAAGATACAAGAAGATGATAGAAAGGCTTCTTTTGTCTTTGTTGGTGATTTTAATGCTCACCATAGGGAGTGGTTAAGTTCTATCTCTCCTACCGATCGCCATGGCTTAAGAGCTTTAGACTTTACCTCTGAATCAGGCTGTGAGCAAATCATAAATGAAGCTACTCACAGGTCTGGTAATTGCTTGGACCTCGTATACACTGACTCCCCTGGCGTTATAACTAGTAAGGTTGGTTCTCCAGTCGGGACATCTGATCATGCCTTGATTTCATTATTAGTGAAGACTGAGCAGCCTGTCCCTGATATATCATATTCTTGTAAAATTTATATGAAATCCCAAGCAAACTGGAATGGGATTTTACATGATCTTTTGTGCTTGAATTGGTCACAATTATATAATAGTGTAGATCCTGTTGTCCCTTTGAATGAGAATCTACTCAACATAATTGATAGGCGTATCCCTTCTCGTGTGCTAAGGTATCGAGTGAAGGACAAACCGTGGTTCAATGATGATTGTAGACGTGCTTATTTGGAGAAACAGGAGGCCTATCATCTTTGGAAGGGGAACAGATCAGATTTGACCTGGAACAACTATACTCAGCTTCGAGCTTTTGCTCAGAGAGTTTATGCCTCAACTGAAAAGGAGTACAATTTAACCATAAAAGAAACACTTTCTGGTACAACTCAGGAACATAAATGGTGGTCTACCCTTAAATCTGCACTCTTTGGTGTAGATGCAACAGTTCCTCCTTTACTTAAACCAGATGGCTCAGTCACTCACTGTCCAAAGGAAAAGGCAACCCTTTTGGCTGATGTTTTTGACAGTAAACAGAGTAATGAAAAACGAGGCGGTTGACTCCCTGGATGAGATTCATGTCTGACGACCTCCTTACCAGGACAGTCTCCTGATCGGATCCTGTAGAGAAGCAGAGAAAAGGAAGATTCCTGTTGCTGAAGGACCTGAGATCTGGCTGTTCCTTAAGAGGTTGGATTCAACGGAGACTTATGCGGTCTTGGCAAACCTGCAGAAGTTTCTGCAAGCTGTTGACCATTTCTATAGATACCCATATTTGACACGATAGTCATGTCTCTCATGAGATTTACACTAATCTTCAGATCGTGGTGAATTCAAGATGTGTCAGAGGAGCTCGAGACTATTAGGATTAGCCAGTCGTCCCAAGGTCTTCGGAGAATGAGGCCAATCCTGAAGGGGCTCGTTGACCTTAGGGTAAAAACCCTTGTGAAAACCTTCATTGCTATCTAAACTGAAGCACCATTCCTTGACATGACAGGCCTGAAGACGGATGTCCAGGAAAAAATGCTAGGAGTATGAGTCCTAGTGGTCATATTGGTACAGGAAGCCATGAGCTAACTGTTTGTATGACTGCAAGCATTTTTCTCTTAAGACAGAGTTTGAAGCTCAAACTTGTTCCCAGAGGAGAG
Source organism: Palaemon carinicauda (assembly GCF_036898095.1). Classification (NCBI taxonomy): domain Eukaryota; kingdom Metazoa; phylum Arthropoda; class Malacostraca; order Decapoda; family Palaemonidae; genus Palaemon; species Palaemon carinicauda. The sequence continues at coordinate 71,319,061 of NC_090747.1, forward strand.
GCTAAAACTAGAGACTTCTGTAAGAAGTGACTGAAGAAGCTCTGTGGTATCTTGATGAATCGCGTCTTTCCATGAGACCGGATGTTGTGATCTCTAGGATAAAGAGGCAACTGCTTCCCACCTACCAATGGAAGATGGAAGACCCAAGAGAGTATGCTCTTGTTGCTTGGATGCAAACTCTCTTTCCTTGGCGGAAAATAAGCTGAGTACTTTGAGCTCGTTGGTTTTTTTTTTTCATTACTGGAAAAACCTCGCCTGAGAATGGAAAACGAAGATATCATTTTCGAACAAGTCCGGTCGAACGGAGAACTCCGTTGGCCAGGGCACCAGCCGCCCGTTGAGATACTACCACTAGAGAGGTATTGGATCCTTTGACTGGCCAGACAGTAATGCATTGGATCCCTCTCTCTGGTCACGGCTTATTTTTTCTTTGCCTACACTTACACAGAATAGTTTGGCCTATTCTTTACATATTCTCGTCTTTCCTCATACGTCTGACAACAATGAGATACTTAACACATCTTCACCCAAGGGGTTAATTACTGTACTGCAATTTGTTCAGTGTACTTTCCTCTTGGTAAGGGTAGAAGAGACTCTTTAGCTGTGGTAAGCAGCTCTTCTAGGAGAAGGACACTCCAAAATTAAACCACTGTTCTCTAGTCTTGGGTAGTGCCATAGCCTCTGTACCATGGTCTTCCACTGTCTTGGGTTGGAGTTCTCTTGCTTGAGGGTACACTCAGGCACACTATTCTATCTTATTTTTTTTTTCTTCCTCTTGTTTTTTTGAAATGGTGTGTTGGGCAGGCTTAATAGAAGGGCCATGGATGCCTGGTGGTTTATCAAGAGGTTGTCTTTTCCTTTTTCTGATTATTTTTCTTCTCAAAACCATCCTTACTGTCCTCCCTTCAGTTGAAGTGGCTATCCTGGAGGGTATTTAGCCTTGCATGGTGTATCGGCTCCTCCATGTTGACCAGTTTTTCCGACTTTTTACTATAGTCTATGGGTATCATCAATCACTTTGTTTATAATTCTGTACGTATTGTTTTTGTTATAATTCTTGTTAATCTAGTTTTTAAGTATGCTGTCTCTTTTTTATTTCTATTAATTCTTATGCTGTCTGGAGACATTGAGCGAAATCCGGGACCAGTACGTCCTAGATTTCGTCAATGTCGTCTTCTGTATTGCAATATTCGTGGTCTTCATGCAAATATCCAAGACCTTACAGTTGCGTCCAGACAGTATGATATTCTTTTGTGCTCAGAAACTTTGGTTTCTAATATGAGGCACTCATCTGAGCTCCTTATAACTGGTTTTAAGAAGCCAATAATGTTGAAACGTGATGCCATCCCTAGGGCCAGGGGAATGGCGGTGTATATTAGGACCGAGTACCCTGCTTCTCATAAGTCCTGCTATCAATGTGGATGTCATGAGATTCAGGTAATAAAAGTTTGTGGCAGGCATAACAACTTTTATTTGTGTTCGATCTACCGGAATCCAGACATAGATGATTCTATCTTCGATTGTCTTCTTACCATTATGGCTAAGATACAAGAAGATGATAGAAAGGCTTCTTTTGTCTTTGTTGGTGATTTTAATGCTCACCATAGGGAGTGGTTAAGTTCTATCTCTCCTACCGATCGCCATGGCTTAAGAGCTTTAGACTTTACCTCTGAATCAGGCTGTGAGCAAATCATAAATGAAGCTACTCACAGGTCTGGTAATTGCTTGGACCTCGTATACACTGACTCCCCTGGCGTTATAACTAGTAAGGTTGGTTCTCCAGTCGGGACATCTGATCATGCCTTGATTTCATTATTAGTGAAGACTGAGCAGCCTGTCCCTGATATATCATATTCTTGTAAAATTTATATGAAATCCCAAGCAAACTGGAATGGGATTTTACATGATCTTTTGTGCTTGAATTGGTCACAATTATATAATAGTGTAGATCCTGTTGTCCCTTTGAATGAGAATCTACTCAACATAATTGATAGGCGTATCCCTTCTCGTGTGCTAAGGTATCGAGTGAAGGACAAACCGTGGTTCAATGATGATTGTAGACGTGCTTATTTGGAGAAACAGGAGGCCTATCATCTTTGGAAGGGGAACAGATCAGATTTGACCTGGAACAACTATACTCAGCTTCGAGCTTTTGCTCAGAGAGTTTATGCCTCAACTGAAAAGGAGTACAATTTAACCATAAAAGAAACACTTTCTGGTACAACTCAGGAACATAAATGGTGGTCTACCCTTAAATCTGCACTCTTTGGTGTAGATGCAACAGTTCCTCCTTTACTTAAACCAGATGGCTCAGTCACTCACTGTCCAAAGGAAAAGGCAACCCTTTTGGCTGATGTTTTTGACAGTAAACAGAGTAATGAAAAACGAGGCGGTTGACTCCCTGGATGAGATTCATGTCTGACGACCTCCTTACCAGGACAGTCTCCTGATCGGATCCTGTAGAGAAGCAGAGAAAAGGAAGATTCCTGTTGCTGAAGGACCTGAGATCTGGCTGTTCCTTAAGAGGTTGGATTCAACGGAGACTTATGCGGTCTTGGCAAACCTGCAGAAGTTTCTGCAAGCTGTTGACCATTTCTATAGATACCCATATTTGACACGATAGTCATGTCTCTCATGAGATTTACACTAATCTTCAGATCGTGGTGAATTCAAGATGTGTCAGAGGAGCTCGAGACTATTAGGATTAGCCAGTCGTCCCAAGGTCTTCGGAGAATGAGGCCGATCCTGAAGGGGCTCGTTGACCTTAGGGTAAAAACCCTTGTGAAAACCTTCATTGCTATCTAAACTGAAGCACCATTCCTTGACATGACAGGCCTGAAGACGGATGTCCAGGAAAAAATGCTAGGAGTATGAGTCCTAGTGGTCATATTGGTACAGGAAGCCATGAGCTAACTGTTTGTATGACTGCAAGCATTTTTCTCTTAAGACAGAGTTTGAAGCTCAAACTTGTTCCCAGAGGAGAGGCTAAAACTAGAGACTTCTGTAAGAAGTGACTGAAGAAGCTCTGTGGTATCTTGATGAATCGCGTCTTTCCATGAGACCGGATGTTGTGATCTCTAGGATAAAGAGGCAACTGCTTCCCACCTACCAATGGAAGATGGAAGACCCAAGAGAGTATGCTCTTGTTGCTTGGATGCAAACTCTCTTTCCTTGGCGGAAAATAAGCTGAGTACTTTGAGCTCGTTGGTTTTTTTTTTTCATTACTGGAAAAACCTCGCCTGAGAATGGAAAACGAAGATATCATTTTCGAACAAGTCCGGTCGAACGGAGAACTCCGTTGGCCAGGGCACCAGCCGCCCGTTGAGATACTACCACTAGAGAGGTATTGGATCCTTTGACTGGCCAGACAGTAATGCATTGGATCCCTCTCTCTGGTCACGGCTTATTTTTTCTTTGCCTACACTTACACAGAATAGTTTGGCCTATTCTTTACATATTCTCGTCTTTCCTCATACGTCTGACAACAATGAGATACTTAACACATCTTCACCCAAGGGGTTAATTACTGTACTGCAATTTGTTCAGTGTACTTTCCTCTTGGTAAGGGTAGAAGAGACTCTTTAGCTGTGGTAAGCAGCTCTTCTAGGAGAAGGACACTCCAAAATTAAACCACTGTTCTCTAGTCTTGGGTAGTGCCATAGCCTCTGTACCATGGTCTTCCACTGTCTTGGGTTGGAGTTCTCTTGCTTGAGGGTACACTCAGGCACACTATTCTATCTTATTTTTTTTTTCTTCCTCTTGTTTTTTTGAAATGGTGTGTTGGGCAGGCTTAATAGAAGGGCCATGGATGCCTGGTGGTTTATCAAGAGGTTGTCTTTTCCTTTTTCTGATTATTTTTCTTCTCAAAACCATCCTTACTGTCCTCCCTTCAGTTGAAGTGGCTATCCTGGAGGGTATTTAGCCTTGCATGGTGTATCGGCTCCTCCATGTTGACCAGTTTTTCCGACTTTTTACTATAGTCTATGGGTATCATCAATCACTTTGTTTATAATTCTGTACGTATTGTTTTTGTTATAATTCTTGTTAATCTAGTTTTTAAGTATGCTGTCTCTTTTTTATTTCTATTAATTCTTATGCTGTCTGGAGACATTGAGCGAAATCCGGGACCAGTACGTCCTAGATTTCGTCAATGTCGTCTTCTGTATTGCAATATTCGTGGTCTTCATGCAAATATCCAAGACCTTACAGTTGCGTCCAGACAGTATGATATTCTTTTGTGCTCAGAAACTTTGGTTTCTAATATGAGGCACTCATCTGAGCTCCTTATAACTGGTTTTAAGAAGCCAATAATGTTGAAACGTGATGCCATCCCTAGGGCCAGGGGAATGGCGGTGTATATTAGGACCGAGTACCCTGCTTCTCATAAGTCCTGCTATCAATGTGGATGTCATGAGATTCAGGTAATAAAAGTTTGTGGCAGGCATAACAACTTTTATTTGTGTTCGATCTACCGGAATCCAGACATAGATGATTCTATCTTCGATTGTCTTCTTACCATTATGGCTAAGATACAAGAAGATGATAGAAAGGCTTCTTTTGTCTTTGTTGGTGATTTTAATGCTCACCATAGGGAGTGGTTAAGTTCTATCTCTCCTACCGATCGCCATGGCTTAAGAGCTTTAGACTTTACCTCTGAATCAGGCTGTGAGCAAATCATAAATGAAGCTACTCACAGGTCTGGTAATTGCTTGGACCTCGTATACACTGACTCCCCTGGCGTTATAACTAGTAAGGTTGGTTCTCCAGTCGGGACATCTGATCATGCCTTGATTTCATTATTAGTGAAGACTGAGCAGCCTGTCCCTGATATATCATATTCTTGTAAAATTTATATGAAATCCCAAGCAAACTGGAATGGGATTTTACATGATCTTTTGTGCTTGAATTGGTCACAATTATATAATAGTGTAGATCCTGTTGTCCCTTTGAATGAGAATCTACTCAACATAATTGATAGGCGTATCCCTTCTCGTGTGCTAAGGTATCGAGTGAAGGACAAACCGTGGTTCAATGATGATTGTAGACGTGCTTATTTGGAGAAACAGGAGGCCTATCATCTTTGGAAGGGGAACAGATCAGATTTGACCTGGAACAACTATACTCAGCTTCGAGCTTTTGCTCAGAGAGTTTATGCCTCAACTGAAAAGGAGTACAATTTAACCATAAAAGAAACACTTTCTGGTACAACTCAGGAACATAAATGGTGGTCTACCCTTAAATCTGCACTCTTTGGTGTAGATGCAACAGTTCCTCCTTTACTTAAACCAGATGGCTCAGTCACTCACTGTCCAAAGGAAAAGGCAACCCTTTTGGCTGATGTTTTTGACAGTAAACAGAGTAATGAAAAACGAGGCGGTTGACTCCCTGGATGAGATTCATGTCTGACGACCTCCTTACCAGGACAGTCTCCTGATCGGATCCTGTAGAGAAGCAGAGAAAAGGAAGATTCCTGTTGCTGAAGGACCTGAGATCTGGCTGTTCCTTAAGAGGTTGGATTCAACGGAGACTTATGCGGTCTTGGCAAACCTGCAGAAGTTTCTGCAAGCTGTTGACCATTTCTATAGATACCCATATTTGACACGATAGTCATGTCTCTCATGAGATTTACACTAATCTTCAGATCGTGGTGAATTCAAGATGTGTCAGAGGAGCTCGAGACTATTAGGATTAGCCAGTCGTCCCAAGGTCTTCGGAGAATGAGGCCGATCCTGAAGGGGCTCGTTGACCTTAGGGTAAAAACCCTTGTGAAAACCTTCATTGCTATCTAAACTGAAGCACCATTCCTTGACATGACAGGCCTGAAGACGGATGTCCAGGAAAAAATGCTAGGAGTATGAGTCCTAGTGGTCATATTGGTACAGGAAGCCATGAGCTAACTGTTTGTATGACTGCAAGCATTTTTCTCTTAAGACAGAGTTTGAAGCTCAAACTTGTTCCCAGAGGAGAGGCTAAAACTAGAGACTTCTGTAAGAAGTGACTGAAGAAGCTCTGTGGTATCTTGATGAATCGCGTCTTTCCATGAGACCGGATGTTGTGATCTCTAGGATAAAGAGGCAACTGCTTCCCACCTACCAATGGAAGATGGAAGACCCAAGAGAGTATGCTCTTGTTGCTTGGATGCAAACTCTCTTTCCTTGGCGGAAAATAAGCTGAGTACTTTGAGCTCGTTGGTTTTTTTTTTTCATTACTGGAAAAACCTCGCCTGAGAATGGAAAACGAAGATATCATTTTCGAACAAGTCCGGTCGAACGGAGAACTCCGTTGGCCAGGGCACCAGCCGCCCGTTGAGATACTACCACTAGAGAGGTATTGGATCCTTTGACTGGCCAGACAGTAATGCATTGGATCCCTCTCTCTGGTCACGGCTTATTTTTTCTTTGCCTACACTTACACAGAATAGTTTGGCCTATTCTTTACATATTCTCGTCTTTCCTCATACGTCTGACAACAATGAGATACTTAACACATCTTCACCCAAGGGGTTAATTACTGTACTGCAATTTGTTCAGTGTACTTTCCTCTTGGTAAGGGTAGAAGAGACTCTTTAGCTGTGGTAAGCAGCTCTTCTAGGAGAAGGACACTCCAAAATTAAACCACTGTTCTCTAGTCTTGGGTAGTGCCATAGCCTCTGTACCATGGTCTTCCACTGTCTTGGGTTGGAGTTCTCTTGCTTGAGGGTACACTCAGGCACACTATTCTATCTTATTTTTTTTTCTTCCTCTTGTTTTTTTGAAATGGTGTGTTGGGCAGGCTTAATAGAAGGGCCATGGATGCCTGGTGGTTTATCAAGAGGTTGTCTTTTCCTTTTTCTGATTATTTTTCTTCTCAAAACCATCCTTACTGTCCTCCCTTCAGTTGAAGTGGCTATCCTGGAGGGTATTTAGCCTTGCATGGTGTATCGGCTCCTCCATGTTGACCAGTTTTTCCGACTTTTTACTATAGTCTATGGGTATCATCAATCACTTTGTTTATAATTCTGTACGTATTGTTTTTGTTATAATTCTTGTTAATCTAGTTTTTAAGTATGCTGTCTCTTTTTTATTTCTATTAATTCTTATGCTGTCTGGAGACATTGAGCGAAATCCGGGACCAGTACGTCCTAGATTTCGTCAATGTCGTCTTCTGTATTGCAATATTCGTGGTCTTCATGCAAATATCCAAGACCTTACAGTTGCGTCCAGACAGTATGATATTCTTTTGTGCTCAGAAACTTTGGTTTCTAATATGAGGCACTCATCTGAGCTCCTTATAACTGGTTTTAAGAAGCCAATAATGTTGAAACGTGATGCCATCCCTAGGGCCAGGGGAATGGCGGTGTATATTAGGACCGAGTACCCTGCTTCTCATAAGTCCTGCTATCAATGTGGATGTCATGAGATTCAGGTAATAAAAGTTTGTGGCAGGCATAACAACTTTTATTTGTGTTCGATCTACCGGAATCCAGACATAGATGATTCTATCTTCGATTGTCTTCTTACCATTATGGCTAAGATACAAGAAGATGATAGAAAGGCTTCTTTTGTCTTTGTTGGTGATTTTAATGCTCACCATAGGGAGTGGTTAAGTTCTATCTCTCCTACCGATCGCCATGGCTTAAGAGCTTTAGACTTTACCTCTGAATCAGGCTGTGAGCAAATCATAAATGAAGCTACTCACAGGTCTGGTAATTGCTTGGACCTCGTATACACTGACTCCCCTGGCGTTATAACTAGTAAGGTTGGTTCTCCAGTCGGGACATCTGATCATGCCTTGATTTCATTATTAGTGAAGACTGAGCAGCCTGTCCCTGATATATCATATTCTTGTAAAATTTATATGAAATCCCAAGCAAACTGGAATGGGATTTTACATGATCTTTTGTGCTTGAATTGGTCACAATTATATAATAGTGTAGATCCTGTTGTCCCTTTGAATGAGAATCTACTCAACATAATTGATAGGCGTATCCCTTCTCGTGTGCTAAGGTATCGAGTGAAGGACAAACCGTGGTTCAATGATGATTGTAGACGTGCTTATTTGGAGAAACAGGAGGCCTATCATCTTTGGAAGGGGAACAGATCAGATTTGACCTGGAACAACTATACTCAGCTTCGAGCTTTTGCTCAGAGAGTTTATGCCTCAACTGAAAAGGAGTACAATTTAACCATAAAAGAAACACTTTCTGGTACAACTCAGGAACATAAATGGTGGTCTACCCTTAAATCTGCACTCTTTGGTGTAGATGCAACAGTTCCTCCTTTACTTAAACCAGATGGCTCAGTCACTCACTGTCCAAAGGAAAAGGCAACCCTTTTGGCTGATGTTTTTGACAGTAAACAGAGTAATGAAAAACTTGAACTTCCTCATTCCTGTTTTCCTGAGGCTAAACTAACTAGTTTAGCTTTTCGATCTCGTGAGATTAAAGCTCTGTTGATGGACCTTGATGCTTATGGAGGTGTAGACCCAAATGGTATTTTTCCTTTGTTTTTTATAAAGACAGCAGATTTCTTAGCTCCAAAGTTATCTGTTATTTTGCGCAAGTTAGCAAGAAGAGGAGCTTTTAGCACTAGTTGGAGAATTGGTAATGTTACTCCTCTATGTAAATGTGTTTGTGGTAGCTCAAGTCCCACTGATTACCGCCCAATTTCCATAACTCCCATATTATCTAAAGTTTTTTAACGTCTTCTGGCAAAACGTCTTAATAGGTTTGCTGAAGGTAATCATCTACTCCCTAGTTTGCAATTTGGTTTTCGTAAAGGCCTTGGAGCATGTGATGCCCTTCTTACAATCTCCAATGCTGTACAGAAATCCCTTGATTGTGGTCGGGAAGTTCGTATGATTGGCCTTGATTTTAGTGCTGCCTTTGACCGTGTTAATCATGAGGCCCTTGTTTTCAAACTAAAACAGTTGGGAGTGGGTGGGTTGTTTCTTAGCATTATTATTGATTTTTTAAGTAATAGATCTCAAAGAGTTGTTGTTGATGGGCACCATAGTGATTATAGGAATGTGATATCCGGTGTTCCACAGGGTAGTGTTCTTGGCCCATTACTTTTCATACTATATACACATGACATGTGGTTTGGCCTAGAAAACAAGCTTGTTGCATATGCAGATGATGCTACTCTCTTTGCATCAATTCCATCCCCTGAATGTAGATCTAGGGTTGGTGAATCCCTTAATAGAGATTTAGCTAGAATTAGTGCATGGTGCAAATTATGGGGTATGAAGTTGAATCCTAACAAAACTCAAAGTATGATTGTAAGTAGGTCAAGGACGGTGGCTCCTCAACATCCGGATCTCAGTATTGATAATGTTTCTTTAAATATGTATGACTCTTTCAAAATTTTAGGTGTGATTCTCGACAGTAAATTTACTTTTGAGAAACATATAAGGTCTCTGTCTTCTTCAATTGCACAAAAAATAGGCTTATTGAGAAAGTCTTTCAAGATTTTCGGTGATCAATCTATTCTGAAGAAGTGTTTTAATTCTTTCATTCTACCTTGTTTTGAGTATTGTTCTCCTGTTTGGTCTTCAGCTGCTGATTCTCATCTTAATTTGTTGGACAGAAACTTACGGTCTATTAAATTTCTTATTCCTGATCTAGATATTAATATCTGGCACCGTCGTTCAATTAGTTCATTATGCATGTTGCATAAGATTTTTCATAACTCTGACCATCCTTCACATTCAGATCTCCCTGGACAATTCTATCCTGTTCGTAATACTAGGCAGGCAGTTAATTCTAATAGCCAGGCCTTCTCCATCACGAGACTCAATACTACGCAGTACTCTAGAAGTTTTATTCCAGCTGTTACCAAGTTGTGGAATGATCTTCCTAATCGGGTGGTTGAATCAGTAGAACTTCAAAAGTTCAAAGTTGGAGCAAATGCTTTTTTGTTGACCAGGCGGACATGAGTCTTTTTATAGTTTATTTATGACATATTTGTTTTTGATGCTGTTAATAGTTTATATATGACATGTCTGTTTTGACGTTGTTACTGTTTTTAGAATGATTTATTGTTAATTTGTTCTCTTCATTTATTTATTTCCTTATTTCCTTTCCTCACTGGGCTATTTTTCCCTGTTGGAGCCCCTGGGCTTATAGCATCTTGCTTTTCCAACTAGGGTTGTAGCTTGGATAGTAATAATAATAATAATAATAATACAGAAGAGAGTCATTGTCCGAGTTGATAAATAAGACCGAGTCTAGTGAAGGGTTGGGCGAATATGTCTCTCTGGGACATGATTCCATAGATAGTCTCCAGGCGTTAGGTCGTAGCGAAGCTACCCCTAGTGAGAGATGTTCACCTGTGGTTGATAGAGTAGATTGAGTCGTAAAGGCAGTCCTTAATGGGTTCTCCTTTGGGAGTTGTAGACGTGTCTGTTAAGCAAGACAAGTCTTGCTAGCGAGGCAAGTCTGATGGGCTAGCCGAGTCTCTTAACGAGACTTGACTGCCGATGAGGCCTGCTCGGTGGCGGGTATGGGAGAAGCCATTTTATCTTCAGAGGAATTGTTCAAAGAAGCCTAATAGGTTGGGGTTTTTTTTCATTACTGGAAAAACCTCGCCTGAGAATGGAAAACAAAGATATCCTTTTCGAACAAGTCCGGTCAAACGGAGAGCTCCGGCTACAGAAGAGAGTCATTGTCCGAGTTGATAAATAAGACTGAGTCTAGTGAAGGGTTGGGGGAATATGTCTCTCTGGGAAATGATTCCATAGATGGAGGCTGAAGTTGCTCACACAAAGGTCCGAGGGTGCATAGGCCCACAGAGACCGGGAGCACATGAGATGCCAACAACCTCTGGTGTTTTCAGTAGGTCACCCATCCTAGGGTTAACCAGAATCTTAGCAACCAAGTTGGCATAGCTGTCATGTTAGACAGCACTGAATTCAATTCCCTGAGACTGAAAGATGGGAGAGGCAGTAACCCTATGGGGTTATGTTTCACGATGCAGGCGAAGGAGCAGATTCAAGAAATCTGCAAAAGAAAGTTTATGGCCAGTAAAAACAGCTGGGAGGAGAGACTGTTCAACATAAAAACTTTTAAATTTCTACCAATTCAAATACCTGATTAGTAAGATCATTCGACAACTTGGTCACAGCTGGAATAAAACTTCCTTAATACTGTGTAATATTGGAGAAGGAGAAGGCCTGGCTATAAGAATTAACTGCATGCCTAGTATTACGAACAGGATGGAATTGTCCAGGAAGATCTGAATGTAAAGGATGATCAGAATTATGAAAAATCTTATGCTACATGCATAACAACCTAATTGAACGACAGTGCCACAGATTAATATCTAGATCAGAAATAAGAAATTTAGTAGACTGTAAGCTCCTGTCGAACAAATTAAGATGAGAATCAGCAGCTGAAGACCAGAAAGGAGAACAATATGTGAAACTAGAATGAAAGAATTAAAACACTTCTTCAGAATAGATTGATTACCAAAAATCTTAAAAGACCTTTCAATAAGCCAATTTTTATGCAATTGAAGAAGACATAGACCTAATGTGCTTCTTAAAAGTAAATTTGCTGTCAAGAATTACACCTGAATTTCAAGAATCATGCAGAGTTAAAGAAACATTATCAATGTTGAGATCTGGATGTTGAGAAGCCACTATCCTTAATGTACTTACAATCATACTGTGAGTTTTGTTAGGATTCTACTTCATGCCCCATAATTTGCACCATGCACTAATTTTAGCTTGATCTCTATCAAGAGATTCAGCAACCCCAGACCTACATTCAGGAGATGGAATTTATGCAGAGTGTAGCATCAACTGCATATGCAACAAACTTGTTTTCTAGGCCAAACCACATGTCATGTGTATATAGTATGAAAAGTAATGGGCCAAGAACACTACTTTGAGGAACACTAGATATCAAATCCCTATACTCACTGGTTGTTCCCATCAAATAACAACACTACAATGTATTACTTAACAATTCAATAATGATGGTAAGAAACGATCCACCCACTCCCAACTGTTTGAGTTTGAAAACAAGGGCCTCATGATCAACACGGTCAAAGGCAGCACTAAAATTAAGGCCAATCATACAAACTTCCTGACCACAATCTAGAGATTTCTGTACAGCATTGGAGCTTGTAAGAAGGGCTTCACATGTTCCAAGGCCTTTACGAAAACAAAATTGCAAACTAAGGAACAGATGATTACCTTCAAAAAACCTATTAAGACGTTTTGCCAAAAGTTGTCCAAAAACTTTAGATAATATGGGAGTTGTGGAAATTGGCCGGTAATCAGTTGGACTTGAGCTACCACAAACACATTTACATAGTGAAGTAACATTACCCATTCTCCAACAAATGCTAAAAGCTCCTCTTCTTGCAAACTTGTGCAAAATATCATATAACTTTAGAGCTAAGTAATCTGCAGTCTTTATAAAAAACAAAGGAAAATTACCATTTGGGTCTACTGTACTCCTCCATAAGCATCAAGGTCCATCAAGAGGGCTTTAATTTCACGAGATCAAAAAGCTAAACTACATAGTTTAAGTCTCAGGAAAACAAGAATGGGGAAGATCAATTTTCTCATTACTCTGTTTACTGTCAAACACATCAGCCAAAAGGGTTGCCTTTCCTTTGGACAGTGAGTGACAGAGCCATCTGGTTTAAGTAAAGGGTTGTACCAGAAAGGGTTTCTTTTATTCTTAAATTTTATTCCTTTTCAGTTGAAGCATAAACTCTCCTAATAAAAGCTCCAAGCTGAGTATAGTTATTCCAAATCAAATCTAATGTTACCCTTCCAAAGATGATACGCCTCCTGCTTCTCCAAATAAGCACATCTACAATCATCATTGAACCAGGGTTTGTCCTTCAGTTGGTATCTTAGCACCCGAGAAGGGATACACCTATCAATTGTGTTGACTAGATTCTCATTGAAAGGGACAACAGGATCAACACTACTATACAATTGTATCCAATTCAAGCACAAAAGATCACTCAAGATCCCATTCCAGTCAGCTTGAGATTTCATATAAATCTTGCATTAGTATGATACATTAGGGACAGGGTGCTCAGTCTTCAAAACTAATGAAATAAAGTTATGATTAGATGTCTGAACTGGATAACCAACCTTACTTTTTATAACGCAAGGGGACGGTATGCGAGGTCCAAGCAGTTACCAAACCTGTAAGTAGCTTCACTTATGATTTGCTCACAGCCTGACTCACAGGCAAAATCTAAAGCTCTCAAGCCATGTCAATCGATAGGAGAAACAGAATTTAACCACTCCCTATGGTAAGCATTGAAATCACCAACAATGACAAAAGAAGCCTTTCTGTCATCTTGTATCTTAGCCATAATGGCAAGAAGACAATCAAAGATAGAATCATCCATGTCTGGATTCAGGTAGATCAAACACAAATAGAGGTGGTTATGCCTGTCACAAAGTTTTATGACCCGAATCTCATGACATCCACATTGATAGCAGGGTACTCAGTCCTAATATACACCACCATTCCCCTGGCCCTGGGAATGGCATCCCATTTCAAAATTATTACCATTACTACTACTACTTCACATGTTCTTTCCCTCTATCATATATTCTTTCCAAACCTTTCTTTAATTTTAACATGTAGTATTAGTAGTAGTGGTATTATGTTGGACAAAACTTGCAGTATGTTAAATTCCTAATCTCTGATCTTGATACTAATATCTGGCACCATCATTCACTTAGTTTTTCTGCATGTTGCCTAAGATTTTTCATAATTCTGATCATCCTTTGCTTTCAGATCTTCCCAGAATTCTGATCATCCTTTGCTTTCAGATCTTCCTAAACTGTACATTCAGTACACAGTACAGTACTATGTATACGTTTACTTCTAATAGTCTTGCCTTCTCCATCATATGGCTTAATACTGCACAGTATTCTACATGTTATTATTTCAGCTCTTACCAAATTGTGGACTGATATTCCTAATCTGGTGGTTGAATATGTGGAATTTCATAAGTTCAGACTTGTTGCAAACACTTTTCTGTTGAATAGGCTGGCATAAGTCTCATTTTATAATTTATATATTATTGCTCTGTTGTAACATTGTTACTCATCTTGATCTATTTTATAATTCTTTTTTAGTTCTTATTTACAATATAAGTTATTTGTTACTTCTCTGTTTAATTTTTGCACTGGGTTGCTTTCACTGTTGGAGCCCTTTGCTTGTAGCAATTTAACATTCTGATTAACGTTGCATCTTGGCTAGTAATAATAATGATAATAATAATTACTTATAGGAGATCACATGCTAGTAAGGGTGTACCAGTGGCATATCACTTTCTCCAGGAATTTCTAGAGCAAGGTAAGTTTAAGCTAAGTGTTGTTAATGAAGTAGTTAATGAGCCACATGAAAAATCAGATTTACAGTCTGTTAAAGGATTTTCTGTACATTCAGAAGATATTCATAGATCTCCATTTGTAAACTATAATAAAGTTTTAATGTTGTAGCCTGATACTTTGATTAAAGAAGAATCTACATCTACATTCTAAAGTGTTCACTTTGACTTCTTTTATTGTATTTCACTCAAAATTTCCTTACTAAAGGAAAGGTAAACTTGAAGCAGTTTTGAAAAAGTCTATAGATAGATCTCTAATGCTAGGTTCTTCTTTGGTCAGTACCCCTCCCCTCTGAAGATTAAAAGTGTCAGGTTTTAGTTCCGATTTCTTCTGAAGATATGCTCATCAGAATGTCAGCCTGATAAGCCCAAGCCCCCACCTAGATGTCCAACCCCACCAGTAACCTTCCCCGTAAACAACTTAAACTTGCATGTCAAGGCGTGACTCGATCTGCTATCCACGCAAATGCAAGACCAGTGCCTAACCATTGTACTCTTCCGGAGGCTAGTGTTCATGATACAGGTGATTTTCCATATCTAAAGTCAGTTCACTGGTCAAATCTTTCTTAGAATTACTGGTTGAGCTAGCAAAAAAGGCACTGGTTGAGATTGGGATATTTTAACTCCTACCTAAAGAGTTCAAAGGAATTGCAGAAAGTTTCAGTAGAGCCTTAGAAAAAACTGTTCTCTGATTTTACCATAGGAGTTTTATATAATTATTTGATAGCCTTAACATCTGAAATCAGTTCTGATAATGTACAAAATGATTCAACTGATATTTGTTCCTACACGAATACAAACCATTATCCTTTAATAGGAGTATGATTTCAGCTCAGTTGAACCGTCCGCTAAACTTTTAAAGTGGTGGTAGTAGTTACGGATGTGGAAGAGTCAGTCCCATCCACCCAACACTCACCTACTGTATGTACTCACTTTTGATTTTGACCAAAAGCTGCACAGATGTACTTCTTGCTTTCTCATATGACTGTTAAGTCTGGTTTTTCTTTGAAGTTTGTGTCTTTGCAATGAAGACTCCACATGCAGACATGTAGTTGTGCCTAAGGCTTATGCCTGCAGTAGATCCTTTTTATCTTTGTGTGTTTTGCAGGTGCATGAGTATTTGCATTCATCGTCTTATGATGAATGTAGGTCGTGACCTTCTCTGCAGTGGGTTGAATTTGGCAAGATGACTAAAGGAGATTCCTTGACTTCGGACGTGGTAACGAGTAAACAGATGCTGAATCAGCTCATTTGCTACTTTTTATCACCTTCCTTTTCTCGACCTGTTGAGCCTCCTTCAGATTTCTCTTGGCTGGGTCCTCGGAGTTTGCTTCAAGAAACGCAGAAGTATTGCCCTTCCCTAGTGAAGGCAATACTCCTCTGCCTTTCCCTCAAATTTGCCTGTATTTGTACCTACGGATGACAATGTGTGCGAGAACCTGGACCTGCAGAAGATGTGACTTGTCTATAGAGAAGCTTCTGAAGGTGTTGGCTGATGCTAGGGCCTTAAAGCTTTCTCAGCTGCACCTTCTTTGTTTCCTCCTCCCTCTTCCGAGGTAATGAGGGACATAATGACTATCGATGTGTTCTCTGCTGCTATTTCGGAGTATCCTGTGACTTCTCCTGTCACAGTATTGTTGCTGCCAGTTGTCAAATTCTCCATTGAAGTCTGGCAAGAGGGAGAAGAACTGCAGGCACTCTTCCTCCTCCCCAAGCATTCTTGTATCTTTGTCCTCGCCCTCAGCTGCTGACCCTTCTGATATTACTTCTGCCCTTGAAGGAGAAGTTGCCAAGGTCCAGGAAAACTATTCTGCTGGAGTTTAGTGACGCTTTGACCGATCTATCCTCACGTATGTTTGAGAGAGGTGGTGTGGTATAGAGAACCAAACCAACCTAGTAAGGTATATTGGTACATGGTACTGATGCTCACAAGCCTGCTACTATTCCTTGGCCCCATATGAGACTGAACATGCACGCACACTATTGGCCGGACTGAAGGGGATCGCCCTCTTTTTCCTGGACGTTCAAGGTACATCTCAGGATCTCTCCTTAAGGAGACTTTGGCCCCGAAGAGAGAGAAGTTCACTTATAGTGGAAGGGGAACCCACGATTGGTCTCCTTGTTCATACAAGCAAGAAGATCTTCACTCCACTGAGCATGAAGGTTATCCAGGTATCCTCATGATTGTTCTCCATGTGATCGGTCACTTAGAGATTGTTCACATAGTTAGCACCCCTACAAACACGAAGATGCTCCATCGTGTATGAATGATCCACCCAGTGACAGGTCTGTTTTCTTTCACAGGTTTGTTTGCATGATTACTTAATGATCTGGGCTCCTTTGTCAGACAAGTGATCTTGTCCTGGGAAACCCAGCAAAAGTTGTGGTTGGTATGTAAGTAGGCCGGAAGCAAATCCCAATCAACTTTGTAGCTGCTGCAGGGGGAATGACTGTTTGTAGGATTTCCCCTGCTCTAAGTGAAGGGAGTAGCCTCAAGATTAGTGTTCTGAGTTTGCAAAGAAGAGGAAGAGGAGGTCTATAAGAGATTCTTCAGACTCAGTTTTTGGCATTCCCAAACTAATGCTCAGAAAACTTTCTAGCTCCATCTCCTTCAGGTTCGAAAACTACAGCGTGTTCTTCTCGCTCCGAGGCTGTGTCTATTGGAGGAAGTAAAAAGGTATCCCCTTCCCTTCTTTCAGGGAGTTCTTTGAGTAAGACAGGAGTTTTGCCTTCCTCTAGCAAAGGTGATACCCCTTTCCTATCGCCCAAAGTTATCCCTCTCTTGTATTGGCTGATGACCTTCGAAAGGACCTGGACCTAGATGTGATGGGGGCTGTCCTTATGATCAATGGCGCCTCATCAGTGGAGAAGCTCCTAGTGATTCTAGGAGCTGCTTGAACTCAATAATCTTGCTGTCCACTCCAGGTTGCCACTTCCTCTTGCCTGTGTGGTGATGGTCTTAGATGTGGCCTTGATTGCTACCGCAGACGGTTATGAAATCCATAACCTCATTGAAGAAGCGTTGCTGCTCCCCATCACATACTTCGTCAGTTCCTGCGCTTTCTTTTTCCCCTGCTGAGAATCTGCTTACCACAGGTGTGGGCCAATCTCAGAAGGCAATAAGAATGTATCACCTGTCTGTTGTGTTTTCTGTCTTGTAAGAGTGTCTTCATTGGCCTTCATGACTCCAGAATAGATGAACATCAAACTTTCCCTTCTCCCTTCATCTTTGCTGTAATTTCTGAGAAGTATGAGTGTAAGAAGTTATCGTACAAGTCCAGGAACTCCGATTTATAGGAATTACACACACATAACTGTCATTGATCGTAATGCGATGCCTGTCGATGAAGAGGTCAATTATTATTATTATTATTATTACTTGCTAAGCAACAACCCTCGTTGGAAAATCAGGATGCTATAAGCTCAGGGGCTCCAACAGGGAAAATAGCCCAGTGAGGAAAGAAAAAGTGAAAAATAAAATATTTTAAGAAGAGTAACATCATGAAAATAAATATCTCCTATATAAACTATGTAAACTTTAACAAAACAAGAAGATAAATTAGATAGAATAGTATGCCCGAGTGTACCCTCAAGCAAGAGAACTTTAACCCAAGATAGTGGAAGACCATAGTACAGAGGCTATGGCACTACCCAAGACTAGAGAACAATGGTTTAATTTTGGAGTGACCTTCTCCTAGAAGAGCTGCTCACCATACCTAAAGAGTCTCTTCTACCCTCAGAAAGAGGAAAGTGACCACTGAACAATTACAGTACAGTAACCCCTTGGGTGAAGAAGAATTGTTTGGTAATCTCAGTTTTGTCAGGTATTGAAGACAGGAGAATATGTAAAGAATAGGCCAGACTATTCGGTGTATGTGTAAGCAAAGGGAAAATGAAGCGTAACCAGAGAGAAGGATCTAATATAGTACTGTCTAGCCAGTCAAAAGATTCCATAACTCTCTAGTGGTAGTATTTCAATGGGTGGTTGGTGCCCTGGCCAATCTACTACCTACAACCTACAACATAAACCCAGGACAATTGGTCAGTCCGACTCTGAAGTCTCATCATGGTTCCACAGCATGGTTTTGTGGGAGGAACACTGTTGTAGCAAAACCCTTCTCTCTGGAAGGCATTCCAGTAAGAAGTACAAGGGCTCACACCCCTGCTGCCAGTACCAAATCTTATATACGACGTATATCCTCGCTCTCGTCCTTCTCCTGCCAGAGATGTTCCCTGGATGCTTCGGTGACCTCTTCTGCAGCGCACAAACTTCCAAACAAACACAAGCTATCCTGATCAGTTCTCTGGAAGTGAATGACTTCTCAGACCATTCTTCTGGCTTTCATGAGCAATGAACATCTTTCCTATGCATAGCCTACGCATGGAAAAGGTAGTTCATTGTTCACAGTCTCCATGAGACAATCTTCCTCCTGTATGAGCACAACAATCTCCAAGACCATGCTCCACGAGACAGTAATCCACGAACATAATCATCTTTGGGCCTGTCTCTACCCGCATAATCATCCACAAACACGATCGGTGGCACGATCTATTACAGAATAGGAATTCACAATCTCCACCACTCGCATGATTGCTGCCAACTTCACGAACACGAGATACAACAATCTCATGAACATTTCCACGCACAAACTAACTTCCACACACAAGAGAGCCGGCATAAACACAATTGTTTGCACGCCTATAAGTTTCTCTATGTGCATGAGATTCTTTAATCACAGGAGACTCCCCACCTTCTGGATCCCCCGAGCAAGAATTTCACGTGAACAATGGTCTAACAAACAATCTTCTATTGCCACAATCATGCACCAGCACAATTGTTACGCATAAAATTTCTAGTCACTGAAGGTCCACTTGCTACATTCCAGTTTACCTGCGATATCCAAATGTTCTATCACATCTTGAGCAGTCTGTCTGACCAGTCATTGCATTATCGGTCTTCACCTGTTACCCATCCAATGCCGACTGTACATACCTGTGGAACATATTTTCTCGGGATATCACGTTTTTGCATCATATACGATGCAAGAGATCACATATAGGGAATGCTCCTTTTTTCCGAGAATTCATTTTCGGTACAAGGTTCACGTATTCATTGTGCTTGCCAGACTCAACATGATTGAATACCTTGTGCTTGTTCTTCTGTGACTTTCAAGTCACAGATCTTTGGCATCTGCTTCATTCCACCAATATCAGTACACGATATCAGGGAAAATGGAACCTATGATCGTTTTCATAACTTGTATGGGCAATGAGATTTTTCATTCATGAGTACTGAGTTTTCCTCTTGCTTTTTCCCGTTATGTTTTATTTTCACAGGAAAGTCAGGTTGTGTTCTCTCCAGGCTAGATGGGGAACCATATGATCGACAGCCATGATCAGGAACCTTACGATTGGCAGTTGCGATTGGGAATCCTGTAATCAGGAACTTTAAGCTTATTCTTAAGGTGTTATTTACCTTTAAGTCACCAGGTAACTAAGTTTGCCTATCCCTGTTACCTGTTCCTTCCTAATGCTCATACCACCTGAAAGAGGAGAAAGATGATGTCACTGAAGTACCAGATGACGGATCTGGCAGAGTTTTACAAGACTTACCCTATTTCTCTGCATGATGTTGTGGGAGGAACAATGCTGCACCAAAGCCAATACCTTGGGGTTTTTTTGTGGTACAAGATACAGAAGCTCACAATTCTGCTTCCAGTGATCAGTTTCAGGCAAAAAATTACAAACACTGATGGTGAAGATAGGGCCATGTGCCCTCATCGCTTTCCTGCCTCAGGACGGTTCGGCGAAAATATTGCTTGGATTTTCACTACGGGGCTGATACTGCTTCCCAAACTCAGAGACCAATTCATGATTGAGTTTTCCAAGAACCAGGATCTGTCAATTAGGTTGTGCATTAGGGATTGGTATAGGTGACTTATCTATCCAATCCAAACACTCACAAAATCTGGGATACTACATTGTACTCACGTGGCTGTCAACAAGGATCCTCCCTAACCTAGGACAGGCACTTGATCGCCTTGTCGCTTTTGCGGAATGATTTATGAATATCCAGGGAAGGTAGGTTATTCAGTGAAATGGTGAGAGGATGTCATCAAAGAAGTCTAGGAAGCCGATTGATACGTCTCATAAGAGTGACTTACCTTTTCTCCCTGGGGGAGAATCAATGCAGTATCATGAAACTTCTTCTCAGGGAAAGGATACTAGCATGTCTTTGGCTTGTTTGGGAAGTAGAGGATATGTACTGTGAACAGACCCTCCCCGATTAGACCAGTTGGCATATGGTACAGGAACTCGTGCACCTGTAACGTGTGCTTGGTTCTCTTAGGAAAAAGCACACACCAACACCCACTACCTATGTTTTATTCTAACGAGAATGAGCGCATGCAATAGCCTCCGCTAACTTTGCTCGGTTCTCAGAAGAATACCGGTAAGTACAGTTCTAGTTCCTGCTTGGTTCTTATGAGAATGAGGAAATACATTAGCTCCCACTACCTGTGTTTGGTTCCTACGAGAAAAGGCACGCGCTATTGATAGGAACAATGACCGCCGCCCTTCTCTCCCTTTCCTAGATGTTTGACTTCTCTCTCTCTTCGGAAGAGTGAGAATCAGTGCACGGAAATATCTCCCCAATGAGGGAAAGTCCTACCCATACAGATTGTAAGAAGTCACCTAAGCATATGACAACCGATCAGGTCAAGTCTAACGAGACATCAACCTATCCCTCTGCATAGTTTTGTAGGAGTAGTACTGTACCAAAAGTCATCCCTGGGAAGGGGTTTTAATACTAGGTACAGGAACTTATATTTCGCATACCAGCACTAGGTCTTGTACAAAACCGAACATGTGCACTTCAGGTCAGGACGTTGCAAGCCGCCATCCTCCCTCTCCTGCCTCGGGACATTACCAAGACACTTTGGTAACTCCATTACCAATGTCCATCAATTCTGCAATGGTAGTGCTGACAACAGGAATCCAATGTAAAACTTTGGCATGGAGCCACTTCATTCCATGATCAACCAAGGCTCAACATTCCTAAACAGGCAGAAGACAAGGACTTTTTTGTCACTGCATCCACCTTATGGGCCTTTGCATCTCGAAGGAACATGAGGGAGAGAAATGCATTTCAAGCCATCCAAACAATTCTTCAAATCTTTACAGTCATCTCTTCTGAGGAACAGTCTGAGTACTGATAACCAATCAACTTGTTTCAAAAGGAAGACAGCAAGTACTGTACGATTTGTCATGGAAGGAATGGAAAGTATCATAGTCTTCCATTAGAGAAACAGCAAGTCTACTAGCAGGAAAGTCTTTTCGTGCTCTGTGAACCTGAAGAATATTTACACCTAGATACTTATCCTTTGGTCCATTAGAATTATCTCCTTGTCCTCTAGGCTCTACTTGTCAGTTTAAGCCAGAGCTAGCTTCAAACTGTTTATCACCTCAAGCATTCCTGCTCATCTTCGGGCATCTACTCTTTTGGGGCACTCCTCTGGTATTGTATTGACTACTGGCTTGGTCTGTCTCTCCCCAGGAGGTAATGATCTAGGATTAAGACAGTTGACTCCCTTTTGCCACGATTGGAGAATCATGCTCAATTGCTAATGCAGTTGTACAGCCGGGCAGCAATAAAGTACCAGATTATGCTAATAACACAGTGAATATTCTTTATAGCAGAGGGTAATAGTACACTTGCTCCCACATAACCAGGAACTTCTGGCTGGACGGTAACATCCTCTTCTGAAACTTTCCTCGTCCTAGAGGAACTCGTTTTACAGACTTCCACACCAGTGGTTGCTCTAGGATTGGTGATGCATCATTGGTAATCAGCCAGTGATTTACCTTCCTTCTGGGTTCAGTGTAACAGGACACACCAGAAGATAAGACTTGGTTACTGATAAATGATTCACTCTACAGGGGAGTGCCATTCTCAGACGAATCCAAGGACGAGTAGGCCACAACTGGAGTACAGGAAGTGGTTCACAGAATTAGATTCCTGCCTTTGAACCGACATGGAGTCCAAGCAATACTTTTGCTATCTTCCTACAGATTTTCATGTCACCCTATGGCACTGACGAACAAGTAGGTACACCATCTGGGTAACAGACGTGCTAAGAGTTGTATGCAAGATCTATTCCATGTAGAGGAATGTTCTAGCTGACACTCGAAATCACTAGAGGTATGGAGTAAAATCAGTGACTCTTCACTTTTTTGCATGTCAGAAAAGCTTCATACTTTTCAGGTATCGCCATCAGAGGACCTGTACACCTCCCAGTTGATTCATAACTCCAGTTTTAGAACATCTTCAAGTAAGCTGTTCTTCCAGTCCAGAGAATTTGGCAGCATTTGGGTCACCTTCCAGTAAATTCCTCTAAATACCTTAACCCCTATGCCAGCTTACCAATTACTCAGTTTAGACGATTTTAGTTTCAGGTTACATTAACAGATCCTAAGTGCCACACTTTCAGTTGCATTTGCCAATGTTCCTCCTATATTTGCCAGTAGAGCTACTCTTCTACTAGTGGAATGGTAGAGGGGATTTTCTTAACAAGGCAGAACCTCTGCAATGTATTTTGGTTCACCTTATCTTTCTTTACTGAATAACTCTACACAGTCTTTGCTGTAAAAATGCTGTCACATAGCCTTTAGCTAGATCTCAGATGGAAGAGCTTGTATCCCTCCCCTTTGAAGGATCAGGAACTCAGCCCCTTAGGGATAGCACTGTAGTCCCCAGGTCTCTCAAGTGAACCTTCATGTACCCTTGACCATGACATGTCATACGCTACGAGTCATTTTCAACAAAGGAATACCTTCCTCTCCATTGTCCAGAGTTTGTATCCAGCTTCCCTCCTGGCACAACTCCAATATCATACTAGCAGGATGCAGAATGACTCCATCTTCTGTTTTATGAGGACATGACAACGCTTCTTAGAGATCTTAATTCCACTGGCAGAGCACAAGAGACTCTTTCCCAAGCTTAAAGGGTAAAGTTGAAGATATCCAAGAACATTCATTCTAACTCATGCACCTTCAGCAGTACTTATATAATGAGCTTCTGGAAGTACCATCCCAGTTCAAGCACATGAAGCCAGGAATATATCTACCCAACCTTCAGGAAGAATCTGTCCGCAGCATTACTCCTGAAGGTAGGGGTCTGATGCACCATGCAACCTTCACTGCCCATTACCCATAGATCCCTGGATAACTTTATTCTTGGTCCTCTGGTAGCCACTCAAAAAGTCTAGTGTTGCGAACCTCGCTCCCTCACAGACAGGTAGCATCTTTTCTAAGATAACTTTTGCAACATAAGTCTAGAAGGAAAGATAGAATGTATAGATGTTCTCCTCTTCATTTTCCCTTTTAGGGTGAAGCAGCCACTGCATTATATGCATAATCGGTTGGTAGATGCAGGTGAGCCTCACCACCAAGCAACTTTTCTATAGACAACTTCTGTATTGAAGTATCTCCCCCATTCAAGGATGAAATGTATACAACCCATTTTTCATAATGACCATAAATTCATAAAACATCCTTACGAATTTAGGTTCTTCCATGACCGTCTACCAGTCACCTGGTAGGTACCTCCCTTTCATGGTCATTCTCGTCTACCAGTTTCAATCCTCATCCAAGCACTCGAGCATTCACCTCTCTCACCACTCCATTAACATACAAGTTAAACAACCATGGCGACATCACACATCCCTGTCTCATCCCCACTCTCACTGGAAACCAATCGATCACTTCATTTCCTATCCTAACACATACTTTACTACCTTTATAGAAACTTTTCACTGCTTGCAACAACCTTCCACCAACTCCACATAACCTCATCACATTCCACATTGATTCCCTATCAACTCTATCATACGCTTTCTCCAGATCCATAAACGCAACATACACCTCCTTACCTTTAGCAAAATTTTTCAATATTAAACTTACCCGATAATCATGTAGCTGTCAACTCCGTTGCCCGACAGAATTCTACGGGAGGGATACGCCAGCTATCACTATACTAGAAGGGGGTGTACTCACCAGCGCCACCTGTGGCCAGGTACTACAGTACTTCTTGTTGACACCTCCTCAATTTTTCCTCTGTCGTGCTTCCGGCAAGACGTTCTGGGATACGCTTATAATCTTGGAGTATTGTTCACGGCTTTTGGTGAAGTATTTCTCTCAGATTTCGGCTGTCGCTATACTGGAAAACTTCTATATTAGCTTAGATAGCTTTTATTTAGTTCTGTTTAATGGTTAACGATCTTTTTGCTTGATTTGGAATCCCCCTTGACTAACTCTTTGATTCAAGATGTCTGACCTTTCACAAGCCCCACCCCATAGACGATGTAGGTCTTGTAATAGGCGTATTCCGAAGGCCTCGGTAGATCCTCACACCGCTTGTTCTGACTGTAGGGAAAGACCCTGTCAGTTGGAAGATCGATGTGAGGAATGCGCCGGTCTTTCGGAACTTGAATTTGTTCGATTCCTGAAATATTCAACCAAGTTAGAGAGAGAGAGAGTTAGGAGGAGTTCTTCTCGCTCTTCACTTTTTTCCTCACCTCATGATCCTCAACCTTTTCCTCCCCCTGTAGTGGCTACCCCCGAACCTACTATTAGTACTCAACCTGATATGTCCGTTGTTTTGCGTGCCATTCAGGCTTTAGGTGACAAAGTGGAATCGGTGGTCAGTGATCATAAGTCTCTTATGGCAGAAGTCAAAGAACTTAAGGTCAAAGGTGCAGTGAGAGGTGATAGTGCCAGTGCTGTGACAAGTGCTAGTGTCAGTGCGGTGCCAAGTGCTAGTGTCAGTGTCAGTGTGGTGCGTGAGGGTACTTCTGTGCGTGCCAGTCGTCCTCCCAGTCCGGGACCTCTTGCAAGCTCCCAAGCCCAGGGGAGAAGCAATGTCGAAGGGCAAAAGGGTTCGGCAGGCCTTGATCGGCGCACAGAAGTATCCTCGGTGGTTGCGGGCGTGTCTTACAGAGACCGTCACTCCCACCCGCAGACGATTGAGCCCGTCTTTTACTCGTCTGCTGAAGCTATGTCAGGGAGAAAACGCTGGACTCAGGTCTCTAGACCTCTCAAACGCAAAGTCCAGACCTCAAGAGCTCTACAGCCTGGTTGCAGTCATTGGATTAGCTCTGACTCTCCGCAGTCATCAGGTGACTGCACTCCTCCTAAGAGGGGTAAGGTGATGCCGCAACAGACCTCATCTTCTGTTAAGGCTTTGCCTCAGCAGACCTTAGCGTCTGTCGACCCCAAGTTGACTTTGCTGCAGTCCATGCAGTCACAGCTTGCGGTCTTAATGCGTGAGTGTCAGGCTGAGAAGGTTACGCCTCCTCCTGCGATCGCTCCGCCTATCCGCAGTCCAGTCTGCCAGGCGTACGAAGTTGAGGCTCCTCAGGATACCTTACCACGTACTGAGTTGCCAGTTTCCAGCGGTGTGCAGCAACCTCCGCCTTCCTTAAGGCAACCTCAGCAATGGGAGCAGGAAGCTTATGCCTTACTTCCTCCGCTTCCGCTTGCGGTTCCACCAGCGAGGCAACAATCTCTTGAGGTACGACAACCTCTTCCATCCATGAGGCAGCCACCTCAGCACTCGCTGCAGCGACCTCAACCCTCCTCAAGGCGAGAACCTCAACACCTTAGCCTAGCACCTCAGGAACCTCAACTCGCGAGACAAGAACTGCGTTCTGCGCAGCCGCTACCTCAACTCTCGCAGCTCACACCTCAGGAACCTCAACTCGTTCCTCAGGAACCTGCTACTGCGCATCCGCAACCATTACAGCAAGCGCAACTCTTGAGACAAGACACTCATGCCAGGAGTCAGCCACCTCAACCCATGCGCCTACCTTCCTCTACTCTTCCTGACCAGTCTTTGCAGCCTGAACCTCTGGTTTTAACTCAGCAACAGAGACTTGAGGATGAAACCACAAGCGTTTATGTACCCGCTTGTTCTGATTCTGCTGTTCAGCATACCACTGTTACATTACCTCTCACTTCGCTACACTCTGGTGATGAGGTTTCTGAGGAGGAACCTGCGCACTTGGATCCCTCATCAGACGTGGAAGAAACCAAGTCTTCTCCTCTACCCATTGACTTTCGTAAGGTCCTGGCTCTTTTCAGAGAGGTATACCCGGACCATTTTATCTCTGCTACCCCCCGCTCTCCTCCATCTGAGTTTTCGCTGGGCATGCAGCCTGTTAAGTCAACTTATACTAAGCTCGTCTTTGCTAGGTCCTCTAAGAGAGCTTTAAGGATTTTAGGAGAATGGTTGCAGTCTAAACAGCAACTAGGGAAGACTTCCTTTATGTTCCCACCTACTAAGCTCACTTCTAAAGCGGGCGTATGGTATGCCACAGGAGAGGAACCAGGCTTGGGAGTACCTGCCTCTGCCCAGGCTGACTTCTCAAGTTTGGTCGACTCTCCTCGTAGAACAGCAATGAGGCGCTCTAAGGTTTGCTGGACCTTCTCCGATCTAGACCACTTCCTTAAGGGTGTATTTCGGGCCTTTGAGATGTTCAATTTTCTAGACTGGTGCTTGGGGGCCCTTAGCAAGAAGACCTCCCCTGCGGACAAGGACTCAGCCATGCTTTTAATGTCCTGCATGGATAAAGCAATTAGGGATGGATCTGGCGAGCTTGCTTCAATGTTTGTGTCAGGAGTTCTTAAGAAAAGGGAGCAGCTTTGCACCTTTCTTTCTTCCAGCATCACACCTTGTCAAAGGTCTCAACTCCTTTTCGCTCCGCTCTCTAAGTTCTTGTTTCCCGAAGAGCTTATCAAGGACTTGTCTGCGGCCCTGATTCAAAAGGACACTCATGATCTTGTGGCCTCTTCAGCTCGTAAGACTAAGGTTGCTCCCTCAGTCCCCAGGACTTATCGCACCCCAGTGGCTGATACTCCTGCTACAAGGTTTATTCCGCCCTTTCGTGGTAGAGCCCCCAGCCGAGGAAGCTCCCGTCCAGACTCTTCCAGGAGCAAGTCTAGGAAAGGTTCCAAGACTTCTAAAGGCAAACACTGACTCTCCTCCTCTCCAGACAGCAGTAGGAGCCAGACTCAAGATCTTCTGGCAAGCCTGGGAAAAGAGAGGTGCAGACGCCCAGTCTGTCAGGTGGCTGAGGGAGGGTTACAGGATACCATTCTGCCGCAAACCCCCTCTGACCACTTCTCCCATCAACCTCTCTCCCAACTACAAGGAAAAGGACAAGAGGCTAGCGTTGCACCAGGAGGTGTCGCTCCTGTTACAGAAGAAGGCAGTGGTTATAGTCCGGGACCATCAATCCCCGGGCTTCTACAACCGTCTCTTTCTGGTGGCCAAAAAGACAGGAGGTTGGAGACCGGTGCTGGACGTCAGCGCGCTCAATGCTTATGTCACCAAGCAGACGTTCACTATGGAGACGACGAAGTCGGTCCTAGCAGCGGTCAGGCAGGAGGACTGGATGGTCTCGTTGGACCTGAAAGATGCTTACTTTCACGTTCCTATTCATCCAGACTCCCAACCTTTCCTGAGATTCGTTTTTGGAAAGGTTGTATACCAATTCCAAGCCCTGTGTTTTGGCCTAAGCACAGCTCCTATGGTGTTTACGCATCTGATGAGGAATATTGCAAAATTCCTCCACTTATCGGACATCAGAGCCTCCCTTTATTTAGACGACTGGCTGTTGAGAGCCTCCACGAGTCGTCGCTGTCTGGAGAGTCTCAACTGGACTTTGGACTTGATCAAGGAACTGGGTCTGTTAGTCAACTTGGAAAAGTCCCAGCTCATTCCCTCCCAATCCATTGTTTACCTGGGAATGGAGATTCGGAGTCAGGATTTTCGGGCTTTTCCATCGGCCCCAAGGATAAGCCAAGCCCTAGATTGCATCCTGAGCATGCTGAAGAGGAGCAGTTGCTCGGTGAGACAGTGGATGAGTCTCACAGGGACCCTTTCATCGTTAGCCCTGTTCGTCGAGCTAGGGAGACTCCACCTCCGCCCTCTCCAATTCCATCTAGCAGCTCATTGGGACAAGGATTTGACGCTCGAAGCAGTCTCTATCCCGGTCACCAAAGAGATGAAGACCACTCTCTTGTGGTGGAAGACCAACCTCCTTCTCAGGGAGGGCCTATCGTTAGCAATTCAGACCCCCAATCTTCATCTCTTCTCGGATGCATCAGACTCGGGCTGGGGCGCGACCTTGAACGGTCAGGAGTGCTCGGGAACGTGGAACAAGGAACAGGAAACACTCCACATCAACTGCAAGGAGCTACTGGCAGTTCATTTGGCCCTATTGAACTTCAAGTCCCTCCTGCTAGGCAAGGTGGTGGAGGTGAACTCCGACAACACCACAGCCTTGGCTTACATCTCCAAGCAGGGAGGGACCCATTCGAGGAGCCTATACGAGATAGCAAGGGACCTCCTCATTTGGTCAAGAAGTCTAAACCTCACCCTAGTTACGAGGTTCATTCAGGGCAACATGAACGTCTCAGCAGATCGCCTAAGCAGAAAAGATCAGGTCATCCCCACGGAATGGACCCTTCACAAGAGCGTGTGCAACAGACTTTGGACCTTGTGGGGTCAGCCGACAATAGATCTGTTTGCCACCTCCATGACCAAAAGGCTTCCTTTGTACTGTTCCCCAGTTCCAGACCCAGCAGCAGTTCATGTGGATGCTTTTCTGCTGAATTGGTCCCATCTCGACCTTTACGCATTCCCACCGTTCAAGATCATAAACAAAGTCATCCAGAAGTTCATCTCGCACGAAGGGACACGGCTGACGCTGGTTGCTCCCCTTTGGCCTGCAAGAGAATGGTTCACAGAGGTACTACAATGGCTGGTCGACGTCCCCAGGACTCTCCCTCTAAGAGTGGACCTTCTACGTCAACCTCACGTAGACAGGTTGCACCCAAACCTCCACGCTCTTCGGCTGACTGCCTTCAGACTGTCGAAAGATTCGCTAGAGCTAGAGGCTTTTCGAAGGAGGCAGCCAGTGCGATTGCCAGAGCAAGGAGGGTATCCACTCGTAGAGTCTACCAATCCAAGTGGGAAGTCTTCCGGAACTGGTGTAGAGCCAATGCAGTTTCCTCTACCAATACCTCTGTAACCCAAATAGCTGACTTCCTATTACATCTAAGGAATGAGAGATCCCTTTCAGCTCCTACGATTAAAGGGTACAGGAGTATGTTGGCTTCAGTTCTCCGCCACAGAGGTTTGGACCTTTCTTCCAACAAGGACCTTCAAGACATCCTTAAGTCTTTTGAGACTTCTAAAGAACGTCGTTTACCCACTCCAGGCTGGAATCTAGACGTAGTCTTAAGGTTCCTTATGTCGCCTAGGTTCGAACCTCTCCAGTCAGCTTCCTTCAAGGACCTTACCCTCAAGACTCTTTTCCTCGTCTGCCTTGCAACAGCTAAAAGAGTCAGTGAGGTTCATGCCTTCAGCAAGAACATTGGGTTCACTTCCGAATCTGCGACATGTTCTTTACAGCTCGGATTTTTAGCTAAGAATGAACTTCCTTCACGTCCTTGGCCTAGATCGTTTGAAATTCCTAGCCTTTCCAACATGGTAGGTAACGAGCTAGAAAGAGTTCTTTGCCCTGTCAGAGCTCTGAAATATTATCTTAATAGGTCAAAACCTATTCGAGGACAGTCAGAAGCCTTATGGTGTGCAATCAAGAAACCTTCGATGCCCATGTCCAAAAACGGGGTTTCATATTATATAAGGCTTCTGATTAGAGAAGCCCATTCTCACTTGAAGGAGGAAGACCTTGCTTTGCTGAAGGTAAGGACCCACGAAGTGAGAGCCGTAGCCACTTCGATGGCCTTTAATAAGAACCGTTCTCTGCAGAGCATAATGGATGCAACTTATTGGAGGAGCAAGTCAGTGTTTGCATCATTTTATCTTAAAGATGTCCAGTCTCTTTACGAGAACTGCTACACCCTGGGACCATTCGTAGCAGCGAGTGCAGTAGTAGGTGAGGGCTCAGCCACTACATTCCCTTAATCCCATAACCTTTTTTAACCTTTCTCTTGAATGCTTTTATTGTTGTTTTTATGGTTGTTACGGTAGGCTAAGAAGCCTTCCGCATCCTTTTGATTTGGCGGGTGGTCAATTCATTCTTGAGAAGCGCCTGGGTTAGAGGTTGTGTAGAGGTCCTTTAGTAGGGGTTGAGCCCTATATACTTTAGCACCTTAGAGTTGATTCAGCCTCCTAAGAGGAACGCTGCGCTCAGTAAGGAAGACGAACTTAATAAAGGCAGAGTAACGGTTCAAGTCGACTTCCTTACCAGGTACTTATTATTTCATTGTTATTTTGAGATAACTGATTATATGAAATACGGGATACTTAGCTATCCTTTAGTCATGTACACTGGTTTTCACCCACCCCCCTGGGTGTAAATCAGCTACATGATTATCGGGTAAGTTTAATATTGAAAAATGTTATTTTTATTAGTAAAATAAATTTTTGAATATACTTACCCGATAATCATGATTTAATTGACCCTCCCTTCCTCCCCATAGAGAACCAGTGGACCGAGGAAAAATTGAGGAGGTGTCAACAAGAAGTACTGTAGTACCTGGCCACAGGTGGCGCTGGTGAGTACACCCCCTTCTAGTATAGTGATAGCAGGCGTATCCCTCCCGTAGAATTCTGTCGGGCAACGGAGTTGACAGCTACATGATTATCGGGTAAGTATATTCAAAAATTTATTTTACTAATAAAAATAACATATTTCTCTCATATCTGCCTAACTGTAAAAATCTGATTCATACAACCCCTACCTCTTTTGAAACCACCCTGTACTTCTAAGATTGCATTCTCTGTTTTATCCTTAATCCTGTTAATCAGTACTCTACCATACACTTTTCCAAGTACACTCAACAAACTAATACCCCTTGAATTACAACACTCATGCACATCTCCCTTACCCTTATATAGTGGTACAATACACTCACAAATCCAATCTACTGGTACCATTGACAACACAAAACACAATAAACAATCTCACCAACCATTCAAGTACAGTCACACCCCCTTCCTTCAACATCTCAGCTCTCACACCATCCATATCAGATGCTTTTTCTACTCTCGTTTCATCTAGTGCTCTCCTCACTTCCTCTCTTGTAATCTCTCTCTCTCATTCTCATCTCCCATCACTGGCACCTCAACACCTGCAACAGCAATTATATCTGCCTCCCTATTATCCTCAACATTCAGTAAACTTTCAAAATATTACGCCCACCTTTTCCTTGCCTCCTCTCCTTTTAACAACCTTCCATTTCCATCTTTCACTGTCTCTTCAATTCTACACTATTACTTTGCAGCCATTCTTCAAAAACCCTCTTTTTCTCTTCCATTTATACCTTCACTCCTTCATTCCACCATTCACTGCCCTTCCTCATGCTGCCTCCAACAAACTTCTTGCCACACACATCACTTGCAATTGCAACAAAATTTTCTTTTACTAACTTCCACTCCTCTAGATTACCAGTTTCTCTTACTTTCACTTTGCCATATGCCATTTTCAACCTTTCTTGATATTTACTTTTTACCCCCCTGGTTTTATTAGCTCTTCAACCCTCACTAGTTCCCTCTTACATCCACCTACTCTATTCCCCCACTCTTTTGCTACAACTAATTTTCCTTCCACCAAAAAATGATCAGACATACCGTTAACCATACCCCTAAACACGTGCACGTCTTTCAATCTTCCAAACATTCTTTTAGTTATCAACAACTAATCCATTAATGCCCTTTCTACCACTCTTCCATTTGCCACTCTTACCCATGTATACTTGTTTTCATCTTTCTTTTTGAAAAAGCTAGAACTTATCACTATCTCTTGCTCAACACACATATCTACCAGTCTCTCACCACTCTAATTTTCACCTGGTACGCCATACTTCCCAATGACACCTTCTACCTCTCCAGCGCCCACTCTAGCATTTAAGTCACCCATGACAACTACATAATTCCTTCTACCCAGTCCTTATACACACCTAGTTAATTCATTCCGCTCTTCTTCACTTTTCTCACAACCTGGCACATACGCACTGACAAAAGTCCAACATTCCCTATCCAACCTAACCCTTACCCACATTAGCCTAGATGATATCTCCTTCCATTCCACTACTTTACCCGTCATCCATTCACTCAGCAATGACGACACACCTTCTCTTGCTCTTCCCCTTTCAATCCCAGACACTCTACCAGACATTTCACCAAACATAACTTCACCTTTCCCTTTTATCTTTGTCTCACACAAAGCCAATATATCCATCCTTCTATTCCTAAACATACTTCCAATCTCGCATCTTTTACTCTCTATCGTACTACATCCATGCACATTCAAACACCCCAAAACTAGAGTGCGGGGAGCAGTCACTCTCCCCCCCAGCTCCACCTCTTTGATGTCTCACAGGATTATAATACAGGAGAGGGGGTTCCCAGTCCCCTCGTCCCGTCCCTTTTAGTCGCCTCTTACAACACGCAGGGATACGTTAGCGCTATTCTAATTGTTTCTATAATTAGGAAAAATAAAAATTCATTAAAAAATATGATTTTTCTTAACCATGCAAACCTGACACCTTTAAGCTACACTGTGTGCCTCAACCACTTCACAAGTACTAGGTAAGGTGAAAGAAGGAAACGCTACCTGACAGATGGACTTACTCGGTACATCATGCCATCTATTAATACTACCTCATTAAAAGTTTGAATAACCGTTCAAGCTTCGCAGAAGTCATACTTCTTATAAAGTTCTCAGGATTGTTGAGTTAGCAAAATACAAATAACTTTATAAACATATACAAATTTTTGACTTTTAATAGGAGTATGAGGTGGAATGGATGTTAATCTTGTAACAAGTAAACACAGCCGACTGTGGGTGGGAGGTAAACCACGCTCTCCAGACAGGTAGCCCTACATTCACTTTGACCATACAGATGTACTTCTTAGCATCTTACTATGGTTGAATTTGCCCTTTATTTCCAGATTTTTTCCTATGTGATTGCTTTGATGATGTTGGCTATATTGGCAGACACAGTTGTGCCCTGGTAAATCCAGCCTAGGTTATGGCTGCTACATGAGCAAGCCAGAGGTCGACCTTCTTTAACTACGTACAGTAGTTTCTACAGGAGCAGGAGCAATCCCATTTCTGAGTGTTGTATAGGGAGTGACCTGATTACAATCAACTTGCCAAATTGTCCACTCCATACTCTACCCATGTGAAATACAGTAGCACCAAAACAGATTGAGGCAAAAGTGGAAGCTAAACCTACCTGTTAGGATTGAGATCATGTGTGCATAAATTCATCTGCTCTGAATTTTATGTTTGTCGAAACGCCTTTTCGGCACACTAGTAGGTTATTCGGACAAGACTGCTATCTGAAAATGTTTGTCCCTATAGAAGGAGTGAAGAGAGCCGACTGAGTATTGGAAGAAGAGGAAAAGTTATAGAGAGAGTCTTTGAAGCTTTTCAGCTCCTTCATGCCTCCACTGGTTTCAAAGGCTGCTGCTTCTCCCTTCTAGGCCAAGTCTGTTGTAAGAAGTAAGAAGATGAAGGGAGCCACCGCCCCTCTCCCAAGGAGTTCCTTGAGCAAGACAGGAGTATTGTCTTCCACTAGCAAAGGCAATACCCCTTTGCTTCACGCAGTGCTCTCCCATAATGGTTGTTGATGGTTCTCGCAAGAAATTGCACCTGGCCTTGCTGTAGCTTGCCATTTCTATTGATGATGTCTTGTTGGCAAAGAACTCCTTGAGATCCTAGTAGCTGCTGAATCCCGGAAGTCATCTCACCCTGTTTCTGCTCCCCCCTTGCCCACGGAGGAGAGCATTGTTGCAAGAATCCTGGACGCGTCTTTGCCTGCTGTCACAGACAAGCCCTGTCACCTGCAGCAGAGTTCAAATCAAGTGTTTACAATTGCCAACTCGTGCAACCACTGGGCAATAAATTATGTAAATCAATCCCCAAAAGCGAAGGTTCGTGACATTCGGTTTTCACGTTCTCACTCCCTTGTAGCTAGACGAACTCTTTGCAGATTAGAAAATTGCTTTGTTACCGGTAGAGAAGTCTTCCAGTAGGAAGAACCATCACTTTAAGACTCCCACATACATTGGAAGTGCTGTGTCGAGTTCAGAAGAGAACTCTGGTATTTTATGTCATATTGGATTCCCTGTTCTTTACAGGAAAGTCCTTGGAGACCACACAGCACCTCCCCAAAAAGTTTTTTCCTTCATCAAAACCACTTTTTTTTAACCGTTTTACCCCCGGGGTATTTGGAAATTTCCAACCCTTAACCCCAAGAGGTTATTTTTTTCCCAGCACATTTTGCAGTATATTTTTTTTAAATTGCTCTAACAGCCTTAATTTTTGTCATAGAGAGGTCTGGTTGGTCTCATTCTCTTGGAAAATGCCTGAATTTTCTCAAAAAATATGAAAAACCAATTTTTATAGCATTTTTTTGCAAGGACGTACCAGTACGTCCATGGGGGTAAAGGGATGGCTTTTGTGAAACGTACCAGTACGTCCTTTGGGGGTAAAAGGGTTAATGTCATATTAAGGATGAATCATCAAAACAAAATCTTCCATATCACACATATATTACATCTTCAATGTACAAATAACACTTGAAATGTTAATCGCCATTCACTTTCAGAACTCAAATGTTAGTTATCAAAGTATTCAAATTTATAATCTTAACATTAACATAAATGAAATGCATCAAATGTGTTCATTATATCATAACTGGATTTTAAGGCTCATTAAAAAATAAAAAGTGAATGAAGGGACTAATTTGGAAAAAAAATATAAAAATTCTGAAACAATAACATCACTCCTGCAGTTAATCACAAAAATAAAAAATACAAACTATTACATCACAGGGTAAAGAAAGAAAAACAAGTTGAAAACTGTTGTAACAAACACATCATAATAAAACATGCCATGTATCTTGTTAAAAGTAAACAAGTAATGTAACAAAAGCAAGAGCTTAGGGAATGATCAAGTTCTACATAACCAAAATGCTAAACAAAAGGGATTTAGCCAACCTACACCACTCCTGGTACCAATTTGTTAAGGCCAAACCACCTGATTCATGAAACAGAAAATATCCAGTATAGAAACACTGAAGGAAAATATGCTTAAAAATAATAAAACGTGCAACAAAATACTGAAACTCAATTTTGATTGGTAACTATTACCTATTACATCACAAAGTTAAATACTTCCTTTCAGTTGAATCTATATATCCTTCTCTAACTGGATGTTTTTTCACAGCAAAAAGACCCCAGAGAGACAAAAAGACAGTAGTAGTTTGAAAAGTAGGTTTTACTTCAGTAGCCTTGTTATTGGGATAGTGCACAGTATCATTTTTATCTTATGGATGACCTTACAGATAAGACAGCATCAAAATATATTGCACAATGTTTGGCACAACGAGCACTTAGAATTGTTTGATGGCATTCTTAGATGATCTTGATTATTTTTTCTTTGAGCAAAGGCATGTGAAGTACACCGCATGAAAGACAACCCTATGCTGTGATAGGGGGCCAGGAGTGAGTGTCTCAACAACCCTAGTCAGCACATGTTCAAGGCATGAACAAAATACATTTGAGGCCCTGCTTCAAGAAAAAAGTATAACAGGAATGCTGAATATTGTATAAAAACAAGATAAGCAGTTGTTATCATATAATGAGGAATGGTTAACTGTATGATGATGATAGTAATAATAAAGCAAGAGCAGAATATATTTTTTTCTATAACTAAAAACTAGCACTTGGCCAACAGTCCTCAACCTTTTACTTCCTATAATAGCAAGTTCAATTACAATGGTTTCTTAAGGATCTGACTTGCACACTAAGCCTCCATCTCCACTTGAACAGAGGAAAATTTTTCAAGGCTGAAGAATGTTGCTCCATTTCCTTAAAGTTTAGGGTACATACACAAACCCAAACATTTCTTCTTCACAAACAAATGCATACGAGCCAAACTTAAGAAAAACTTAAAAAGGAATGTAATAAAAATCTTTTGATACTGTGTTGCCACTCCTAAACCTTTAGGAATTACAAGATATTCAAATATATAAATATATAGATATATATAATTGTCACCATGATATAATCAAATCCCTTACAATTAACCATTCTTTATGAAGATATGAGATGACTATTTACAAGTTGTTACACTTACTTTCTAAGCATATTGGAAAGAAGAGAAATGAAGGCACATACAGTATTACCCTTTGACAGTTATTGTAGAGCACAATTAAGTTGAATGACTCCCATGATGAATGGAGTCTGTCTAGTTTAAACAGCGAACACTTTACATAAAATAAAAATCACACGATAATAATGTACTCAATGTGATAAAACAAAGAATAAAACAGGTGCATCTTGACTATGGAGTTCCTTACAACTCCGTGGTAATGACCGTGCGCATTTTGGGAGCCTCAAGCTTGTTGCTTGGTGCAGGAGGATCTGCCACCAACCACGGGGACATTTGGTTTAGAGATGTGTGAATGTTCTTATTCACACCATAACTGCAGTTGCTGGTTGAAGATACAGACCGTGTCACAGGCTGGTTTGCCGTGAAATTTGTCTCCTGAAACATAAAAGCCATGTGAATAAACCAAATTTCCCAATAGGCTTGGTCTTCATACTTACTACTGTAACTTATTTATTTTTACAAATTTACGCAAATTAAATCTTGGCATGCTTGAATATAAATTTATAAACTAAAGATTGGTTATGTTTATCCACAAAAATTGTAAAATAAAGTGAAGTAAAAATACCCATGTATTTCAAGAGTGATGACCCTGTGGTTAGACACTAGATTCTTTCTGAAACTCCTTTCAATGTCACTATATTGCCTCTTGATTTATATGTTTATATAAGATATGTCAATATTACAAATTTTAAAAGTAATCTATATTCTTAGTTATGCAAACCTGACTCCTTTAAAATACGGAAATGACTTCCGTAGAGCTGGTATGGCCAATGAATTCGTTAACGGGGAAGGTAATGACGGTGGTGAGCACGGGCACTTTTGGCCATCTACTCGTGACTGAGAGGGGTGGCTGAGGTAATAACTTAACAAGGACTCAGGTTTGTATAGATAGGAAAAATACATACTACTTTAATTTTTATTTACTTATTTGTTTCTATGTACACATAAACCTTTTGTCTTTTGAAATAGGTTGGATATTTTTCTTCCTAGAAATATCAATCTGACTGGTCCTATACAGGAGTAAAGATGACTAGCATATTGATGAACAGCCTCATCTGTACAAGATTGATAAGTGGTCTAAGGAGGGATCTCATGCCCAAAGCGAATAGCAGTCTGGCATGTGATGATCAATGGGTTGGTATATACTATACCATCCTTCCCCTCATCTAGGGAGGATAGAGGAGATGTTTCTCTATATTCAATAGAATGGAGCTCAAAAGTATAGCTTACCAGCATCAAGTCATATCTAGCGAGTAGCAGTTTGACCCCTTCATCCATAAGAGGGGAAAGAAAAAATAAAGGGGAATAGCTCGACATTCTACCTTTCGTTCCAGACAATCATCTAGGCATTTCCACAGGCAAGACACTTCCTGTCCCATTTGGGATCTGGGCTGGCTACACAATTACTTGAGGAGGACCAAGCATAAACGTATCAAGGAACTTGCGGGTACACTCCCATAAATAAAAGGTGATAAAGATTGTTTGACATTTCCATACCCTATCCTTCTGCACCTCGCTAACTGGGTGCTTCATATAGGCTAAGGTGGGGCCTATACAGTACTACTCAAGTCCTGGACCTGGCTGGTACCTTAATCATCTCAGCAGTCGAGGTGTTTATTTTACAAACAGTCTCACAAAGCAAGAAAGAGTGTTTCTTGACAGCTCTTTCTTAGTTCTACTAGTGATATGGAAGATTCGCTGACACTCCGGTCCGAGATGTCATGTCCTCTTCATATGGCATCGCGAAACCCTAATGGAACACAGATGCATCTCCTCGCAATTGCCTCTCAACTTTTTGTATAGAAATGGGGGTGGAAAAAATCTCAAACCTGGGGTCATGAGACTCTTGGTTCCGAGTCTTGGCCATGAACTCTGGCACAAAACTGAATTTCCTGCCATTCCTAAGGATGGGTGACTAAATAAGAGAGACCGACAACAGCGAGAGGAGGATCAATGACACTGATCATGACAGACGCAAGAATTAGCTCAGACTATTCCCGCTGCTGATCTAGGCAGGGAGTGACTAGAGAAGGGAGTAGAGTCCACTATCCGAGAAGGGCATAGGAAAGGTGAAGGACGGCACTAAAGCACCTTCAGCACCTAGCCAACAGGTGTACAGGGCTGTACGCTTTTGAATCATCTGGGCCATGGTCCCATGGGGCTGTGGCTCTGGACCTCATGATGCCGAAACCACTCGGGTGTTAGCATAGGGTGGTGTAATGGAGCCCTTTCCTTATGACTACGTCTGGCCTTTTTAGACTCCTTCCTCTTTCTTCTTCTACTTAGAAGGAGCACCAGAATCAGTCAAAAGAAAGAGATGGACGAGGAAGAAGAGTTGGAGGAGAAAAGAGAACACTTGCATTTGTTCCCTTACCAACCTTCACCTTTGGCTCTGCAAGAAAAGGAGCCATAGTCTGAGCGACCATCAACAATGACGCTCCTCCGAGGGAAAAAAACAACACTAATTGCACCAACAGGAACCACAACACAGAGGAACACTCATGGGGAAGGGGGTAGGCACACTCACAGGGCTTGCGAAATTGACACGGGCTGGGGTCACAGGCACAGGGAGAGAGGGCTGCAGGGTCTAGGACAACAGGATCAGGTGAGACAAATGTGACACCATGTACTGGGGCAACATGCACTGATGATATTGGACCCAGAGTCAAATTATGACTATGCTTAGGAATAGCAACTTGTGATGGAACCTTATTTTATATCGGTGAACATCCATACCATCAGCACTGGCACTGTTGCCGATAAGCGGTCCTTCAGTCCTTTTGGACTTGAGAATCACAGGAGGAATCGCTCAAACAGAAGGAGCCGTAGCAGTCGGACTTGACAAGGGGAAAAAAAAAAAGGCCCTTCTTAAGTGTCTTCTTGAGTATTTCCCCCCCCCAAAAAAAATATACAGGAGTAGGGAGCATAAAACCTGCCATTGCACAGGAGACTACAACCTACACTTAACACACTGGGATGACTGCGAACAATCATACCTCCTACACTCGACACAATGGGATGACTGCAAACAGTCATGCCTCCTGACAAGACACACAAAGAGATTGTGAATCAACAGCCAGTTTTGCCATAAACTTGTTGCAACGTTCACACTTTCCCTAGAAAGTACAAATCTCTTGCTTCACATCCATCACAAAAATCAACACCTAACATTTACTTTCTACAAAGAAAAAGGTCAAAGCTTTTGGTTAGGCTGCAACTGCACATCCATACTTGTTGCAACCAAAATCAAAGAAGAGCTAATGACAAGTAAGGGGGGTGAGGCTATTTGCCCAAACTCACTGACTGTTTTTAACTACCATGTTAACATATTCAAAGGGCGTTTCAGCTCCTCTAAGACATTTCCCTTTTGTAATGGGTGAAAGGTTTGTTTGTATACACAGGCACAAAAACAATATTCTATCAACATTTTTCCCATAACAAAGAGCAATATTTATTGGTAAATCAGCCTTTTTCAATAATAACGGTAGGTTATTCTTTACGTTAACCTTATCTAAAGCTTTTGTCAAATAATATAATTTTACATATATTTGAATGATGGCTACACTTATTTGAGTTTTTTTTGTCTGAATACCTCTCTATATGACACATTGGACATTGTCTTTATATAAAAAAAACTTATATTTTAGTAACTATATTCACTTTGATTTAAGATTTCTATAATTCTTCTATAGTATTTAATAAGTCAGTAATGATAATACAGTATACATTACTGTATGGAAAAATATAATCAGGCATAAATTTAACAATAACACTTCAATGCCAGCCCTCACTGAAAGAAAGACTCACTTTAAAGATAAAGATGATAACAGAGTCATCTGTAGCTTTTCATGGGGCAACTGAATCATTATTAATTTAAGTAACATATATTCTATCTCTGAAAGGAAAATTTTCCTCGAGAAACTTCTACAATAAGGTCACATATGTGACCACATTTATAACCTTAGACTAAACTATTGGGATTTTCAATAATGTAAAAATGGACAATAAAAAATGGAAAAAAAAAATCATATAAAACATATAAGAGGTGACAGTGCATTTATAAACAATACTATCTCAAATGTAATACATAATCTTTTTTATTATTAGTCCATGGGCCCAGATCCCAAATGTCATTCACCGGGACCAATCAAGGTGGGCAAATTATGGTTGTTATGTTTACTTGCTATATTGTATACCTGTAGTTTATATTTTGATATAACCATTCTTGACTAGTAGCCTAATAATGGCTATACAGTGATACCTCGGTAGTCGAACGACTCTATACTCGAACAATTCGGAGTTCGACCAAAATTTTCGAGAAATTTTTGCTGCGGTGCTCGACCAAAAATTCGGTACTCGACCAGCCGAACACGTGACGACCGCATGGGCTTTGTGATGATCGCGCCATCTCGGCCACTCTCGCTTGTTCGGGAAGCATCAGTTCTCTCGAGAGCGTCACTCAGACAACGCGCGATCAGCATTCGTTGTGATTTAGTGATTTTCAGTGCTTTTAATTGCTTTTTTAGCTTTCATAATGAGTCCCAAGAAAGTAATGAGTGTTAAGGGGAAGGAGAAGAGGAAAACAGTGCGAACAACGATCGAGTTGAAGAAGGAAATTATAGCGAAATATGAGAATGGTGTACGAGTGTCCGATTTAGCGGTAGAATACGGAATGGCGAAGTCGACCATTTCTACGTTTTTAAAGCATAAAGAAATGATTAAGAAGGCGAATGTTGCAACGGGAGTTACGGCGGTAACTAAGCAAAGGCCACAAGTGATTGAGGAGATGGAAAAGTTGCTTTTAATATTTATTAAAGAAAAACAGTTGGCCGGGGAAAGTGTTAGTGAAGCGTTCATTTGTGAAAAAGCGTTGCATATCTATGAAGAATTAGTGAAGAAAAGTCCGAGTACCAGTGAAAGTGATTCATTTACATTTAAAGCGAGCAGGGGTTGGTTTGAAAAGTTTCGTAATAGAACAGGTATTCATCGTGTTACTAGGCATGGGGAGGCAGCTAGTTCGGATCAAATTGCAGCCGATAAATACGTGGGGGAATTCGATCGGTACATAAATGAACAAAATTTGATCGCACAACAAGTCTTTAATTGTGATGAGACTGGGTTATTTTGGAAGAAAATGCCAGCCAATACGTACATTACCAAGGACGAGACGAAGATGCCAGGTCACAAGCCAATGAAAGATAGGCTAACATTGTTGCTGTGTGCAAATGCAAGTGGCGATTGCAAGATCAAACCCTTGTTAGTGTACCACTCGGACAACCCCCGGGTGTTCAAACGAAATAATATTTGTAAAAGTGCACTACCAGTTATGTGGCGCTCGAACACTAAATCTTGGGTCACAAGACAATTCTTTACTGAGTGGATAAACGAAGTGTTTGCCCCCCAGGTTAAGGCTTACCTCATTGAAAAGAGCTTGCCAATGAAATGTCTTCTGGTTATGGACAATGCTCCTGCACATCCTCCAGGTCTCGAGGATGACTTGAAAGAAGAATACAGCTTTATCAAAATCAAATTCTTGCCCCCCAATACTACTCCCATACTCCAGCCCATGGACCAACAGGTCATTTCAAACTTCAAAAAACTCTATACCAAGGCCCTTTTCAGAAAGTGTTTTGAAGTGACCAGTGACACGAAGTTGACCCTAAAGGAATTCTGGAAGGAACACTTCAGCATCCTCAACTCTGTTAACATGATTGACCAAGCTTGGCGAGGTGTGACCTATAGGACATTGAACTCTGCCTGGCGTAAGCTGTGGCCATCATGTGTCACAGAGAGGGAGTTTGAAGGTTTCCAACCAGAGGCGGGTCCAAGCACTGCTACCCCTGTAATTTCTGATGACACTGATGTCGTTGAGGAAATTGTTGTCATGGGCAGGAGTTTGGGGCTTGAGGTCGACAAGGATGATATTGATGAGCTTGTAGAAAGCCATTCTACCGAGTTGACTGTGGAGGAATTGTTGCACCTGCAACAACAACAGCAGCAGGATCTGATTGTGGAGCAGGAATCTTCAGAAGAGGATGAGGTAAGGGAGGATGTTCCAAGTTCTCTCATCAATGAAATTTGTTCCAAGTGGGCAGATGTGCAGGCTTTTGCTGAAAAATACCACCCAGAAATTGCAGTAGCAAACCGGGCAGTGCATATGTTTAATGATAGTGTCATGTATCATTTTCGAAGAATACTGCAGAGGAGGAAGAAACAATTAACAATAGACCAGTTTTTCACAAAAGAAAAGAAAGCTGCTACATCAAAGCCTGTTTCTCCTCCAAAGAAGAGACAAAGAAGAGAAGAAACCCCTGAAATAGATCTGCCCACCCTTTCATTGGAGAGAGAAACAACTCCTGAAGGAGAACTACCCCGCCACATCATGGAAGGGGACTCTCCTTCCAAGCAGTAACCTCCCCCTTCCATCCTCTCCACATCCATCCCTGTATGCCATCGAACCGCTGCTCAAAGGTATGTTCACTACAGTACAGAAAATGGTTTAAAATTGTTTTATTTTAGTACAGTAAATGGTTTAAAATTGTTTTATAGGATTTTCTGACCAATTTCATACACATTTAGATAATTATTGTTGTTTAGGTACACGTTTTATTAATATTTTGGGCCTGTTCGAGTGCTTGGGAACGGAATAGAATATATACCATTATTTCTTATGGGGAAAAAAAATTCGGTACTCGAACAAATCGGAGGTCGAACACGGATCTCGAACGGATTATGGTCGAGTACCGAGGTATCACTGTATCAGCTTGAATGACCATCCCCATAAACATGATACATGATGAATGCCCAGTGATATTACTGTCTGTTTTTGTAATGGTGAATAATGAACAACTAGCAAATATAGTAGGTTACATTAAGTGTTAAGATGTAGGTGGTGTACCCTTAATTCATGAAATACAACAAAAACATTGCATGAAGACATTGTTGAGAGTTTTTATCAATATTTCATTGCATATTCAATATCTAAATTTTAATGAAGCTAATCCTTTTGATAATAGAACTGGTCTATTAAAGCATGGTCATTTAATATGTTGTATTGTGGTTAAACTACTGGTAAAGGATACGAGCGAGAAGCTCATCCCCCTCAACATTCTGAAGATTCACTTTTGGCCCAGCACATCGAGGGGGTTTGAGGAGAGAAGTTAGGTTAAAGGACTTACGTTTGTATAGCTAGGAAAAATACAAATTACTTTAAAAATTTGTGATTTAGTTTGCAATTTATTACTGCACTACATACAAACCACCATCCTTTAATAGAGACTCGCTGCTTGGCGGGTTGAAAGTCTTCCCTAGAACTGAACTGGATGGTTTTTTCTACCATGGAAGTGTCCAGCTGCCTGGTTCTATATGAGAGCAAAACGGTGGCTCCAGCAACCTCCCAACTGTCTTTCATAAGGATCAGAAGGCTGACAGGACCTGGGTTGTACATGGCAAAAGGGAAATCAGTTTGGAATAAAATACATCTATGATGATGAATGGTTGGTATGAATTTCACCATCCTCTCCCTCATTAGGTTAGATGGGTGAGACGCTTCTTCAGTGCTAAAGAATGGAGCTCAGAAGTGTAAGGTCACAACACCAGGTTCAATCCAGCATAAGATGCTTTGACTGCTTTGTCCCCAAAAGGGGGAAATAAAAATAAAGAGCCAGTCATTCTATCACTCATTGCAAATTTTCATTTCACATTACCATAGATGTGAAGCTTCCTGTCTCATAAGGAAGCTGGGTTGGTTACCGCAGGACCAAGCACAAAGGTGTAAAGGGTCGTGGGTATAATCCCATAATTCTTCTTTCCCACTATTATTATTATTATTACTTGCTGAGCTATTCCTACATTAAGGGGTCGGTTGCCTGATGCACCCTTTCCAATGCCTTCTATCAAAGGCATTCTCTTCCAACCAAACCTCTAGTTTCCTTATCATCCTTCACATTATCTCACC
The DNA here is from genome assembly GCF_036898095.1 of Palaemon carinicauda. Classification (NCBI taxonomy): domain Eukaryota; kingdom Metazoa; phylum Arthropoda; class Malacostraca; order Decapoda; family Palaemonidae; genus Palaemon; species Palaemon carinicauda. The sequence continues at coordinate 71,363,583 of NC_090747.1, forward strand.
ATCTAATTCTCTGCCTCCCTCTTGACCTTCCCCCTCTAACATGTTCCTCCCAAGCCCTCCTCACTCCTTCCCCACCATCCAGCCTCAACACATGCCTAAACCATCTGTTTTGACACCAATCTTTCCTACTCCTTGTAGAGCCCAAGCTTTTGATCCATACATTACCACTGGTCTTATTACAGTACTATATATCTTGACTCTTAGCTTGATTGGCATTTTCTTATTCTTATCACAAACCACTTCTGCTAACTCCGCCAAAGCTAATTTTACCCTATTCTCAACTTCAGCCTCACATCCTCCCTTTTGACTTACAGTTGATCCTGAGTATTTACTGTAAGTAGTTCCCTTTTTTATAGCTGAGCCTCTACTTTCATGTAAAGCTATCCTATCCTTATCTTCTCTACTGGTAACCCTAGCTTGACTAGAAGGCCATAAAATGATGTATCTCTTCCAAACTCCAGACCTCAGCACCTGGCCCACTGATAGGTTTCTACTAAAAGCTAAAATGGGGCCTATACCCCTGAAATCATGAGCCGTGGTCCTAGCTGGTACCTCGAACCCCTTAGCGATTGAGGCATACGTTCTAAGAAGCCAGAAAGAGATTGTGGTCCTTGGCACCTCTATGAAATTGGATTCCTTGAAACCTGTTTCTTGATCCAGCCAGTGCTAATGAAAAGTCGCTGACAATCAGACCTGAGATGTCGGGTCCTTTTAAGATAGCACAGCAGTGTGCAAACACACAAAAGCATTTCCTCTCGATCACCCCCAACGCTTCATGTAGAGAAGGGATGTAGAGGGGATGGAGTTTTGGCCACGAACTCTGGCACAAAACTGAAGGAGACCTTCCACCCCTCAGCACGGGTGACTACCTAAGAGAGACAATACAACACACCTGCTCTTTCAAGAGTCAAACATCTGTCTGACAACCATCTAAAAGGCTCATACAGGGTATGCATAAGAGTTTTGAGTATGAGGGTCACGTCCAACTTCAGAGGCCTGAGGTCCTATGGCTATGCGAGACCCCTCGAAGCTCCTCAATCTACACAGGGACGGGTGAAGAGCTTCCAGCTTCCAAACACTGAAGGTACACTACACACAAACAAAACCTAAAAGGCACTCAGATACAGATCCAAGGGCTCCTTGCTCCTGACGCATACTCCCTGGGGATGAAACTAGGGGCAGCAGCAGCAGATGCACCCACTCAGTAGGCTGAAGTAGCATAAGAGTTCTTTGATGTCTTCTTGGGTATTGCCAAAACAGACACTGGCAAAGGCATAACTTGCTTCTTTACCTTCAGGGCACCCTCCACCAGTAATTCACTACCTGTTAAACAATTCTAATGACCGTCTCCAACTTGCACTGAAACAATCTCCCTCTTAAAGGACAATGGTTTGTATATTGCCTGCGAACAAATTTTTGATTGAGTACAGATAATGACCATATAGTAATATCTGTAAGGTACCCATGTGTTTTACTGGGCATACCGTTGAGGAAAAAAATGTCATGATAATGTTCATTCCCATTACATCCATAATGGCGATCAATGCAAAAATAGAATACCTAAACAAGACGTTATGCTATTCATCTGGAACAGTTGTCACATTTTATTCATTGTGTTGGGACAAATAAATTGATCCTTTGCCCACCCGATAGTACTGACAACTTGCCGGGCTCATGGACTATATGAAAGCTAATTTACATAACCGAGATAATCCAGAAAAATAAATTGTGACCCACCGACTTACATATGACACCAATGTCATAATCCTCCTTTTGTAAGATGAATGGATGAAAGTAAAATAAAATTACTTGTATAAAATAACTTTTGTGAATAAATTTTTTTTACTTTGAGGCATTGTTCAACTTTAAATATTATCCCTATTTCCATTTTGTAATGGAGAATAGGGTTGGTTCATAAGCAGAGCAAAACAACTAATTATTTTTATTCCAACTATAATATTGAGTTATTAATAATTGTTCACTTGAGGTTCACAAGTGAAATTATGAATAATTAAACAAAAATAATAGTATATGTATTGGAAAACTATTAAAAATACTGTGCTTAGGTCCCTTTAAATGAGGTAATGAACATTATTACTCTTACAAAGTACAAAAAATGCAGCAGTGATAAAATGCAATGGTAAAAGTCCTCAGATCAACAAAGGTAAAACTTACTTTTTCTAAATCTTGGTTGGTTGGATGTTCTATGGAGAGGGATGCAGGAGGGGAGCTTGCCTGAGAGGACGTAGAAGAAGTAAGAGAACGAGGGGATTGAGGAGGGGAAGGAACATCTTCAGCTCCAGTAGGATCAGGAGAGTAAGGTGGACTGGGATTGGCTTCAAGACCATTTCCAGTGACCTCCTCTGCCTCACTACTGGAGGCTGCTTTGCTCCCAGTCAGAGTGGAAGTTGTGGAGCTCAGGGAGGATGGAGAAGACTTTGTGAAAGGGTTTACAGGGGCAGCTGGCATGCTGAAGGGATTATTGTTATTAGTAGAGCTAATGAAAGGGTTGTCTGTCTTGATAATACTAGAAGCAAATGGGTTGAAAGGATTGAAGCTATTATGAGCATTAGCAACAGGGACACTGGTTTGGGAATCTGCATTGTCGTGAGAGTGGCTACTAATGTTATGGAGATCTAAGGGTTTTGTCTGGCTGGGGCTAGTGAAATGAATGACAGTGACAGGGGTAGGGTCTAGCTGGAGGAGGGGTGTAGGGTCCTCATTAGGGTGAAGATCTCTCCCTTCCCAACCTTCCAATAACAGGGAGGAGGATAGGTTGTTGTTGGTGTTGCTAGCATCTCCAGCACCCAGGGACAGTGTCAGCTTGTCACCACCCTTCATGATAACCAAGCAATGTATAAAAAATAACATAAAATACAAACAAAACAGAACAAAGTGTGAAAGCAAAAATAAAATATATCTCAAGCTCAAAAATATACTGTAATACAAGGAAAGACAATTGGAACTCATTACATTAGCTGTGCAACTCAAAATCAAATTTGCATTACATAAAATTGAAAATCAAAGCAAAATACAAAGAGCAAAAACAAAAGCTCCAACAATGGATTAGAAATCACACATCCAACTTACCACAGAGACAAACGTAGCACCATCACTGTTCCCACTGACATCAGCATTCCCAGCTTTTTTCATACGAGGCAAAGAGCCACTGAAAAGCCACATTCAAATATAAAAGAACCAACATTAATATTGTCCAATGTAAGCAATCCAAATACAAATATATATAAGAAACAACATTAATACTGCACCATATATACAATTCATGTACAAATATAAAAGTACCAACAATAGTACTGTACATTGTACCATGTAAAATGACACATCCTCTAATTTGTCCCATTTCGAGAAATATATTTCCTATAGCGTTACTGATTTAACAATAACTGATGAAGATCACAAAATGGTTTGGGAACATAGTGGCTTATTTTTTCCTATTAGGATATCAAAATTATGCAAACCTGCCAGTAAGTAGAAAGATTTGTCTTCAAGATTATCATTGTATGTACAAAATATGAATGTATGATTTTCAGGATTGTGACGCCCAATATTCATATCTATACTCAAAATGGACTATTATTTAACAGAAATCTGAAGGTTGTGGTGATTAAATGTGTCTTAGTGTAAAATGAATCTTATAAAAGAAAAATTACACAATCCCTGATGAGTTACAGGTATTGGCCTATGCATAACATAACAAAATAATGTAAACAAAAGGTCAAAATTCAGTTTTGTTAAAAATAGGGTCATAGTATAAAAATCTATAAATTAATGGTATGATGAATAGCTTATCAAAAAAGTAACGAAAGATATTAAAAGATAAATAAAAATTAATATATTCCTGTCATTTGCACAGTTATGAAAACATATTTCTGACAATGCTTACTTTTCAAAGAAATGAAAAATGAAAACTACATGAAAGCAAACCCCTTTCAATTAGTCAACATAAGGGGGGATGGTGTCAGTAACCACACACGGTGAACTGTAGACATTATTTAACAGTCTTTACAGCGTTCCTTGACCACTAACTGCACTTGCTTTATATTCTACTGTAACTCCATTCCTGCTTTCTTTCTTCCAATTTTCTATTCAATCTCTTTACTTTTACTCCAGAATAGTTGTAGTTTCCAAACACCAGGCTATGTTAATCCAAATTTATAAATACAATCCAACTTTCAATTGCATGTACTACTTACCTTTTAGCAAACATTGGGCAGTGGAATAGCCCTTGCAGGGATATTTTTCAAGTTATCTTTATCCCTTGGTTAATTTTGTGTTCATTGATTATTATAAACTACATAAGTAATTAGTTTTACTTAATGTTAATAATAATATCAATAAAAAAGTTCCCAACAAATTGTATACACCATTAATGAAACTTGTGAGGAGGGCATATTAAAAAAAAAAAAAAACAATACTGTTACCACAGGATTAGGAATAGAATTGAAGAGTAAGATAAGTACTGCTGGAGGAAAAGGAGAAAATCACTTGAATGCTAAATAAATTATAATACAGTAACTTACTTCATTTAAAAGATTACAATTTTTGATTCATGCCGCGTAAAATTATAAACATGAGAGCTTCAAGTGTGAAACTAAATTTAAGGAAAACCTATTCACAAAAGATGAAAATGGATACAGTATTTACAAAAATTACCTTCAAAATTTAAATAACTTAAGACTATGAAGAAATCAAGAAAAGCACATAACAGCTCTTCCTACAGTCTCTATCTTAAGTTAACCCTCTGGTGATCCCGCCATACCAAAATTGCTGTCTCATGAATTGTAAACTATTTTACTGCGAGCTATGACTATCTAATTTACATTGTCGTTGCGTAGTGTGACCAACAAAGGAATATAGATAAAAAGAAACTGAAATTGCATTAGAAAGCTGAATACATCTCTATAGCTAAATGTAGGGCACGTCATCAGATCCTCAGAGGGTTAAAGAACTTTATTAATGATTGGTTCACTAGTGGAAAAAATATATTTTCTATATTTTATCAGTAACATTTATTAGCGTACCAATATTGCAAGCCTAACCTGTTACTTTTTCAGGCAAGGTTACTAACTTTACGTGGGATTACTATACCCTGCCATTTGGAGTTTATGCTTTAATTGAAATATATACAATTTGTTCATAAAAGAAAACTCTTTGGTACAACACAGGAACATAAATGGTGAGCTACACCTAAAGATGCACTCTTTGGCGCAGGCTTTAACAGTTCCCCTTTACTGTACTTAAACAAGATGACCCTTTCACTCACTGCCCCATTTTGCTTTGGAGGTGCAGACCAAAATGGTATTTTCCATTTATTTTTATTTCATTTTGTAAGCTACAAAGAAAAGGTAATTTCTTTAATTTCAACATTTGCAAATTGGGGTTGTAGCTCTAGCTATGTCTCTTTCAAATCAGGTAGGAATTGATGGGTCATTTCTTGCTACTATTATTGAATTTATAACTACAGTAAAAGATTGCAAGGTATGATTGTTAGAGACCATAATGACTACAGGAATATACCTAAGTTTATCTAGGGTAGTATTTTTGCTCCTTTTATTTTCTTATATGAATGATAGGTGGTTTGGCCTTGAAAATAAGCTTATGCAGATGTTGCTGATCATTTTGCATCAATTTCATCTCAAAAATGCTAACCTGTGACTGCTGAGTCCTTCACCAAAGATCTAGCTGAAATTATGAGGAAAAAGTTAGCCCCACTGGAAGTAGCTCAAGGGCATTGGATCCTCCCATCCCAATCTTTTCATTCATAAAGATTCTTCAACCTCATGTAGCTCATTAAAAATTCTAGCTGTGATCCTTGATTGCAAATTTACTTCTAAAAAACATATCTAGTCTGTCTCTACTCAAATGGCACCAAAAACTTTCAAAATGTATGAAGACATGTTTTACTTCTTTTTTTCCACAATGTTTTAAATACTGCCTTCAGTAGCTGATTCTCATCTTAACTTGGACAAAAACTTGCAGTCTATTAAATTCCTTATCCCTGACGTGGATATTAATCTATAACAACATCATTTAACAGCAACTTTCTCCACACAGATGCCTTTTTTTTACTTAAGGTTCAATAGTACACAATATTCTAAGTTTTATTCTGACTGTGACCATATAATGAAATTATCTTTCCAACCAAATAGTTCAATCAATGGAATTTCAGAAGTTAAACTTGATGCAGATGTTCTTCTAATGAGCAGATTGACTCAGTCTTATTTCAAAGTGTTACTTATCTGTTTTAACATTATTATTCATCTTGATATATTCTTTTTCTTTTACAGTTTATTTTTTACTCCTCAATTTATCTTTTGTACTGAACTAATGTTCCTTTTGGTACCAATGGTTGCAGCTTGGATAATACAATAATAATAATAATAATAGATTATGCTCAATGTTATAAATCTAATAACAAAGGCCAGTCATATTTCATATGTTGATTCAAGTTATACAGCTATCAGTTTGAAAAAGATATCTTATGTTCATTAACACTTCTTCCTGCATACAGGAAAGTGACTTGAAGCAATGTAATGATCATGCTTAGCCTGCAATTTGTTAGCAACTTTTTGAAAATATACACATGGTACCAATTTGAATTTCTATAAAATATAAAAATCCTGGAATCAAATTTCACATCTCCTCTGTATAATAAAGAGCTAGCATATAAATATATCTTTTAGGTCAAGCTCAACGGCAAGACGTAGAACTACTGGTCTCTCCCTGTCCCGCGAGTACGGAAGAGAGGGCATAGTCATACCCCAGTGAGAGGGATTGTAGTTAGGAAAGGTAGAGGGGGTGGGAAGGGTTGAATCTGTACGCATATCTATCTAAATATTTAGCTGTCATTTTTTATGGGGCTTGAACACTATTTAAAATCTTAGTTACACGAGAATGTTTACCGGATGTCTCGGTTGATTATCCACTTAGACAACTGTGCCAATCAAATATTGCCCATTACTAAGCCTTTTCCTTGAGTAACAGGATAAAACTATTTCAGAAATTTTCATTTAAATATACAGTATGTACTTTGTAATCTGGTGCTTCAATGAAAATGAGGATATGTCTTGCAAAAAGATAGTAACTAGGCCGCAGAACTATGAGGTAAGATAGCCAGCCCGTTTCTTCTCCATCTTTCATCGTCGAGTAAACACCAGTACTTATTTATAAATCAGTGGAGTGGGCGAGTTGCAAGTAGAAATTGAACCCAAGACCGGGTGAATTTCAGCTTAACATTTTACCCCAGAGCAATAATAGTAGTACAGTAAAATCAATGCTACGATAGCAGTTCCATGACTATCTGGAATTACTGCATTCAAGATACAAGTTTTCTCAAATGCTTGGAAAAGGGATCAGCTGTAAACAACCTTAATTTGCCAGTAAAAATAAGATAAGATAATTGTAAAAATGTTTAAATCAGGTGCTGATATAAAATTATTATTCAAAGAACCAATCAATAATAAAGACATATGGCCTTATTACATCAGAATAGAAACTAATAATTTGTTTAAAACTTATAAGCTTTTCAAGGTACTAATTCCCTTACGCAATTAAAAAAAAGATTCATGCACAGTTAATGTATTAATGTTTTACTATTCTAATAAGCCTCCACCTAATAGGAAACTAGAGAAATTTGACATTACTCAAAAAACAAAATTTGAAAGCTGTGATGAAACTAACTTATCTTATTGTATGAATTTAAGCATATTATGAAATTGCACCTTATAAATTTATGTTCAGCATACAACCCTTATTCAGAAATTTAAGTAACTCCATTACCATTATAGCATAACAATTTTGAAAATTTATTTTAAAAAATTTCTATCCATTCATTGCTCATTAATGTTTCACAATTTCATGTGTCAGTACAAAAAAAAAATTCTTGTAATGTCAAATTTCTCATGACATGAAACAATCCTCACATCATTTTGTTAAGATTTAAAATGAAAATGTCAGTTATTTTTAATTAGGTTAGTATACTTTTTAAAGCTCTGCCTCCTACTCTTTTTCGAATATGTTAATTTACACACAGGGAAAAGGCCATTAATACAGTATACACTTCATCACCAATACACAGTAAGAGAATATCAGAAACAATGCACAGCATCTTAAATGTAATTCATTACCCTACCATAAGGAGAATATTCAAATGTCAGTACTCTAATGCAATTACATGCGCATACTGAATCTGATACAGTAATCTGTGACATTGGTTAAATGAATGATTTGTATATCTGTAATTATCTATTTTGAGTGCTGAGGTTGCCAGCCCTACCAGGCATCTGCATTTTACTATGGTAATGTGTTAGCCATGCTAGTTTTGCGAGGCACTTTTATTTAAACCTTACCCATCAACGGCACCCTCTGGCTCGTCACTACAAGCTGAGCTATCAGCCACCTCCCTAAAATTCAATAATACAGTATTTGGTGTGAATATTCACAAAGACTTTGGGGTCACTAAAGCTACCAAGAAACGAAAGGGGAAATAATGCTAAAATTCAGTACATTTGTTACTAAATACTAATCTTTCAAGTGCTATTGATATGATCTTTAAAATGCAGAACTGCACCTAAATACCAAGATATCTATCTATGGCATCGAATCCTTGAAGTACTGAAAAGTATATTAGGATCCTTACAACTTGTTGGCACTATTACTAAAGAAATGACATCTCAGTATTTAAATACCAGGGAAGATACCTTGAAATTTATAAAATTAAATAAAAAACACTGAGAGAAGCAAGCATTAAACTATTTACAGTACACTATTAATTACAAGTATGCCACATAATAACCTGACATTAAGCTACAGAACACCAAAAACCTAAAAAAATGAACACAAGACCATGAAGAATGAAAGGCAAATCATCCAACTCACCCATTTGCTATCTTTGCTTTACTACTTGGTAATTTATCTACTTCACTTGCAGTAATGGTTGGCCCCTTTTTCAACTCTTCCTCAGCCTTGGCTACAAATACAAGAAAAATGAAAAAAATTTATAAGCATGGCTCAAATTAGCATTTCGAGTACAGCGGACTCACGTTAGATTACAGCCTTGTGCTACTTTTACACATTTATGCACATGGTCTAAATGATATACTAAATACAGTATACACCCAACCCTTGAGTTTTGAGTGGTATGGATTCCATGACCACCAGGATACTTTATCTTGTAATTTGTAGATTCAAATCCAAACTTGCATATTACATTATAGTATATGGTATTTGAATTGGTATATTATACAAAACCATTACACATCCTTTTTTAATTAAGTAAAAAAGAAATTAACTTTTGCTCCATTGCCAGCCTTCCAATCATATAATGGTAAATTTAGCCAATTAACATCAGATTTCATTTTCATGTAATAGTGATTGTAATGACAGCATGTTGTAAGGGTGCACCATAGTTCCAGTTTTAACCCACTATTATTTTACAGATTACTGTATGATGGTAACAATAACATAGATGATAATCATACTTTCAACCATGAACTTAAAATTGTTTGAAATTTCTTAAAAATTTTCTTAATTGTTTATTCAAATTCAAGTAAAGTTGACACCCAACTGTACATATGCATAATATAGACTGTATCTTGAATGTATCAAGAATGTTTGAGTTTGTAAAGTCCGCTATACACATGGAATAATATGAAATGTAAGAGGACTTTAGAGTACCATATATTATAAGATACCAAGTCAACATCATAAGGAATAAAAAGTAAGTTTGAAGAAATTTGTATTACTTTCCAAAAACAAGAAAATATAATTACTATATGATTATGTAAAAAAACTGCATAAGATAAATAAGTCCTCTTACACATATGTACTGTACAGTACTTACATTTTCATGGTTTTAAAATCCTTCATGACCAGTTTATCAAACACATTAATTATATATACAAACTATGGATGTTTATCATTCAAACACCTGAAAAGCCAAACTAAATTTGCATCCATGTAGTTTACCCATAAAACCTCCATCTCCCACATTCACCACTAATATGCAAAGAAAGCAGTCGGTAGTATGTAGTGTATGTGCCAAAAAAGGAAAATATAAATATTCTAAATTCGAAATATAAATATTCACAACTCATTAATGGAGCCGGAAAAAATTAAACTGCCTTGGGGTAGCCAAAGATAGCAAAAAACTGAATAGCTACTAGTCCTTATCTTTAGCAACACTATCTTATGCAAAAACAGATACTGTATCCTTGGAAGAAAATAGGGTACTTTTATCAAAGAGATGAATACCTAAAGCTGCCAAAAACCTTTTTATCAAACACAAGATTCCAAAAAGTTATTTTATTTACTACTGTGATAAATATTTTAATTTTTATTGATAGTTAAGTACATAAAAATATTAAATATCTTAATTTCTATATCATTTTTGAGTAGCAACTAATTCCAGCAGGTAAAGTAACATCACAAATAATAAAAGTAATTTGTATTTTTCCTATACAAACCTAAGCCCTTAATAGGAGTAGGCTTTCAGCTTGGTTGGAAATTCCGCTTTTAAAATTTTTAACGAGGTGTTGGTAGTTACTGGTTGGTGGAGTGGAAGTCCTTTCCCCCACCCAGTATACTGAGTAGTCACTTTGACCTTCACCTAAGGCTTGCAGGGCTGTTAAGGCATGAAATGAAACTCAAGAGGTTCAGATTTATATATTTAGAAAAAATACAAATTACTTTTAAAACTGGTGACTGGTTCCTACACAAATACAAATCTCCATCCTCCAATAGGAGACTCATCCTTGGGGTAATGAACTCCCTTTAACCATACTGGTTGGTTTAAAATCCGGGGATGTTAATACACTCAGACCTGATAGAAGTGTGAGAGAGCTGATTACTACCACCTTCCAATCCATTTACTCTATCTCATGAGCTGGGCTAAGTTTCTGTCCACTGACAGACAGTCGAGGAAGAACCTATGTACTAGGAAGACTATGAATGTCACAATGTATGGCCAATTACGTGCAGTGTATCCTACATTCTCATGTCCGACCCAGCAAACAATGGAACGACCGCGGCACCCCCAGAGGGAAAGAGGAAAAGGGCCAGACAATCCACTTAGACTAGATCATTATCTAAGACAAGATGCTTCTTGTCCCCTAAGGAGCTAGATAAGCAACACAAACTGTTGAGCAGCTACCACAGGTCACAATAAAAATTTAAAGACTTGTTGGTATACTCCGATGGATAGTGGGCTGCAAAGATTACCTGGAGCTTTCAGAATCCGGCCTTTAGCACTTGCGTCACTGACATGTTCTTACGGAAGGTTAGAGATGATCAGATATTCTGGCTTCGCATGATTGTGTCCAGGGTAGTTCCCTCGTGGGAGTGCATGTTCAATTGGTCCCATGAAGCCAGAACAAAATAATATTTCAGGAACTCCCATTCCTTCCGTACAGAGGGAAGACTCGTAGTGTCTCCTCACAAGAACAGAAAAGTAAATTATTCCTGGCTTTGAAGAAAGGAGAGGAAGAAGGATGAAGTCATGGGTGCTTGAATTCGAAGTCCTTGCCACAACTGCTGAGCTAAAGAGATGGAGATCTTCTATCCTTGAGAATGGCTAGTGACAGGAAAATAATGCTGTTTTCATACTCGCTTTCAGGGGCTAACCCTAGTTCAAATGGGTGGAAACACTCAAAGCAGCTTTAGCTCTTAGGAGGTAAAGACTGACTACCATGGCTTCTCAGGAGTATAGGTGATTCTCTTGAGGAGTTCAGGTCTGAAATATTTAACACTTGGATTGAGGACTGAGTGGTATCTCTACCTCAGAAATTTGAGAGCTTCCCTGATAAAGGAAGAGATAAACAGGGTCCTTCTGAATCTTGATGTCATCTACCAACTATTGAGTAGTGGAAGAGACAGGGAAAGGGACAGAAAGGCATAAGAGTCTAGGATTCAGAGGTGTTGGAAGGCGTTTTCGAACTTCGATGAGTCTGTGACTGGGAGAATCCTGAAAGTTTCTTATCCTACTGAACAGAGAACAAGACAAGTGATGGTGCGAAACTAAGCCTTTCCACCAAGCAATGATGTAGGGTTTGCTTGAACAATGTTCTTGATTGGAAGAACCTTGCAAAGCTGCATGGTGTCTTCTACTCGCAAGAGTGCACCTGCTTAAGAAGGGATTGACAAGAGGGCTACTTTGCAAATCTAGGCATGGATGAAAGTGTTATCAGCCATTATCGCTACCAAGAGCTTTATAAAACCCTTTACAAAACTAGCAAAAAAGTGCTGCAACGACATTTAATTCTTAAGGTGTGATGCCATTGTCATCACTACTTCACTATTAATAGGAATAAATTTGTAACACTGTATTGGCAGGTTACACAAACTATCAGTTAGCTAAAGTTTTCGGGAAATCTGCAAAATCTTTCGTCTTCCTCAAGTTCCCTCACAAACAACGAACTGCTAATAGTACAGTAGAAAAAAAAAGTATTAAAACAGCCAGTTGAAGGCATCAGCAATATATGTAATCTTCAGCAGCTAAAAGCTAAGAGACTACTCAGTGTACTGGCAGGGAGGCGGGGCTTCCCCACCACCCACCAGTAACTAGACACCTTGTTATAAATTTTAACAGCCAAATTTCAAGCCAAACTGAAAGCATGCTCCTATTAAAGGACAAGGATTTGTTTTCATGTTGGAACAAAAACTGTTTCTTGAATATCCAGATGTTCATAAATACAAATATAACTCCAGGTTTTCTACTGAAGAAAACCTACTGGTGCAAAACTACTTTTTAAAGTCAATTATGATCAATTTACCCTCTGATCATAATGCATCTGCCACGTGAGGTCATGAATTTCAAGAAATTATTCACACAAATCACTTACCTTTTAAAATATTTGATTTGAACTGCTCAGGTGGTATGGGACGGGCGGCATTTTTGGTAAGAGTTGCCTGATTATTAGGAAGCACCACAACATTAACATCCTTAACCTTAGTAGTTGTAGAAGCAGAAAGTACACTGGGCACTCCGCGAAGACTTCCACCACCATTTGTAATGTTGGCATTACTTGTGTTCTCCAAGTTCTTCATTTTGTTCACCAGAACCTCTGCTTCTAAAGGATGAAATAAAATATATAGACATTGACTGGTAATAATTTCTCCCTATTAGGGCACAACACATTAAAACCCCTATAATTCATAATTCTAGCTAGCACACAGTAAACAACAGTGTAGCATAGTGCAGGGTAACTAAAAATTATTAGATTATACTGTGGAATTTAAAATCTTTTAGTATCCATCTTTAATTGTATATGAAAACTCAGGGGAAAACATCCCAACATGTATTTACCATCTACAAAATAATTGATGAACTGGAAATATAGAAAAGGAAAAAATGAAAATTTTGATTCAAAACATCAATACAAAAGACCAAGATGAATTATAAGGGATTTATTGCATAACTATGAATGGCACCTTAGAAAACAGCAGACTTGAAAGTAAGTATCATCACTCCGAAAGGAAGTTCCGCAACCTTGTGATACCTGCCGTCTCTTGGCATTTGAATGGAGTAGTTTATAACAATTTCTAAACTTATGTTAGTAAATTAAATCATGCCAAACATGCAATGCTGTCCATCTAAAAATTAGAGCAAATATACTTTGCAGATGGAGACAACTGTCACAAAATACCAGCTATGAAATTGTTCACAATGCTACATGAATGCTGGAGTATCCTTCCAATAGAAGCTTCAAACCATCTAAACGTATTCCCTAATATGGACATATCCAAGACAGTTATATCTCAAGGTAAAAAGATGTTACTGTATTTATTCAAGTTAGAGTTCAGAATGTGGAATTGAGCAACAATAATTATCTATAGCAATATCATGTCTATGCTCTGTAAAAATAACTACAGTTATTGTTATAATCTATTGTATTACACAGCTACATTAACCATTTTTTACTGTTTTTTTTATTATTCATGTATATATGCAACTTACAGCTCATAGTCTCAAAGTCTATTTACCAAAAACTAATTAAATGGTTATAAATATCATTTGCTTCTGGTACTAATAGAGTATACTGTAAATAACTAGTCAAGTCCCAAGAAAAAAAAATCTATAAATTAGACCAGCTTATTTGAGAATGCCAATTCTACAAACAGAGGTAAATATTAGTACTGATGTTCAAAACAGGCTATTTCAAAATCTATTATTTTTTTTTTGCTTATTGTACTTATTATAAAATTCTTGATAACATGTTACATTTACTGTACCAGCCGAACCTCTAAATACTAACATCTTAATTTAAGTGTACAGTAATGATTTTTTCTTATTGTAATGTAACAAGTTTAACTAGGAATATATTTTCAAAATGAGTGTAGAGCAGTGCAAGCATGTGCAGATTTCACCTTACACACTTAAAAATCTGTGGTTTGAAGCATGGAAATTACGAAAAAAAAAAAAAAAAAAAAAAAAAAAAAAAAAAAAAAAAAAAAAAAAAAACGAACAATGTATTTAAGGAGGAAAATGCCATCCAAAATTGGATGTAAACAATATAATATACAGTAATTATGTACACATTGAAGTTTTAATACTGTATGCTGAAACTTACACCCAGGTTTCAATTAATCTGTTCCCATTTCTTTGGGGGGTAATTTATAGTGTTAACATCTTATCCTCTCAATCTCATTTTCATTTACATTGTATAACATTTCTCTCACACATTGCTCAATTCTGATGTACACATTTCTGTCTAACAAGTATATTATAGCTAAAATGAATTATGATGCGAGTTTGCTACCCGACCTTCAAAGATGAAGCCTTGTCATTGCTTTTTTGTAATAGATATGATTAAAATATTGTTAACATGTTATGCTTATTCATAACGAAAGGCAATTGTATGTGACCATGGAGAGTTCATCGTCAGCTTAAATGGCTTTGTGCTTACCATCATTCAGCTTTCTAAGCAGAGGCATTGATTATTACTGGAAAAATAAAATCTACCTTTAAAAAGAAAAAAGAATCAGACTGTCAAATAAGAGGCTTATTACTGATGGCACATTCAATGTGCAACTTGAATTTTTACCCTCACAATTAAAAATCTCTCCTTTTTAGCTAATAAAGAATGGAATAAACATAAGACACTACTTGCATCCAATCATCCTAGCAATCCAAGTGCAGGCTTCCAGGAGAACTGATTACATGTAGAGAGCTGGATATTTGCTTTTCCTTATTATAAACATGGAAACGAGATTTATTTTAGACTTATGCCTACATATATAGAAAACAATATAAAACACAGCTCATTTATAAATAAAATTCCACAAAAAATTGTTCAAAGGAGGAAAATGTTCATACGAAAGGCGGTAAGAACCAAACCTTAGCACTGACTATTTTCTAGTCAGTAGCAAATTGTTTCCTGCAGAAACAACCATCAGTAAGACACTACTGTACAGTAATTCCATAACTTGCCCACTTGGTGCAATTGCAGTACTTTATCATACATCCAATCATTAAAACTGAACTCCCAGGTACTATGGGATAAAAACTACCCAAATGCTACGTGCAAAGAACATACATCCAAAGCCTGAACTACCTAACCTGGAAACCATTTGAGATTCATACGAGGAATGATAATGGCAAATTTAGATGAATGGTGAAAAGGATTAAATCAGAGGTGCATCATAATGCATTTGCAGTACACTAATGAAAACTAGCATAATATTCAGTATCACCAAGAACTAGGAATTAAAAAAAAAATTAATACAGTCAGGTACAAATCAGCTACAAATCATTTCTTAGAACATTTACGGAAAGGATCATGCATTTACATTATGTAATGTGAATTCCTGAAATAAAAGATGTATTGTATCAGTAAAAAGAAGATACTTTTTTAAGCTAAATGTAAAATGCTATTATATCAAATTAGTGTCTAGCAAACAAGCAAAAAAAAGCAAGGCAATTATGCTTTATCCCAAGCTAAAGATGACAACTAAAAAGAATGCTTTAGCAGTACAAGGATGGCAAGCAAAGCAATACATTAAATAGGTGTAGGGATTAGCTTGCAGGAAAATCATTACACTATAATGTTTCATTTTTTTAATTTACTAGCCACTAGCTTAACGCTACAGTATTAGATTAGTACTGTCAGGCATTTCTGTACAACACACGTTATTTGATATCATCAAGTAACCCAAATTAGAGCAGAAGAAAATGCATTGATTATTTCACCTTGAACATCAGAATGTATCCCTTTCCTCGTCCACTAATTAACCTCCAAAACCCTTATAATTAAGCTTGGGTAATCCAAATATTATAATGTAATGAATATCCCAGTGATAGAAAGGCACAGCTTGCAATATAAAACATAAAGCTTATTGCAGAAGGTAGATCACAAAAGCAGAGCCTCGTCACTTTCATTCTTAGAAGCCAGATAGTGCCGCTATGCTAGTGCAACATATGTCCAACCTTACCTATCGCCCCTCTAGGCTGTGGGAGAGCCTCTGCCCCAACAAGTTCTTTTTGACAGGGCTTAGCCAGGGCAAGATCATTGACTGTACTGTCCAAATATCTTGGTACTGAAGAGTCTTTAGCAAGACTCTTAATCAAGCAGTCAAGCCTGTCCTCAGCAGCATACGAGACATCTTCTAGAGGCCCACGAGAGAGCAAGAAAAAGGAGAAAGAAAAAAAAGATTCATTCAGATCACAAGCCAACAGAAAGGAGTAGATGGAATACGGGAAGTATTAAATTCCCTTCTTTTTTTCCTTTTATATAGGCGCTACATTCATGATCTTTCGTCAACAAAGGACCTTCAAGGAAACTCCTCTCCTTCTCTTGGCTAAGGCTTTCTTCAGATGCAGCTGTGGGAACAATTCCTTTCCTTTACATCATGACAGGATTTCAAACCTTGATTCTCCAGTAGAAACTCAAAATAGAAAAAAAAAAAAATCCACACAAGATACTGTACGTTAATTAGGTTTGCTAACACAGCTCATCTACAGTAGCCAGGTGATGTCCAAAGTAAAGAAAGGGATGAAGAAAAGTGCGTTTAGGAAAAAGGATGCAGAGGGTCCTCAGGTCAGTCAAGCACTTGTACGTTAAAACTACTTCAGCATTCGAGGCCAATGTTGAGCTTAGTAAGTTAATTTACTTATCAGCCATTGTAGAAATTTTGTAAAAAGAAAAAATAATAATAATCAAAGCCTACGTATAAATAGCAATGACTTATGGACTATATACAATAATGCTTGATGTGTATTGCTTTGAAAGTTAAAAGCTTTACTGAAGTTTTTTATTCTTTATACAAACAACAGTTGCAAGGTTTCTATGGACCAAGCACTTTATAAAATATATATTCTAATACCTTTACATTAAAAAGCTAAATGTACAGTTTTGTAAACAATTTAGAAAGCTGCAAGACTTAAAAAAAAAAAATTATGTGCATAAAAAATAAAACACTAGCATTGCAAAATAGCTTTGCTAAAAGTTTCTATTTAGAAAAAAAAATCAAAAGTAAAACTTACCATAAAAATATGAATTATTCTTCATAATAAAATTACAGTAAAGATTATACTGCATTCATTACCAAAATCATACTACTGTATGTAAATAAAATCTGGCTTTGAGATAGCAACTGGTTAATAGTTAAAATGCCTTATTTATATTATTATCCAATGAGTAGTAAAAGCAGTTTACTATATTTTTCTGGGTACTGCCAGTAAAATAACTTTATAGGCTGTGGTACACACCATGCATGTATAAAAAAAATCAAGGTTTACCTAACATTTTGCAATGTGACATCTTAAAGTGTTATTCATGCTGTGTACATGAAAAATGTTGTACTATACAGTATTTCCACAGCAAACATCACATGGTCAACACTTTCATATCATTGATGCTACAAAAGCTTTTAATAGTGGTACTTTTACTTCAACTCTTTCATTGTCAACAAAAATAATATACTTTAGAGCCTAATAAACAAGGACAAGAGATCCCTAATCATCTCTGTAAAAGTGGTACCTATACTCAAATATGTGCTTTCAATAGTAAGGGGTAAGAAATAGTGTACGATCATTTATTTTCAGAGATCCTGCAAACCATGTAAAATACCACTCATATCTGTGATTCCTTTTAAAATAGGTACACAATTTTAAATATTCAAGAAAATAGTTAAGCATTTAACTCATAAAACATTTGAATCATGTCTAAACAAAAAGCTCTGGTTCCAAAAGGATGCTATTTTCTAATCCAATACATGCAAGCCTTGAAATTTCTACCTGTCTAATGTAATTTGAAAATCTTATATGGAAATAGTATCTCTTCAAGCCAAAATCTGTCATTTTTCTGTGATGAGATGTTAACCAGTATACCAAATAATGCATTAATGTAAGCAGCAGAGTTTCAGACCAAATAAAAGCCATTATCAGTACCCATTTGGAGAATTAAGGCAAATGGTCTTGCAATTTCTTAGACTAATCATGAGGACATTTCCTAGAAGAGCAATAGGGAAAATAATGAAGATAAATATTGCCCACCCAGGCCAGATATCCTACATTCTACAAAATGTGTTCATTTTAAAATTATCAAGAGAATGACCACAAGTGCTGGGAAGATCTAACATGAATACTGTTCATGCAATAGTGAAAAAAAGCAATTTGATAAGATGTCTGTTGTACTTAATCACATATCCCTTGACATCAACAACTAAAGTACATATGAAGAAAGAAACAACGTACAGCACATTCCATACCACATCCCCAAAATATAACTCTTGAAAAATGATATGTGCATGTCTTTGAATGGAAAATTTGAAGAGAAATAATCTCAATAAAATTTATTTAATCACTCACAATATAAAACCTTTTAATGCGCAAGACAAAATTTAATACATTGGCAAACAAAAATCAAGCCAGGTAGCTGCCTAGAACAGGCACTTATTTAAAGGCTACAATCTCATTTGGTTGTTAGAAAAGGAATTCTTTTTAATCATCTATGCTGAGGGGTAGGGTATTCTGCCAAAATATGATTGCAAATCTGTTTAAAATTATAACTAAATTTTTTTTACCAATAATGTCCTGAAATGTTACTTTTAATCGTCATGAAAGGTTGAATCGTTGCTGTCATATAGCCTCTCCTGTGTCTCTTTAAATAGGGATATATATTTTCAGCACAAGCTGGAATGGGTTTTGAATTTGTTAACTATGTAGTTAATGACAGGTGGCGAGCGCAGGGGATAAGCCATGCCCCTCCCCCTCTAGTTAGATCTTCACTTTGACCCTTTGACTCAGGACTATACGGAGGAAAAATACAAATTACATTAAAAAAAATTATTTGTCCCTACACATATACAAACTTCTTGTCCTTTACATAGGGAGACTCACTGCTTCATGGGATAGAAATCCCACTAAAACCGAATAGGTTCGATTTCTTCCTTTGAAATGTCAATCTACCTTGTCCCATAAGGGAGCAAAGGAGATGGTAACCTCCTATCTGCATCTCATAGAGACGAGTAGACTGATAAAGCCTGGCCTTCCAATAGTGGAATCCCTTCACATGAAAGGGGGATATCAGTTGGGAATATCATACCTAAATATGATAATCAATGGGTTGGTATACCCCTTTTTTGTTTTTGTTTCATTTGTTGATGTCGGCTACCCCCCCAAAATTGGGGGAAGTGCCTTGGTATATGTATGTATGTATAATTCAAATAAAAATTAGTGACAAAGAAGCAATAAGTAATAAGATGTATGGCACCCATATGTCCTAAATTCTCGTTTATAAAGTATTTAGGAAGAAAGTTATCCTTTTCAAGGCATATGCCAAGCATATACAAATAGCTTGGCCCTAAACATTGTCTGAAAATACTTGAGGCATCCCAGATACTAGTTAACATATATTAAATCTAATCTCAAATGGATTTAAGGGTGCTTTTTACTGTTTTAGGGGACTGTACATTCAGTACTTTGAGCTCCAAAATGTGAACACATTCAAATTCATAATATAATGATTACCATGAAGAGAGAGCATGATAAACTTGATACTTCAATTTTTTCCATAATATGTACACCATTTTCTCATTCCAACTTTTAAGTTAACACAAACCATTAATAAACATATTCTAATTCCATCCTTTAAAAGTTAACGCAAACCATTACTAAACAAGGCAATTTACAACCAAGTAATCTTGAAATTGAAGGACATCAGATGTGACCAATTTTTTTTTCTCATCTGAAAAACTTCAATATTTTACATTTATAACTTTTTTTTTTAAATTGAGAAAGTTATATATTGGAATCCTTATTCAAGTCCATAATGATCCCATCTGTTGGTGAAGTAACTTTCCTTTCCAATTGCAGTCAAACCCAAAGTAAAATATAAATGAGTAAGTTGTGATCTGAAAAAGAGCCATTATGACAGTGGTTAATTGATTAAAAATCTAAATACAGTACAAATCCAATGCAAGAAACCAATGCCAAGTACCTGTGCCATTACACGAAGATGCAGCTGATGTAACCACAGCAGATGTACCATTGGTCGATGAAGTGGTGGAAGCAGTTGTATGCGAGGTGACAGAAGAGGCAGCTTTGTGGGTAAGTAGCACCCCCGATCCAGGCACAGGAGAAGATGGAGTTTCCAGAGGGGATGGAGGGGGCGTAGTTGTACAGGATGGAATGGTGGAGGTGCTGGATGCTGAGATACTTGTTTTGGCAGCACTGGCGGTAGCAGAGCTTGTCACAGCTGTTCCATTGAGAGTAGCTGTAGTGGTGGCAGCACTCTTGGACGGAGTTTCTGAGGTAGCAGCTCCTACAGCTGCAGCTGTACTAACAACTGGGGTGGCTGCTTCCTTGGCTTTTGCTGATTTTCTGGGGTCAATCATACTTCTTCTGTCTCTCTCCTTTGAGACATGACTCTGCCGCCTGGCAAAACGTTGGCTCGGTCTGCGCTCAAATTGAACTGTGCGCCTAGCTCTTTGTTGTAGGGTAGTTTGGAATTCTGTGCGACCACTGAAAAGAAGCAATATTTTGTCAACAGAAATATTATAGATTAGCCATGTAATTCAAGCACTATCATTTTCACTAATTTTCAAGAGCTAAATGTTTTAAGGGGCCAGTACTCCAAATTTGAAAATTTGGAATACTGTATTTCATTTTTGGCTAGAATGCCTATATTCTATTTTAAGAATATTTTTTAATGAAAACAATTTGCTTTATTGCTAAAAAATCCTTTCCCTATATTTACACAAGTGCATCAGGTCCAGCAGGCAACTCTTTTCTGACCTGGGTACCTATTTGTTTACTTTTTTTTTTTCAAGAATTCCAAGAAAACCTATTTATTTTAGTACAGGATCCCATTTACAGGACCACCACAATTTTCTATGATCTCCTAAGGAATAGATTATCAGTTTTCCTATGTTCTCTATGATATTTGTAAATAAACGCTTGATGCACGTCACTTAAGTTATGTTAGTTTTATGTGTTCTGTCTGCTCAATTATATACTTAAGTTTATGCTATGATTATGCTGAGAGATGCACAAGTGTCAGAGCTGATAATTAAATATAAAAGCATAAAATCTGTCCAGAAATGGTACATGTAATGATTACTGTATACACTACTTCTAGATTTCAGGGAAGGGGCTCCCCACTGCTTAGTAAATAACCTTAAAATATGACTATGTCCTTATGATCCCCAGTGGTGAGGAAAAACTTTTAGTGTATAATCATCTTTTAAGGGTTTTTAGAGGAAAAAGAAAATAGGTTGAGAAACAAATAAAGAGTTTGAAGTAACCACAAAATAACATTGTTTTAATGTGGGTGAGTGCACCCTTTAATGTATCAGTTTTAACTTCTATCAAAACATGTGAAATACAGTGAAGGTACAGAGAAGAAAGAAAGCAGCAAAAACATTAGCATGATATAATTTCCTTATAGCATCCACTGACCTATATCTGAACCTCGAGCCCATCCTGAAAAAGTTTTGCCTTCCTGAAGGTGCTTTGCTTGGAGCTTTTAGACGGAAGAAGGAATGGTGTTCAACAGCACATTTCCAGAGGTGCTTGCAAGCTTTTTCATTATATAACCTGTAAGAAGACATAACTGACTTTAATGTATAATACAAAACAAAGGAATCATTAAGATGATAGACATACAGTATATTGGTTGCAAATGTTGTAAGAAAATTACCAAACTTTACAAAATCATGCTAAATAGCCAGGCAGGACATAATACTGCTGTACTTTATCGATACCATGAAATGAAAGCAGCAGTTCTAAATAGCTTCTCATGAACACAATAACTTTAGAAGAAAAAGGTCTTAGGTATTAGTAACCATATCTAAAATATAGATATGATAACAACAATTGAATGTTTTCATTACCTAAACACAAAGGTGTGTTCGTGTTCACGGCCTTCATCGTCGTCTTCAACAACCATCAAAGTTAGTTTTTTCTTCTTGAAATCAAGCCTGGTTATCTTGGGCCAGAAAAAGAGACCAATCTTCACTTCGTTTTCATAAACTAGTATTCCAGTTGGGGTGAGACCTAGTCGGTAAGATTTATCATCCTTTCCCTGAAAATAAAGAAATAATGTCAGATTCTATTAAATTCTATACAACTTCACCATTTAATTGTTAAAAGAGAATTTCAAAAAGTACTGTACTTATTGTAGGTTCCAATCTAGTGTGATGGCTCAATATGACTTTCAAAAGACATTTAAATTTAAGGAACGATAGTCTTACCAGCACGGTGTGCATATCTACTCCATACATCTCCAACCACTTGGCTTTGTTGAGGAAACTTTGTTCAGCTTGGGCAGGAGTCAGTCCCCTGTAAAGACAAGCAGATGGTCATCAAGTTTCCTATATCACCTCAAGCTTTCTACAGCTAGCATACTTCTTTTCAATGATTTATCACATCATTGAAAAAAAAAAAAAAACTTTTACAATAACCTGTATCAATCACATCCAAAACCTCTCAACAACTTTACTCCTTTATGGTTAAGATTCACTTATATTATCAACAACATTACAAGCCTTTGCAAAGTGGTAATGTATAACTCCTATTGGAGTCAAGTATATTAAAAATTACAATTCTAGCCAAAAGCTGCTTACTACCCATACATTAAATCATTGGCAACCTTCATTCTAAAGATTTTCAACACTCAATAGCTTCATAGATCAAATTACTTAACAGATAAGACTCAGTATTACAACTACAGTTAATTTTCATTCTTACAGACATTCAAGTACTGTACTCTGGTCCAAAGGTTCATTGATACATAGGTGTACAGGTTATGATCTTTACATTTAGAATTCTCAATGCTCAGTGTGAGGGAGCAGCATCTATTAACACATTAAATCCCCTAAATTAGAACCTGTGTGCAATAAAAAATTCTATTTTGAATATGGCAAAATAAAAATCAAATTAATTAAATTCTTTAAAACTATTATAGCTGTGGAAATTCTTGAAACATACATCGGATAATTCAATTGTGTTAGCAAGATCACCCGACTGGAAGTAATTGAGGAGTTGAGTTGGAGATAAGAGTTTTAAACTTTTCAACTAAAAACCTACTCTTGGAAAGCATCCCCTTATATAGGGGAATTACTATATTGTATTTAGATTAGTATGCAGAATGACAGCAGCTTTATTCAAGCCTTGCGACATTACTTCTACCAAAATGTAAAGTTATTCTTTGGTGCTATGCCTCTCACACAGTACTGCCTAAAATAAGCTTGGCTGTTTGCTAATCAAATAAAGCGCAGTTTAAATTATGCTGACCTAAAATAATCTACTAAATGACTAAGAAATTTACCCCATTTCTTTAAATTTTTCCAAAATGTCCTCTTCCATCATATCTGTCTGGTTTGGAACAAAGTGGAACTCGGATACAAATCCTGGAGTGTGGACCTCAGGATCATAATCACCAAGTTCAGCTGTTAAAAGGAAAACAGACAATAAAATTTGTAATACAGTAATATAACAGTAATATGGCATTGATTTATCATAAAGGTAATTCCATACGTCTTTCTAATTGATCTCTTTCAATATTTTTTCTAATAGATATTATCAACATATAAACAAAATAAAATCCATTGGAAATGATAATGAATTAGCTGTACCAATAGCCATACTTATTAATATCAATGACTCAAGCATCAAAGAGAAATGAATAATTTTGTCCAGACACAATTACAAGTGTGAAACTTTCATGTCTGCAATGTAACAGAAACCCAGCAATACTCACATTGGAGACACATGGAGAAGAGTTCAATGCCCTGGGCATAAGGACATTCCAGCTTCCCCGAATAAATGTCTTGCTTAAGTTGCAAGAAAAACTGGTATCTGGAAAATAAAAATAAAAAATTGAGTCAGCTGGATTAGTTTTGATAAGCAGCCACTATTCCACTTGTCATATATTCAATATAAGAATCCTTTATAACCATCTGGAATATTCATGTTGGCCGATTATTAAGACTCAATAACAAGGCTGGAGGAACGTAGAGAGTAGAGGTCCCCTTTTTGTTTTTGTTTCATTTGTTGATGTCGGCTACCCCCCAAAATTGGGGGAAGTGCCTTGGTATATGTATGTAATAACAAGCGATGTTTTGGTCTTTATTTTGTCAATATGGTATTCAAAACCAATAAAATTTATCTAAAATCATATTTATTACATTGTAGTATTCCTTTCTTGTATATTATCAATATTTAGTATTTTCTTTATACAGAGAATTCTAATAAGAGTTTACATTATACCTAAAAGCTCCATAAATCTATTTCGAATAATGGCAAAAAACACAATCCTTGAAAGAAGAAAACAAACGAGAATAGAGAAATCGCCATGTGTTTACATTTGCAACACCAGAGGCCATTAAAATACTATTATTCAACAAAAGCCACGGGGTATTGTAATAGCAAGTGCAACTTGAAATGTCGTTCCATATTAGATTACATATTTGCATTTATTTCGTAACAGGGCGGAACAGAGATCGGGGTTCAGAGCTTAGGAGGAGAGGGAGGAAGCTGGTGAAACTAGAGGAATGTTACCGGAGAGAATCGGAGGAATGGAGGAGGGGGAAGGTGCGAAAGGGGTGATGGAGGGGGGGGGGGTTGTAATCTAAGAAGTGTACACACACGCTCAGGTGCACGCTACCCCCTACCACCCCAACTCTCTCTCTCTCTCTCTCTCTCTCTCTCTCTCTCTCTCTCTCTCTCTCTCTCTCTCTCTCTCTCTCTCTGATATTCAAGTATATTTTAGGATGATGACTAAAGATTTCATAACATTGTGCTATTTATTTAGATTTCCATAGGACAATTTCCATACAGAAAAAGCTTGTGCCTATGTATGCATCACAGATAAATCAAAGAAAGCATTAAAACCTTTCAATTTAAATGGATGTCTACATAAGCTTAATATCATATTTTCTTTTCATAAACGCCTATATATTTACGAATATATATATATATATATATATATATATATATATATATATATATATATATATATACCCAGGTGGAATGTACAATTACGCAATGCACAAAGGTAAAGCACTCAGCTCACGTTTGGCATGTCACGGATTTTTCGTATGTGATTGGGTACTAGCTTCTACAGGAGGTCAGGAAAAAAGACGTGGGATCCCACCGCATTCTGAGATTATTGGTGGTACGCTCTACAAGGGGCTACAAACTCACACACACCTATATATATATATATATATATATATATATATATATATATATATATATATATATATATATATATATATATATAAAATCAAACTTGAACTTCTTATACTACTTACTTTCATTTAATAGCACTGTTATTTGAAGTGATTAGCAATATTGTAGGACTCCCTAGCGTATATTTAATTCATACAATGAATCCTCATCTTGAGCACTAACTTTACTTTAAAAAATTTAGATTTTCTCTTTAACATGTGAGAAATTCTAATGTTTCTATCAGATGAAAAATGTGTTCCCAAGTATTCTTAGCCCCTTGAAA